>NC_086454.1:143698346-144033346 GCF_028390025.1 Pseudophryne corroboree
GTATCCCATATCCAAATATTCCGAAATACGGAATATTTCGAAATACAGAATTTTTTGAGTAAGAGTGAGATAGTGAAACCTTTGTTTTCTGATGCCTCAGTGTACACAAACTTTGTTTAATACACAAATTTATTAAAAATATTGTTTTATAAGACCTTCAGGCTGTGTATATAAGGTGTATATGAAACATAAATGATTTGTGTGAATGTACACACACTTTGTTTAATGCACAAAGTTATTAAAAATACTGGCTAAGGGACGTGGCCTAGCTGCTGCTGTGAGTGGAAGTGTCTCAGCAGAGCTGCAGGATTACTGGCACTTCTCTCCCTCCCTGCACATCCATCTTTGCTCCTTTCAGCCTGGTGCCCTCTCCCCCACTCCTGCTGCTGTGCACTGGCCGGCTGGTGAGGTCCGCGGAATCGGGGAGCACTCCTGGAGGCTCCTGCAGATTGCGGCCTACCTTTTGCCCTGAAGCCGGGGACTAAATTTTCAAGCCTACCCGGGCCGGACTTTCGGGACCCGGGAAAACGGGACGTGGCTCCGCCGGATGGCTCCTACCTCTCCCTGCAGGCTCCTGGGGGGTCTCTGGGGGCTCCCAGAGGCCAAGGACCCGTGGGCCCTTGTGCTTTTACTCCTGTGTGCCTGGGATCCACCTCTGTCTCCAGCTGGGAAGGAGACATTCACAGCCAGCGCCCATTTTGGATTCTTCAGTCTGTGCATCTCTGCAGCTCTGTCTCCTCCTGAGGCTGAAACTGTACCCTGAGCTAAACCAGGACCAGTGATATCTGCCTGGGGCTCTCCACCAGCTTTTTCTACTACATCTCCCTTGGGGTGTATATTCCATTATGTGGTAGTGCTGCCGATTCCTGCTGGAATCCCCTGTACTGGATCTGGGAGTACCCCCTTGCTGGGATTTGTTGTGCCTCTCTCATATTTGTCGTTTCTCCCTGACCCTGCAAAGATCTCTCTGCATGTAATAATGTTTGAATAGGGATGTGATGTGCTCTGTCCTCTCTACGCCTCCACCCGGGGTCCTCATGCATACATAGTAGCTTCTGTTTGGAACCAGCATACTACTCTGCCTCCAGGGCCTGTGACGCATTGGCCTTCCAGTTTCACTCGTCTACTCCTTCTACTGCAGCCCTCTAACGATGCCCCCTAAAAAAATTAAGGACGCACTCCCGCCCCCGGTGGCTTTCTCTAATCAAAAAGGGGCTCGTATCTCCTCGTCTCCTGCCGGGAGATCCATCCCTTCGAGCCAACCTGACCATCCTAAGGAGAGTTCTGGCCATTCCTTATCGGTCCCTGTGGTGGACTCTAATTCTACGGATCCTCTCACTGTCAAGACTCTGTGTCAAGTCCTTGCAGCTTTTAAATCTGAGCTCACTCAAGACCTCTCTCTGGCTATCCGTGAAGTTAAAGTGGAGCTAACTGCTTTAGGTGATCGCACAGACCACCTTGAACGTAAAATGGAGGAACTGGTGTCCTCTCATAATGACCTTATTTCGGCCCATGACCGACAAAAAGCTGAGATGGAGACGTATAAAGACAAACTGGCGGATATAGAGGACAGGTCGCGGAGAAATAATATTAAAATCCGAGGTATCCCAGACTCTGTGGCCAATTCGGAACTTCTGGACTATGCTATGTCCCTGTTCCGCAAACTGCTACCTGGGGCGGACGACAGAGACCTTCTTATCGATCGCATTCACCGGCTTCCGAAACCACGGTCGGTTTCCGCCTCCTATACTCGGGATACCCTCCTCCGTGTTCACTTCTTCACGACCAAGGAACGGATAATGCACGCTGCCAGATCTGCGTCTGATTCGGATACGCTTGGAGGCATACAAATATTTGCTGACTTCTCGGCACTGACCATCTCTAAACGTAGAGCTCTGTCTCCTATCACGGAGGCACTACGTTCTCATGACATTAGATACAGATGGGGCTTCCCAGTGAAATTGGTGATTTCCCATGAGAATTCCTCCTACGTAGTTGCCACTCTGGACGCTGGGGTTAAGCTGCTTAATGACTGGGATGTTTCGGTCAAAGTGCCCTCTACATTGAAACCTCGCCTGCCACTTACCCGTGACCTGACTGAGTATTCAATGTTCCAATTAATGTAGTTCCTGGTTGATCTTCATGTTTGGTTGGGGACTCCGTCCTCCTTATAATGCATACCGGATACGTGAGTTTATATGTTATATTTGTATATGCTTTTGGTTCCTTCATTTGCTGTTTATAGTACTTTGTGTACCTGCATTTTCCTCTGATTCTATCTCTTTTATCTTTCTTTTTCTTCTTACTGTACACATGAGGGTATCTCACTAGTCACTTACATTATTTGCTGATGTGCTTGTTGGTACCCTTATTGGTACTTGTAGTTTGGCTATACGTTATTGCTCCAGGTATACATGTGCCTTTTGTACCCCGGGTGGTGATACTACCGCCACCTCCCCATACTTTTCTCTAACGTCCTAGTGGATGCTGGGGACTCCGTAAGGACCATGGGGAATCGACGGGCTCCGCAGGAGACATGGGCACTTTAAGAAAGAATTTATATTCTGGTGTGCTCTGGCTCCTCCCTCTATGTCCCTCCTCCAGACCTCAGTTTTAATCTGTGCCCGGTCGAACTGGGTGCTGTTCAGTGAGCTCTCCTGAGCTTGCTGTAAGAAAGTATTTTGTTAGGTTTTTTATTTTCAGGGAGCTCTGCTGGCAACAGACGCCCTGCATCGTGGGACAGAGGGGAGAGATGCAGCCCTACTCTCTGAAGATAGGTCCTGCTTCTTAGGCTACTGGACACCATTAGCCCCAGAGGGATCGTACACAGGATCTCACCCTCGTCGTCCGATCCCAGAGCCGCGCCGCCGTCCCCCTCGCAGAGCCGGAAGACAGAAGCCGGGTGAGCATAAGAAGCAAAGAAGACTTCGAAATCGGCGGCAGAAGACTCCGTTCTTCACTGAGGTAACGCACAGCACTGCAGCTGTGCGCCATTGCTCCCACACACACCTCACATACTCCGGTCACTGTAAGGGTGCAGGGCGCAGGGGGGGGGGCGCGCTGGGCAGCAATTGGGACCTCTTTGGCAAAAGTTTAGCATATATATACAGTTGGGCACTGTATATATGTATGAGCCCCCGCCAAAAATTGTACATTGAATCGGGACAGAAACCCGCCGCTGAGGGGGCGGGGCTTCTTCCTCAGCACTCACCAGCGACATTTTTTCTCCACAGCTCCGCTGAGAGGAAGCTCCCCAGGCTCTCCCCTGCAGATACACGGTAGAAGAGGGTGAAAAGAGAGGGGGGGCACATAATTAGGCGCAAAAATCAATATAAACAGCGGCTACTGGGTTAACATTAAGTTACTGTGTTATTCCTGGGTTATATAGCGCTGGGGTGTGTGCTGGCATACTCTCTCTCTGTCTCTCCAAAGGGCCTTGTGGGGGAACTGTCTTCAAAAAGAGCATTCCGTGTGTGTGTGTGTGTGTGTGTGTGTGTGTCGGTACGCTTGTGTCGACATGTTTGACGAGGAAGGCTATGTGGAAACAGAGCGGGAGCAAATGAATGTGGTGTCTCCGCCGACACCTGATTGGATGGATATGTGGAAGGTTTTAAATGATAATGTTAATTCCTTGTATAAAAGGTTGGATAAAGCTGAAGCCTTAGGACAGTCAGGGTCTCAGCCCGTGCCTGATCCTATGTCGCAGAGGCCGTCAGGGTCTCAGAAGCGCCCACTATCCCAAATTGTTGACACAGATACCGACTTGGGGGTAAATTTACTAAGATGGGAGTTCTATTTGAGATGGGATGTTGCCCATAGCAACCAATCAGATTCCAGGTATTCTCTTCTAGAAGGTGCAAGATAAATGTGAAGTAGAATCTTATTGGTTGCTATGGGCAACATCCCATCTTAAATAGAACTCCCATCTTAGTAAATTTACCCCATGGATTCTGACTCCAGTGTCGATTACGATGATGCAAAGTTACGGCCTAAATTGGCTAAATCCATCCGTTATATGATTATAGCAATTAAGGATGTGTTGCACATCACAGAGGAAACCCCAGTCCCTGACAAGAGGGTTCATATGTATGGGGAAAAAAGGCAGGTGGTGACCTTTCCCCCTTCACACGAGCTAAATGAGTTATGTGAAAAGGCTTGGGAATCTCCAGATAAAAAACTGCAGATTTCCAAACGGATGCTTATGGCGTATCCTTTCCAGCCAACGGACAGGTTACGCTGGGAATCCTCCCCTAGGGTGGACAAAGCTTTAACACGCTTATCCAAGAGGGTAGCCCTGCCGTCACAGGATACGGCTACCCTAAAAGATGCTGCGGATAGAAAGCAAGAGGGTACCCTGAAGTCCATTTATACACATTCAGGTACCTTACTGAGGTCAGCGATCGCGTCGGCCTGGGTGTGTAGTGCTGTAGCAGCATGGACGGACACCCTGTCTGAGGAACTTGATACCTTAAACAAGGATACTATATTAATGACCCTGGGGCATATAAAAGACGCTGTCCTATATATGAGAGATGCTCAAAGAGACATTAGTCTACTGGGTTCTAGAATAAATGCTATGTCGATTTCTGCCAGAAGGGTCCTGTGGACTCGGCAATGGACAGGTGATGCCGACTCAAAAAGGCACATGGAGGTTTTACTTTACAAGGGTGAGGAATTGTTTGGGGAGGGTCTCTCGAACCTGGTCTCCACAGCTACTGCTGGAAAGTCAAATTTTTTGCCGTATGTTTCCTCACAACCTAAGAAAGCACCGTATTACTAAATGCAGTCCTTTCGATCACAGAAAGGCAAGAAAGTCAGAGGTGCGTCCTTTCTTGCCAGTGGCAGGGGCAGAGGAAAGAAGCTGCACAACACAACTAGTTCCCAGGAACAGAAGTCCTCCCCGGCTTCCACTAAATCCACCGCATGACGCTGGGGCTCCACAGGCGGAGCTAGGCCCGGTTGGGGCGCGTCTCCGAAATTTCAGCCACAGGTGGGTTCACTCCCAGTTGGATCCCTGGGCAATAGATATTGTGTCTCAGGGATACAAGCTGGAATTCGAAGAGATGCCCCCTCACCGATACCTCAAATCGGCCCTGCCAGCTTCCCCCCTCGAGAGGGAAATAGTGTTAGCTGCAATTCACAAATTGTATCTTCAACAGGTGGTGGTCAAGGTTCCCCTCCAACTAGGAAGGGGTTATTATTCGACCATGTTTGTAGTACCGAAACCGGACGGTTCGGTCAGACCCATATTGAATTTAAAATCCCTGAACATATATCTGAAACGGTTCAAGTTCAAGATGGAATCGCTGAGAGCGGTCATCGCAAGCCTGGAAGGGGGGGATTTTATGGTGTCTCTGGACATAAAGGATGCATACCTTCATGTCCCCATTTATCCACCTCATCAGGCGTACCTCAGATTTGTGGTACAGAATTGTCATTACCAATTTCAGACGTTGCCGTTTGGTCTCTCCACGGCACCGAGAATATTTACCAAGGTAATGGCGGAAATGATGGTTCTCCTGCGGAAGCAAGGGGTCACAATTATCCCATACTTGGACGATCTCCTCATAAAAGCGAGGTCAAAAGAGCAGTTGATGATCAGCGTAGCACGCTCTCTGGAAGTGTTACGACAACACGGCTGGATTTTAAATATTCCAAAGTCGCAGTTGATTCCTACGACACGTCTGCCTTTCCTGGGCATGATTCTGGACACGGACCAGAAAAGGGTTTATCTCCCGATGGAGAAGGCTCAGGAACTCATGACACTGGTCAGAAACCTATTAAAACCAAAACGGGTGTCGGTGCATCACTGCACTCGAGTCCTGGGAAAGATGGTGGCATCTTACGAGGCCATTCCCTTCGGCAGGTTCCATGCGAGGACCTTTCAATGGGACTTACTGGACAAATGGTCCGGATCACATCTTCAGATGCATCGGTTAATCACCCTATCCCCCAGAGCCAGGGTGTCTCTCCTGTGGTGGCTGCAGAGTGCTCACCTTCTCGAGGGCCGCAGATTCGGCATTCAGGACTGGGTCCTGGTGACCACGGATGCAAGCCTCCGAGGGTGGGGGGCAGTCACACAGGGAAGAAATTTCCAAGGTCTGTGGTCAAGTCAGAAGACTTGCCTTCACATCAACATCCTGGAACTAAGAGCCATATACAACGCCCTACGTCAAGTGGAGACCCTGCTTCGCGACCAACCGGTTCTGATTCAGTCAGACAACATCACCGCTGTGGCTCATGTAAACCGACAAGGCGGCACAAGGAGCAGGGTGGCGATGGTGGAAGCCGCCAGAATTCTTCGCTGGACGGAGAATCACGTAAGCGCACTGTCAGCAGTGTTCATTCCGGGAGTGGGCAACTGGGAAGCAGACTTCCTCAGCAGGCACGACCTCCACCCGGGAGAGTGGGGACTTCATCAATAAGTCTTCACGCAAATTGCGAGTCGGTGGGAACTGCCACAGGTGGACATGATGGCATCCCGCCTCAACAAAAAGCTACAGAGGTATTGCGCCAGGTCAAGAGACCCTCAGGCGATAGCTGTGGACGCACTGGTGACACCGTAGGTTTTCCTGTCGGTCTATGTATTTCCTCCTCTTCCTCTCATACCCAAGGTGCTGAGAATCCATAAGAAAAAGAGGAGTGAGAACAATACTCATTGTTCCGGATTGGCCAAGAAGGACTTGGTATCCAGATCTGCAAGAAATGCTCACAGAGGACCTGTGGCCTCTGCCTCTAAGACAGGACTTGTTGCAACAGGGGCCCTGTCTGTTCCAAGACTTACCGCGGCTGCGTTTGACGGCATGGCGGTTGAACGCCGGATCCTAGCAGAAAAAGGCATTCCGGATGAGGTTATTCCTACGCTGATAAAGGCTAGGAAGGACGTGACGGCTCAACATTATCACCGTATATGGCGAAAATATGTTGCTTGGTGTGAGGCAAGGAATGCCCCTACGGAGGAATTCCAGCTGGGCCGTTTCCTTCACTTCCTACAGTCGGGAGTGACTTTGGGCCTAAAATTGGGTTCCATTAAGGTCCAGATTTCGGCCCTATCCATTTTCTTTCAAAAAGAACTGGCTTCTCTACCTGAAGTTCAGACGTTTGTAAAGGGAGTGCTGCATATTCAGCCCCCTTTTGTGCCTCCAGTGGCACCTTGGGATCTTAACGTGGTGTTGAGTTTCCTGAAATCACACTGGTTTGAACCACTCAAAACGGTGAAATTGAAATATCTCACGTGGAAGGTGGTCATGCTACTAGCCTTGGCTTCGGCTAGGCGTGTGTCAGAATTGGCGGCTTTGTCACATAAAAGCCCCTATCTGGTTTTCCATGCGGATAGAGCAGAATTGCGGACCCGCCCACAATTTCTGCCGAAAAGTGGTTTCATCCTTTCATATAAACCAACCTATTGTGGTGCCTGTGGCTACTAATGACTTGGAGGATTCCGAGTTACTTGATGTGGTCAGGGCTTTGAAGGTTTATGTAGCCAGAACGGCTAGGGTCAGGAAAACAGAATCTTTGTTTATCCTGTATGCTTCCAACAAGCTTGGGGCGCCTGCTTCAAAGCAGACTATTGCTCGCTGGATCTGTAACACGATTCAGCAGGCTCATTCTGCGGCTGGATTGCCGCTGCCTAAATCAGTTAAGGCCCATTCCACAAGGAAGGTGGGCTCTTCTTGGGCGGCTGCCCGAGGGGTCTCGGCATTACAGCTTTGCCGAGCGGCTACTTGGTCAGGTTCAAACACTTTTGCAAAGTTCTACAAGTTTGATACCCTGGCTGAGGAGGACCTTGTGTTTGCTCAATCGGTGCTGCAGAGTCATCCGCACTCTCCCGCCCGTTTGGGAGCTTTGGTATAATCCCCATGGTCCTTACGGAGTCCCCAGCATCCACTAGGACGTTAGAGAAAATATGATTTTACTTACCGGTAAATCTATTTCTCATAGTCCGTAGTGGATGCTGGGCGCCCGTCCCAAGTGCGGACTTCTTCTGCAATGCTTGTATATAGTTATTGCTTAAATAAGGGTTATGTTATAGTTGCATCAGGGTTGAACTGATGCTCTGTTGTTGTCCATACTGTTAACTGGGTAAGGTTATCACAAGTTATACGGTGTGATTGGTGTGGCTGGTATGTATCTTGCCCTGGATTATCAAAATCCTTTCCTTGTACTGACAGCTCTTCCGGGCACAGTTTCTCTAACTGAGGTCTGGAGGAGGGACATAGAGGGAGGAGCCAGAGCACACCAGAATATAAATTATTTCTTAAAGTGCCCATGTCTTGTGTGGAGCCCGTCTGTTTCCCATGGTCCTTACGGAGTCCCCAGCATCCACTACGGACTACGAGAAATAGATTTACCGGTAAGTAAAATCTTATTTCTCTAACGTCCTAAGTGGATGCTGGGAACTCCGTAAGGACCATGGGGAATAGCGGCTCCGCAGGAGACTGGGCACAACTAAAGAAAGCTTTAGGACTACCTGGTGTGCACTGGCTCCTCCCTCTATGACCCTCCTCCAGACCTCAGTTAGAATTTTGTGCCCAGCCGAGCTGGATGCACACTAGGGGCTCTCCTGAGCTCCTAGAAAAGAAAGTATATTTTAGGTTTTTTATTTTCAGTGAGATCTGCTGGCAACAGACTCACTGCTACGAGGGACTTAGGGGAGAGAAGCGGACCTACCTGCTTGCAGCTAGCTTGGGCTTCTTAGGCTACTGGACACCATTAGCTCCAGAGGGATCGAACACAGGCCCAGCCTCGGTCGTCCGGAGCCGCGCAGCCGTCCCCCTTGCAGAGCCAGAAGCAAGAAGAACGTCCAGGAAATCGGCGGCAGAAGACTCCGGTCTTCATTAAGGTAGCGCACAGCACTGCAGCTGTGCGCCATTGCTCCCTGTGCACACCACATACTCCGGTCACTGATGGGTGCAGGGCGCTGGGGGGGGGGGCACCCTGGGCAGCAATTAGAGTACCTTAAGAGTGGCAAATCACACATAATATAGCCTAATAAGCTATATATGTGTAAAATACCCCTGCCACATTATGATTATAAGAGCGGGAGAAGTCTGCCGAAAAAGGGGCGGGGCTATCTCCCTCAGCACACTGGCGCCATTTTCTCTTTACAGTGCAGCTGGAAGACAGCTCCCCAGGCTCTCCCCTGTAGTTTTCAGGCTCAAAGGGTTAAAAAGAGAGGGGGGGCACTAAATTTAGGCGCAAATCTGTGTATTATAGCAGCTATAAGGGAAAAATCACTGTGGGTAGTGTGAATCCCTGCATTATATAGCGCTCTGGTGTGTGCTGGCATACTCTCGCTCTGTCTCCCCAAAGGACTTTGTGGGGTCCTGTCCTCAGTCAGAGCATTCCCTGTGTGTGTGCGGTGTGTCGGTACGGCTGTGTCGACATGTTTGATGAGGAGGCTTATGTGGAGGCGGAGCAGATGCCGATAAATGTGATGTCACCCCCTGCGGGGTCAACACCTGAGTGGATGGACATGTGGAAGGAATTACGTGACAGTGTCAACTCCTTACATAAAAGGTTTGACGACATAGCAGATGTGGGACAGCCGGCTTCTCAGCCCGTGCCTGCCCAGGCGTCTCAAAAGCCATCAGGGGCCCTAAAACGCCCACTACCTCAGATGGCAGACACAGATGTCGACACGGATACTGACTCCAGTGTCGACGATGATGAGACTACTGTACATTCCAATAGAGCCACCCGTTACATGATTACGGCAATAAAAAATGTGTTGCACATTTCTGATATTACCCCAGGTACCACAAATAAGGGTATTATGTTTGGGGAGAAAAAAGCTTCCAGTGGTTTTTCCCCCATCTGATGAACTAAATGTGTGAAGAAGCGTGAGTTTCCCCCGATAAGAAACTGGTAATTTCTAAAAGGTTACTAATGGCGTACCCTTTCCCGCCAGAGGATAGGTCACGTTGGGAGACATCCCCTAGGGTGGATAAAGCGCTCACACGTCTGTCAAAGAAGGTGGCACTACCGTCTCAGGACACGGCCGCCCTAGAGGAGCCTGCAGATAGAATGCAGGAGGCTATCCTGAAGTCTGTATATACACACTCATGCATTATACTGAGACCAGCTATTGCTTCAGCATGAATGTGCAGTGCTGCAGCTGCGTGGTCAGATTCTCTGTACCTTAGACAGGGACACTATATTGCTAACCATAGAGCATATTAAAGACGCAGTCTTATACATGAGAGATGCACAGAGGGATAATTGCCGACTGGCATCTAAAATAAACGCAATGTCCATTTCTGCCAGGAACTCGGCAGTGGGCAGGTGATGCTGATTCTAAAAGGCACATGGACGTTTTGCCTTACAAGGGTGAGGAGTTGTTTGGGGATGGTCTCTCGGACCTCGTTTCCACAGCTACAGCTGGGAAATCAACATTTTGCCCCATGTTCCCTCACAGCCAAAGAAAGCACCGTATTATCATGTACAGTCCTTTCGGACCCAGAAAGGCAAGCGGGTTAAAGGCGCGTCCTTTCTGCCCAGAGGCAGAGGTAGAGGGAAAAAGCTGCAGCATACAGCCAGTACCCAGGAACAAAAGTCCTCCCCCGCTTCCTCTAAGTCCACCGCATGACGCTGGGGCTCCACAGGCGGAGCCAGGTACGGTGGGGGCCCGTCTCAAGAATTTCAGCGACCAGTGGGCTCGCTCACGGGTGGATCCCTGGATTCTACAGGTAGTATCTCAGGGGTACAAGCTGGAATTCGAGACGTCTCCCCCTCGCCTTTTCCTCAAATCTGCCTTGCCGACAGCTCCCTCAGACAGGGAGGCAGTGCTGGAGGCAATTCACAAGCTGTATTCGCAGCAGGTGATAGATAGTCAAGGTACCCCTTTTTCAACAGGGACGGGGTTACTATTCCACAATGTTTGTGGTACCGAAACCGGACGGTTCGGTGAGACCCATTTTAAATTTGAAATCCTTGAACACTTATATACGAAGGTTCAAGTTCAAAATGGAATCGCTCAGAGCGGTTATTGCAAGCCTGGACGAAGGGGATTACATGGTATCACTGGACATCAAGGATGCTTACCTGCATGTCCCCATTTACCCCCCTCACCAGGAGTACCTCAGATTTGTGGTACAGGACTGTCATTACCAATTCCAGACGTTGCCGTTTGGTCTGTCCACGGCACCGAGGGTATTTACCAAGGTAATGGCAGAGATGATGATCCTCCTTCGAAGGAAGGGAGTTATAATTATCCCGTACTTGGACGATCTCCTTATAAAGGCGAGGTCCAGGGAACAGTTGTTGATCGGAGTAGCACTAGCTGGGGCAGTGCTACAACAGCACGGCTGGATCCTGAACATTCCGAAGTCGCAGCTGGTTCCTACAACGCGTCTACTGTTCCTGGGGATGGTTCTCGACACAGAACAGAAAAAAGTGTTTCTCCCGGAGGAGAAGGCCAAGAGTTGTCATCTCTGGAACTAAGGGCCATTTGCAATGCCCTAAGTCAGGCAAGACCCCTGCTTCAAAACCAGCCGGTGCTGATCTAGTCAGACAACATCACGGCGGTCGCCCATGTAAACCGACAGGGCGGCACAAGAAGCAGGATGGCAATGGCACAAGGATTCTCCGATGGGCGGAAAATCATGTGTTAGCACTGTCAGCAGTGTTCATTCCCGGAGTGGACAACTGGGAAGCAGACTTTCTCAGCAGACACGACCTCCACCCGGGAGAGTGGGGACTTCATCCAGAAGTCTTCCAAATGATTGTACACCATTGGGAAGGGCCACAGGTGGACATGATGGCGTCCCGCCTCAACAAAAAGCTAAAATGTTATTGCACCAGGTCAAGGGACCCTCAGGCGATAGCTGTGGACGCTCTGGTAACACCGTGGGTGTACCAGTCGGTGTATGTGTTCCTTCCTCTGCCTCTCATACCCAAGGTACTGAGAATAATAAGAAGGAGAGGAGTAAGAACTATACTCGTGGTTCCGGATTGGCCAAGAAGATCTTGGTACCCAGAACTTCAAGAAATGATCTCAGAGGACCCATGGCCTCTGCCGCTCAGACAGGACCTGCTGCAGCAGGGGCCCTGTCTGTTCGAAGACTTACCGCCGCTGGTTTGACGGCATGGCGGTTGAACACCGGATCCTAAAGGAAAAGGGCATTCCGGATAAAGTCATTCCTACGCTGATTAAGGCTAGGAAAGATGTGACCGCAAAATATTATCACCGCATATGGCGAAAATATGTTGCTTAGTGTGAGGCCAGGAAGGCCCCAACGGAGGAATTTCAACTGGGTCGATTTCTGCACTTCCTACAGTCAGGAGTGACTATGGGCCTCAAATGGGTTCCAGTAAGGTCCAGTTTTCGGCTCTGTCCATTTTCTTCCAAAAAGAACTGGCTTCATTGCCTGAAGTTCAGACTTTTGTTAAGGGAGGGCTGCATATTCAGCCCCCGTTTGTGCCTCCAGTGGCACCGTGGGATCTCAACGTGGTGTTGGATTTCCTGAAGTCGCATTGGTTTGAACCACTTAAATCCGTGGAGCTAAAATACCTCACGTGGACAGTGGTCATGCTGTTGGCCTTGGCGTCGGCCAGGCGTGTATCAGAATTGGCGGCTTTGTCATGCAAATGCCCTTATCTGATTTTTCATAAGGATAGGGCGGAATTGAGGACTCGTTCCCAATTTCTCCCAAAGGTGGTTTCAGCTTTTCATTTGAACCAGCCTATTGTGGTGCCTGCGGCTACTCGTGACTTGGAGGATTCCAAGTTGCTGGACGTAGTCCGGACCCTAAAAATCTATGTTTCCAGGACAGCTGGAGTCAGAAAGACTGACTCGCTATTTATCCTGCATGCACCCAACAAGTTGGGTGCGCCTGCTTCAAAGCAGACTATTGCTCGCTGGATCTGTAGCACGATTCAACTTGCACATTCTGCGGCTGGACTGCCGCATCCTAAATCTGTAAAAGCCCATTCCACGAGGAAGGTGGGCTCTTCTTGGGCGGCTTCCCGAGGGGTCTCGGCTTTACAACTTTGCCGAGCAACTACTTGGTCGGGGTCAAACACATTTGCTAAAGTCTACAAGTTTGATACCCTGGCTGAGGAGGACCTAGAGTTCGCTCATTCGGTGCTGCAGAGTCATCCGCACTCTCCCGCCCGTTTGGGAGCTTTGGTATAATCCCCATGGTCCTTACGGAGTTCACAGCATCCACTTAGGACGTTAGAGAAAATAAGATTTTACTCACCGGTAAATCTATTTCTCGTAGTCCGTAGTGGATGCTGGGCGCCCGTCCCAAGTGCGGATTGTCTGCAATACTTGTATATAGTTATTGTTTAACTAAAGGGTTATTGTTGAGCCATCTGTTGAGAGGCTCAGTTATATTTCATACTGTTAACTGGGTATACTATCACGAGTTATACGGTGTGATTGGTGTGGCTGGTATGAGTCTTACCCGGGATTCCAAATCCTTTCCTTATTGTGTCAGCTCTTCCGGGCACAGTATCCTAACTGAGGTCTGGAGGAGGGTCATAGAGGGAGGAGCCAGTGCACACCAAGTAGTCCTAAAGCTTTCTTTAGTTGTGCCCAGTCTCCTGCGGAGCCGCTATTCCCCATGGTCCTTACGGAGTTCCCAGCATCCACTACGGACTACGAGAAATAGATTTACCGGTGAGTAAAATCTTATTTTTTCTACTGCATACCTTTCCCCTGCAGTAGCAATGCGGTCCCGATATAATGGATCCTTTTGGTTTTTCCTGCCTGTCCTTTCCCCTTTTTTCCCTAGTTTGCCCCCCCCCCCCCCCCCCCCCCCAATTTGGGCTGTCAGCTGTTTTTGCTTTTTCTATATTTTAAATGGTACGAATATATTCATTGAATGTTAAAGGGTTGAACTCCCCCCCAATAAACGCAGGCTAGCCTTGACCACTTTTCATAAACACAGAGCTGACAGTTGCCTTGCAGGAAACACATTTTTCGTCAGCAGGTCCCCCGGCTCTGAGAGACCGGAGATACCCAGTTGGCTTTTTTGCAAATGGCCCCTTCAAGCGCAATGGAGTGGCTGTTCTTTTTCGGAGCTCTGTTTCGTTTGAACTGCTGTCCCAGATAGCTGACAAGAATGGACGTTTCCTCATTCTAGTTGGAAAATTGGAGGGATAAGATGGTTACGATTGTATCTCTCTACGCTCCCAATTCTAACCAAGTCCCCTTCCTTAGAAAAGTTTGCTCAACTATTGCGAGGGTTCGACAGGGTGCCCTGCTTATGTTGGGCGACTATAATTTAGTGCTTGATCCTAAATTAGATATATCTCCTTGGTCTTCTTCCCAGATGTCTGCGGCTCCGGCTAGCCCGCACTAGCCTTCCGTAATTTGCTGGCAGAATATGACCTGTATGACTTGTGGAGAGTTCAGAACCCAACTTCGAGAGATTATACGTATTTCTCTCCAGTGCACAATTCCTACTCTCGCATAGATCTTATTCTTTGCGATAAGTGGACTTTGCAGCACTCAGCACAGGTGGATGTTCTGCCTATTTCCTGGTCCGATCATGCTCCTCTCCTATGGTCTTGGAATATTTGCCACCAATTTACCCCCCCTCGGCCGTGGCGCCTATCTGCCCACCTGCTGTCGGACCCTATATCTAAAAAAGTGATTGATGATTGCATCTCCCTCTATATGGAAACTAATTCCCCCTCAGATACTTCTGTCCCTACTTTCTGGTGTGTCCTTAAGGCAGTTGTGCGAGGCACTGCGATCCAAGCCGGTGCTAGACTCAAACGACAAGCTATCCAACAACAACAAGACTTGGAATCTAAATTTAAGGAGGTTGAAGATAGGATTAAGCTCCACCCCTCTAGGGCCCTACGTAGGGCATTAAAGGATATCCGAGGCCAACTCCAGAAACTCCTTATGAGACGGACCCAGGTTGAGACAGAAATTTTACCTGACTGGTAATAGACCGGGGAAAATGCTGGCTCGCAAGCTCCGTGCTCTCCAGTCTCGTAATAGGATTAGACATCTGATTTCTCCTCAGGGTGGTAAAGTGTCCAATCCATATGACATAGCGAATCAATTCGTTAGATATTATACCAAGCTGTACAAGCTTTCTTCTGATCCCCTTACTTTTAAACCCACTCCGGATTCTATACAATCCTTCCTAGCCGACGTCAAACTCCCCTCCCTTTCTGCGGAACAGCTCGAGACACTAAATGCCCCTTGGACCCCCTCCGAGGTAATTCAAGTAATGAAATCACTCCCGCATAATAAAGCCCCCGGTCCAGATGGCTTCATAAATGAATTTTATGTTTCTCTCTGTGATCAACTATCGCCCACCCTGACCTCCTTGTATAATTCAATCTCCTCTCTTGGTGCTTTCCCTACAGAAATGCTGGAGGCTCAGATTATCACTATACCCAAGCCAGATAAAAACCCAGCGCATTGTCAAAATTATAGGCCCATTGCACTATTGAACGGTGATATTAAAATTTTTGCCAAAATTGTCGCTTTCCGTTTAAATGTCTTTCTGCCATCTCTCATTGCCTACGACCAAGTTGGGTTTGTGCCTGGTAGACAGGCATCTGACAATACCCGTAGGGTTTTTGACTTGATTGATATCGTTCCCTCTAACACTGGCCTTTTCCTGCTCTCTTTAGATGCAGAGAAGGCGTTTGATAGACTGAACTGGCAATATATGTCCTCGGTTCTAGACAAGTTTGGTTTTAGTGGCCATATTCTTTCTTCAGTTTTATCTCTATATAGCTCCCCCTCTGCACGGGTATTTAGTAACGGTTTCCTCTCCGATACATTTCCTATTACGAATGGAACCCGACAGGGTTGCCCTCTATCACCCTTAATATTTATGTTGGGCATAGAACCCCTTGCTGAGAAGATTAAGATGTCTGGGGGCTTCCCGGGGGTGACTATTGGCACTACTACTCACAAGTTGTGCCTCTTTGCGGACGACGTCCTTCTGTTTGTCACGGACCCGCTAACCTCCCTTCCTTGTTTGCATGCTATCTTGGGACAGTATAGTGAAGCTTCCTTTTATAAAATTAATACAACAAAGACAGATGCTCTCCCCATTAATATCCCAGCTCCCATAGTGTCCACCCTTCAATCACACTATCCATATAGCTGGCGTTCGGCTTCAATTCAGTATTTGGGGATCCAAATTCCACCTTCTACGGCCTCTGTTTTTGATGTTAACTTACCTCCACTCATTAATAGTTTTTTAGACCTGACTAAGTCCTGGCTATCTTATGATATTTCGTGGATTGGCCGCCTAGCAGCCTTCAAAATGACTCTCTTACCTAAACTCATGTACTTATACCGAACCATACCTTTTCTTTTCCCTAAAACGTACCTTGATAGATGTCGTGCTATAATGCTATGCTATGTCTGGAAGGCACGGCCACCCCGATTGGCTCGGTCCAAAATTATTCTCCCTCGTAGAAAGGGAGGGCTAGATATGCCCGACCTGGTCCTTTACCAGGAGGCATGTGTGCTGGCCCAGTTTAAATACTGGTTGAGTGGGGCGCCTGTAGTGGGATGGGTATCTCTTGAACGTACTGGGAGTTTGGACCTTCTCTTAGAAGACCTTTTTAAGATGCACCCAAACTCTAGACCCCGCTTATTGTCCCTCCTCTCCGCCACTAGAACATCTTTACAAATCTGGGATAAATTGGTGACTCGCCTGCCTGGACATCAATTTCCATATTCTACTATCTCACTACGAGCCATAGCTAAATTAATACCTAATTTAAATCTCTCTACCTGGTTTGTTTGTGGTTTGACTGTTTTGGGGGACCTTATGGAGGGTAATGTTATGCTATCGTTTTCTCAACTCCAGTCTCGATATAATCTCCCCAGTGGAGAATTATTGCATTTTCTCTATCGTCCTAGTGGATGCTGGGGTTCCTGAAAGGACCATGGGGAATAGCGGCTCCGCAGGAGACAGGGCACAAAAAGTAAAGCTTTTCCGATCAGGTGGTGTGCACTGGCTCCTCCCCCTATGACCCTCCTCCAGACTCCAGTTAGATTTTTGTGCCCGGCCGAGAAGGGTGCAATCTAGGTGGCTCTCCTAAAGAGCTGCTTAGAGAAAGTTTAGCTAGGTTTTTTATGTTACAGTGATTCCTGCTGGCAACAGGATCACTGCAGCGAGGGACTGAGGGGAGAAGGAGTCAACTCACCTGCGTGCAGGATGGATTGGCTTCTTGGCTACTGGACATCAAGCTCCAGAGGGACGATCACAGGTACAGCCTGGATGGTCACCGGAGCCGCGCCGCCGGCCCCCTTGCAGATGCTGAAGACAGAAGAGGTCCAGAATCGGCGGCTGAAGACTCCTGCAGTCTTCTAAAGGTAGCGCACAGCACTGCAGCTGTGCGCCATTTTCCTCTCAGCACACTTCACACGGCAGTCACTGAGGGTGCAGGGCGCTGGGAGGGGGGCGCCCTGGGAGGCAAAATGAGTACCTATAAAGGCTAAAAATACCTCACATATAGCCCTAGAGGCTATATGGAGATATTTAACCCCTGCCTGATTTCTCAAAATAGCGGGAGACGAGCCCGCCGGAAAAGGGGCGGGGCCTATCTCCTCAGCACACGGCGCCATTTCCTCTCACAGCTCCGCTGGTCAGGACGGCTCCCATGTCTCTCCCCTGCACTGCACTACAGAAACAGGGTAAAACAGAGAGGGGGGGCAAATTTATGGCGATATTTTTATATAACAAAGCAGCTATAGGGGAGCACTTATTATAAGGCTATCCCTGATATATATATAGCGCTTTTGGTGTGTGCTGGCAAACTCTCCCTCTGTCTCCCCAAAGGGCTAGTGGGTCCTGTCTTCATTAGGAGCATTCCCTGTGTGTCTGCTGTGTGTCGGTACGTGTGTGTCGACATGTATGAGGACGATATTGGTGTGGAGGCGGAGCAATTGCCAAATATGGGGATGTCACCTCCTAGGGGGTCGACACCAGAATGGATGCCTTTATTTATGGAACTACGGGATAGTGTCAACACGCTAAAGCAGTCGTTTGACGACATGAGACGGCCGGACAATCAATTAGTGCCTGTCCAGGCGACTCAAACACCGTCAGGGGCTGTGAAACGCCCTTTGCCTCAGTCGGTCGACACAGACCCAGACACAGGCGATGACTCCAGTGGTGACGGTGACGAATCAACCGTATTTTCCAGTAGGGCCACACGTTATATGATTTTGGCAATGAAGGAGGCGTTACATTTAGCTGATACTACAGGTACCACTAAACAGGGTATTATGTGGGGTATGAAAAAACTACCTATAGTTTTTCCTGAATCAGAAGAACTAAATGACGTGTGTAATGAAGCGTGGGTTGCCCCTGATAAAAAGCTGATAATTTCAAAGAAATTATTGGCATTATACCCTTTCCCGCCAGAGGTTAGGGAGCGCTGGGAAACACCTCCTAGGGTGGACAAGGCGCTAACACGCTTATCTAAACAAGTGGCGTTACCCTCTCCTGAGACGGCCGCACTTAAAGATCCATCAGATAGGAGGATGGAAAATATCCAAAAAAGTATATACACACATGCAGGTGTTATACTACGACCAGCTGTAGCAACTGCCTGGATGGGCAGTGCGGGGGTAGTTTGGTCAGAATCCCTGATTGAAAATATTGATACCCTGGACAGGGACAATATTCTACTGTCGTTAGAACAAATAAAGGATGCATTTCTTTATATGCGTGATGCACAGAGGGATATATGCACACTGGCATCACGGGTAAGTGCTATGTCCATTTCGGCCAGAAGAGCTTTATGGACGCGACAGTGGACAGGCGATGCGGATTCAAAACGGCATATGGAAGTTTTGCCGTATAAGGGGGAGGAGTTATTTGGAGTCGGTCTATCAGATTTGGTGGCCACGGCTACAGCCGGGAAATCCACCTTTCTACCTCAAGTCACTCCCCAACAGAAAAAGGCACCGACTTTTCAACCGCAGCCCTTTCGTTCCTTTAAAAATAAGAGAGCAAAGGGCTATTCATATTTGCCACGAGGCAAAGGTCAAGGGAAGAGACAGCAACACGCAGCTCCTTCCCAGGATCAGAAGCCCTCCCCGGCTTCTACAAAAGCCTCAGCATGACGCTGGGGCTTCTCAAGCGGACTCGGGGACGGTGGGCGGTCGTCTCAAAAATTACAGCGCGCAGTGGGCTCACTCGCAAGTAGATCCCTGGATCCTGCAGATAATATCTCAGGGATACAGGTTGGAATTAGAGACAGATCCACCTCGCCGTTTCCTGAGGTCTGCTTTACCAACGTCCCCCTCCGAAAGGGAGACGGTGTTGGAAGCCATTCACAAGCTGTACTCTCAGCAGGTGATAGTCAAGGTACCTCTTCTGCAACAAGGGAAGGGGTATTATTCCACTCTTTTTGTGGTACCGAAGCCGGATGGCTCGGTAAGGCCTATTCTAAATCTGAAGTCCTTGAACCTGTACATAAAGAAGTTCAAGTTCAAAATGGAGTCACTCAGAGCAGTGATAGCGAACCTGGAAGAGGGGAACTTTATGGTATCCTTGGACATCAAGGATGCGTATCTCCACGTTCCAATTTACCCCTCACACCAGGGGTACCTCAGGTTCGTTGTACAAAACTGTCACTATCAGTTTCAGACGCTGCCGTTCGGATTGTCCACGGCACCTCGGATCTTTACAAAGGTAATGGCCGAGATGATGATTCTTCTTCGAAGAAAAGGCGTATTAATTATCCCATACTTGGACGATCTCCTAATAAGGGCGAGGTCCAGAGAACAGCTAGAGATGGGATTAGCACTGTCTCAAGAAGTGCTAAAACAGCACGGGTGGATTCTGAATATTCCAAAATCCCAGTTAATGCCGACAACTCGTCTGCTGTTCCTAGGGATGATTCTGGACACGGTTCAGAAAAAGGTTTTTCTCCCGGAGGAAAAAGCCAAGGAGTTATCCGAGCTTGTCAGGAACCTCCTAAAACCAGGAAAGGTGTCTGTACATCAATGCACAAGAGTCCTGGGAAAAATGGTGGCTTCTTACGAAGCGATTCCATTCGGCAGATTCCACGCAAGAATTTTCCAAAGGGATCTGTTGGACAAATGGTCAGGGTCGCATCTTCAGATGCACCTACGGATAACCCTGTCTCCAAGGACAAGGGTGTCTCTTCTGTGGTGGTTGCAGAGTGCTCATCTATTGGAGGGCCGCAGATTCGGCATACAGGATTGGATCCTGGTGACCACGGACGCCAGCCTGAGAGGCTGGGGAGCAGTCACACAAGGAAGAAACTTCCAGGGAGTATGGACGAGCCTGGAAACGTCTCTTCACATAAACATTCTGGAACTAAGAGCAATATACAATGCTCTAAACCAGGCAGAACCTCTGCTTCAGGGAAAACCGGTATTGATCCAGTCGGACAACATCACGGCAGTCGCCCATGTGAACAGACAGGGCGGCACAAGAAGCAGGAGGGCAATGGCAGAAGCTGCAAGGATTCTTCGCTGGGCAGAGAATCATGTGATAGCACTGTCAGCAGTGTTCATCCCGGGAGTGGACAACTGGGAAGCAGACTTCCTCAGCAGACACGATCTTCACCCGGGAGAGTGGGGACTTCATCCAGAAGTCTTCCACATGCTGGTAACCCGTTGGGAAAGACCAATGGTGGACATGATGGCGTCTCGCCTCAACAAAAAACTGGACAGGTATTGCGCCAGGTCAAGAGATCCGCAGGCAATAGCTGTGGACGCGCTGGTAACGCCTTGGGTGTACCAGTCGGTGTATGTGTTTCCTCCTCTGCCTCTCATACCAAAAGTATTGAGAATTATACGGCAAAGAGGCGTAAGAACGATACTAGTGGTTCCGGATTGGCCAAGGAGGACTTGGTACCCGGAACTTCAAGAGATGCTCACGGAAGATCCGTGGCCTCTACCTCTAAGGAGGGACTTGCTTCAGCAGGGTCCCTGTCTGTTTCAAGACTTACCGCGGCTGCGTTTGACGGCATGGCGGTTGAACGCCGGATCCTAAAGGAAAGAGGCATGCCGGAAGAAGTCATTCCTACTTTGATTAAAGCAAGGAAGGAAGTAACCGTGCAACATTATCACCGAATTTGGCGAAAATATGTTGCGTGGTGCGAAGATCGGAGTGCTCCGACGGAGGAATTTCAACTGGGTCGATTCCTACATTTCCTGCAATCAGGATTGTCAATGGGTCTCAAATTGGGATCTATTAAGGTTCAAATTTCGGCCCTGTCGATTTTCTTTCAAAAAGAATTGGCTTCAGTCCCTGAAGTCCAGACCTTTGTTAAGGGAGTGCTGCATATACAGCCTCCTGTGGTGCCTCCAGTGGCACCGTGGGATCTAAATGTGGTTTTGGACTTCCTAAAATCTCATTGGTTTGAACCACTAAAAAAGGTGGATTTGAAATATCTCACATGGAAAGTGACCATGCTTCTAGCCCTGGCTTCTGCCAGGAGAGTGTCAGAATTGGCAGCTTTATCTTACAAAAGCCCATATCTGATTTTCCATTCGGACAGGGCAGAACTGCGAACTCGTCCGCATTTTCTCCCTAAGGTGGTGTCAGCATTTCATCTGAACCAGCCTATTGTAGTGCCTGCGGCTACAAGTGACTTGGAGGACTCCAAGTTACTGGACGTTGTCAGAGCATTAAAAATATATATTGCAAGGACAGCTGGAGTCAGAAAATCTGACTCGTTGTTTATATTGTATGCACCCAACAAGATGGGTGCTCCTGCGTCTAAGCAGACGATTGCTCGTTGGATCTGTAGCACAATCCAACTTGCACATTCTGTGGCAGGCTTGCCACAGCCTAAATCTGTAAAGGCCCACTCCACAAGGAAGGTGGGCTCATCTTGGGCGGCTGCCCGAGGGGTCTCGGCATTACAACTTTGCCGAGCAGCTACGTGGTCAGGGGAGAACACGTTTGTAAAATTTTACAAATTTGATACTCTGGCTAAGGAGGACCTGGAGTTCTCTCATTCGGTGCTGCAGAGTCATCCGCACTCTCCCGCCCGTTTGGGAGCTTTGGTATAATCCCCATGGTCCTTTCAGGAACCCCAGCATCCACTAGGACGATAGAGAAAATAAGATTTTACTTACCGATAAATCTATTTCTCGGAGTCCGTAGTGGATGCTGGGCGCCCATCCCAAGTGCGGATTATCTGCATAAGTTGTACATAGTTATTGTTAACTAATTCGGGTTATTGTTAAAGGAAGCCATCTTTCAGAGGCTCCGCTGTTATCATACTGTTAACTGGGTTTAGATCACAAGTTGTACGGTGTGATTGGTGTGGCTGGTATGAGTCTTACCCGGGATTCAAAATCCTCCCTTATTGTGTACGCTCGTCCGGGCACAGTACCTAACTGGAGTCTGGAGGAGGGTCATAGGGGGAGGAGCCAGTGCACACCACCTGATCGGAAAAGCTTTACTTTTTGTGCCCTGTCTCCTGCGGAGCCGCTATTCCCCATGGTCCTTTCAGGAACCCCAGCATCCACTACGGACTCCGAGAAATAGATTTATCGGTAAGTAAAATCTTATTATTTCCAAATTCACCACTGGTACAAAGGTTTGCCGAGACAGGTGGCTCCCCCGAACCCGTTATCCCAGGTTGTCTTAACACGTGTATCTCTGTGTGACTCTAGAGGGGACATCTCGTTTTGGTACAGGATGCTTATCAGCTTGCTTACTACTACTAAGTCTAATGCGCAGCTGAAATGGGAACAAGACTTGGATCTTCCCCTATCTGAAGCCCAATGGGAACAAATTTTTTTCTTCTTACCGAATGTCCAAGTGCTTGAATCACACGGAGATGCATATCAAACTCCTTAATAGACTATATTTAACACCGGATAGGCTACACTCATTCTGGCAGTCTTGTTCCAAATATTGCTGGCGTAACTGTGGGGAAATAGGCCATATTTTCCATATTTTCTGGTCCTGTCCTTCCCTTCGACATTTCTGGAGCGAGATATTTGCTTTGATTAATTCGGTCTTACACCTGTCCCTCACCCCCTCTCCAGCCATGTCCCTGCTCCACATTTTTCCTGCTTAGATACCACCTCATCAGAGATATCTGGTGGGGCATATTTGTATAGCTGCCAGGGCTGCATTTGCCCAAAGTTGGAAACAAGCTTCTCCCCCTCCTCTATCACTAGTCACCAACAAAATTCAATTCCATTTTACTATGGAAACTGAGTTCATGCCTTACTCTTCTGCGGCCTCCTCCCCAATGGTGAAATGGAGAGCATGGCATGACTACGTCACTGCTGGAGGGGGTGTTTCGCCTTCCCCCTAACTGACTCGGCTTATACTTCCGCTCTGTGCACCGGCTGTGCCTTACTAGCCCTGTGTCTATTATTGATTATCTGTTTATTGATATGTTTTCATGTTTGACCCGTGTTTATCTTTATCTGTATCTTTTTCCAAGATGATTTTTTATTTTTCCTATTGTATCTATATTGGATTGTTATATTTAACTTCTGACAATTTTGATATTTACATGTTTACATCCCGTTCCCTTGGTTCTTTGTACCCCCACCCCTTCTTTCTTTCTGTACCCCTTCCCCTTGCAAAAAGAAAACTTGTTTTCAATAAAAACTATTGATGAAAAAAAAAAAAAATGGCTAAAATGACCTTCAGGCTGTGTGTATAAGGTGTATATGAAACATAAATGCATTCTGTGCTTAGACTTGGGTCCCATCATCATGATATCTCATTATGGTATGTAATTATTCCAAAATACGGAAAAATCCGATATCCAAAATACGTCTGGTCCCAAGCATTTTGGATAAGGGATACTCAACCTGTATCTATTGACTATATAGCTATATATATTAGCTAATCCAGTGCAGTATTATTGTTAGTAATAACCTCTGCATTGTACAAACTGTGACTATCTGTGTGTGCATTAGATAGCTGAGTGGTGTCCATTTCGTGTCTTTCACTCAACTTGCTATCCCTATATTCTATAACCTGAGGGGGCTTGGTGCGTCAGGTTTTATATTGATATAGGATTTTCACAAAGATATACTTTAATACCTATTTTTCTCTGATTTAGTCACCATATCTCTCCTTTATCTCTGCTAGTGCTGACTACACTTTTGGTTTGGGTAAGAGGTATTGTGCTGCTGCCAATTGTACTGTGTTACCTGATACTGCTAGTTATATCATGTCTGCTTCTGAGGGTAACGGTTCTGGGGCTGAACACACTGCCGGCGTTGCTGAAGCCACAGATCCCTATGAGGAAAATTATAGCAGCTGTGGGATCTGGTTCTGGGGGCTCCTTGGCCCCCAGTGGGACTGTGGCAACCTAGGTACATAATGACCCACCGTGGGCCGCTTTTTTCACGCTTCTACATACGCTAGTTAATAAACTAACACCCCCATTGCCGGTACAACCGTATGTGGTCCCTGCAGCTAACCCGCCGTGGGCGGACGATTTATCTGCTCAATTGAAGAAGTTGAACCAGTCCCTGACTACTAAAAAGTCTGACCATCGCTCGCCTAAGCCTAAGGGGTCCTCTAAGCGAGCGCTTGTCTCCTCACAATCCACTGCTGTCACTGACACCTTGTCTTATGAAGACGGCACGTACACTGACCCCACAGGTTCTGACTCAGATACTGCTGATGGGGAGGGTAGTTCACATGTGGATGTTCCTGATCTTTTGGAGGCTATTAAGTTAATTCTACAGATTACGGATGATCCCGAGCCATCCGTCCCTCCTAAGAAACCAGCTAGGTTCAAGCGTCAGAAGGTGGTTAAACAAGTTTTACCTCACTCTGATCACCTAGTGTATATACGTCAGGAACCCTGGGAAAACCCGGGTACGAAGTTTGTGCCTCAAAAGAAGATGCTGGCTCGCTATCCCCTCGCACCAGAGCTGTCCAAGAATTGGGAAACGCCTCCTCCAGTAGACTCGCATGTGGCTAGGATGGTGGTTTCCTCCGCTCTTCCTGTCACTACCGTCACGTCTCTAAAAGAGCCTACGGATAAACGTGTGGAGGGTTGTCTTAAAGCGATTTACACCCTCACGGGTGCTGCACAAAGGCCCACTATTGCAGCTACATGGGCTGCAGAGGCTATTGAAGCATGGGCCTTGGAGTTAGAAGCTGAAATCTCTTCTGACCATGCTAGACAATGTTTATCATATATTGTCACAGCTTCTCGCTATATTAAAGAGGCGGCTTCTGATGCCGGTATCCTAGCAGCCAAGGCCTCTACTACGTCAGTCCTGGCTCGCCGGATATTGTGGCTGAGATCCTGGTCTGTGGATCTGGACTCTAGAAAAACCCTGGAGGTACTCCCTTTCAAGGGAGATATTCTGTTTGGGGAGGACTTAAATAAGATAGTGGCTGACTTGGCTACTGCCAAGACTACCTGTCTGCCAAGTACCGCTCCTTCTGTGTCGAAGGCTAAAGGTACTTCCTTTCGTCCTTCAGGTAAAGCAAACGGTCAGGCGTACAACAAGCAGACCCGCACTTCCAAACCTGGTAAACCAAAGCCAAAAAGAGCCTGGGTGGCCCGTCAGCCGGCTTCCAAGGCCGATAAGCCTGCCGCATGACCGGGCGGGCCTCCCCCTGGGGGATCCCAGGGTGGGGGGCCGGCTTCTAGGGTATACCCAGGAATGGTTGAAGACCACTTCAGATGCCTGGGTACGGGAAGTCGTCACTCGAGGTTACACCATAGCCTTCAAAAACCGACCCCCTCATCGATTTTGCCAGACAGACGTGCCGTTGGACCAGACAAAGGCAAACACTTCGCATTCGGTGGTACAGAACCTCCTGGATACAGGAGTCGTAGTACAGGTGCCTCTTGCGCAGAGGGGCCGGGGGTACTATTCTCCGCTGTTTCTAGTCCCGAAACCGAATGGGTCCTCCCGGCCCATTCTCAACCTCAAGGCATTGCACAGGTTTGTGAAGGTTTTCAAGTTCCGTATGGAAACCCTTCGCTCTATAGTTCTGGCCTTGGAACCTGGGGACTACATGGTCTCCCTGGACATACAGGATGCTTACCTGCATATTCCTATAGCAGCGTCACATCAGCAATACCTGAGGTTTGCTATTGGCAACCTCCATTACCAGTTTCGGGCGTTACCTTTTGGTTTAACAACGGCTCCGCGAGTCTTCACAAAAGTTATGACGGTGATGACTGTGGTACTCCGCCGTCAAGGGGTCAGGATACTGCCGTATCTGGACGACTTGTTAATCCTGGCAAATTCCCCAGAACTTCTACGTCATCTTGATATGACGGTCCGGTTTCTACAAGCCCACGGGTGGTTCATCAACTGGAAGAAATCCTCCCTGATCCCTGCTCAGAGCATGGTGCATCTGGGAGCGCTATTGGACACTCACAACCAGAGGTTGTTCTTGTGTCAGGAGAAAGTCCTGAATCTTCAGGACAGGATTCGTTGCTTACTTTCTCGTCCGCAAGTGTCTATACATTCGGCGATGCAGGTGCTGGGCCTCATGGTATCAGCATTCGACATGGTGGAGTCTGCTCAATTCCATTCTCGCCCCCTCCAGAGGCTGATTCTAGCCAAGTGGGACGGCCTGCCTCACCGGATCAGGTCTCAAATGATCTCATTGACTCCGGAGGTCCGTCTGTCGCTGCTCTGGTGGCTCCGGGACCAACAATTGTGCAGGGGCCGTCCCTTCTGGATATCCAACTGGGTCCTGTTGACGACAGATGCCATTCTAAGAGGTTGTGGCGCGGTGCTGGAGCAACACTCCCTTCAGGGTCGGTGGACCAAGGAGGAGTCCCTCCTCTCAATCAACATTTTGGAATTGCGGGCGGTCTTCAATGCATTGAAGCTAGCCCAGCATTTAATTCAGAACCGTCCTGTTCAAGTGCAGTCTGACAACACCACCACAGTGGCTTACATAAATCATCAAGGCGGCACTCGAAGCCGTCTGGCAATGAAGGAAGTCTCACGGATTCTACATTGTGCGGAACGCCATCTACCGGCCATATCGGCAATCTTCATTCCTGGAGTCCTGAATTGGGAAGTGGACTTTCTCAGTCGTCAGTACGTACATGCCGGCGAGTGGGGCCTCCATCCAGAAGTGTTTCAACTCCTAGTGGAAAAGTGGGGTCTTCCAGACGTAGATCTGATGGCGTCTCGACACAATCACAAGGTTCCGGTCTTCGGAGCAAGGACAAGGGATCCTCAAGCAGCATTCGTGGATGCGCTGGCGGTGCCGTGGAGGTTTCGGCTGCCGTACGTGTTCCCTCCGGTGTCACTCCTGCCCAGGGTAATTCGGAAGTTCAAGCAAGAAAAAGGAATTCTGCTTCTCATTGCTCCAGCGTGGCCCAGACGGCACTGGTTCTCAGACCTGCAAGGCTTATCGTCAGAGCGTCCAATTCTACTTCCACGACGCCCAGACCTCCTCGTTCAGGACCCCTGTGTCTACCAGGACCTAGCCCGGCTGTCTTTGACGGCGTGGCTCTTGAAGCTTCCGTCTTAAGGGCTAAAGGGTTTTCTGAGGCGGTCATTCAAACTATGTTGCGGGCCCGGACTTTTCTTCAGCAGGGCCTGGACTTAGGCCTGCGTCTGGCCTCCTTCAAGGTTCAAATATCTGCCTTGTCGGTGTGGTTTCAGAGAAAAATTGCGACCTTACCTGATGTGCATACCTTTACTCAGGGTGTGTTGCGTATCCAACCTCCCTATATCCCGCCTGTGGCTCCTTGGGACTTGTCGTTGGTTTTGGAGGCGTTACAAGAGTCTACGTTTGAACCTCTTGGTTCAGCTGATCTTAAGTGTCTTTCCCTTAAGGTGGTGTTTCTGCTGGCTATTGCTTCAGCTAGAAGAGTGTCAGATTTGGGTGCCTTGTCCTGTAGTTCCCCATATCTGATATTTCACCGTGACCGGGCGGTTCTTAGGACTCGTCCCGGATATTTACTTAAGGTGGTTTCCTCGTTCCACCTTAACCAGGAGATTGTGGTTCCGGCATTTGTTTCTCCTGATCTGTCTCCCAGAGGGAAGTCTTTGGATGTGGTATGGGCTCTCCGTATCTATGTGAAGAGAACTGCTTTCATTAGGAAATCTGATTCTCTCTTTGTACTGTTTGGATTTCACAAACGGGGCTGGCCTGCTCACGAGCAGACTTTGGTCAGATGGATTAGAATGGTGATTGCACATGCTTATGTGAGGGCTGGTCTGTCGGCTACTGCTCACATTACGGCCCATTCTACTCGGTCTGTTGGACCTTCTTGGGCGGCCCGCCGTGGTGCGACCCTTTTACAATTGTGCAAGGCGGCTATGTGGTCCTCAGTGAACACGTTCATAAGGTTCTATGCCTTCGATACTGCCGCTTCCCAGGATGCTTCCTTTGGACGCCGGGTTCTTGTGCCCGCTACAGTGCGTCCCCTCCCATAAGGAACTGCTTTAGGACATCCCCAATGTCTATCCTTGTGGAGCCCAGTGTACCCCGCAGCAGAAAACGAGATTTATGGTAAGAACTTACCTTTGTTAAAACTCTTTCTGCGAGGTACACTGGGCTCCACAAGGCGCCCACCCTGACGCACTTAGCTTCTTTGGGTTGGTATGGCATTAGCCGCTGACACTTCTCCTCCTGTCGTGAGAGTGTGGTGTATGTGGCTACTAACCGTTGTCGTCTCTTTTCCTGCTACTGCATTGGGCTGGTTAACTAAAAACTGAGCTCCTGTGCAGGGAGGCGGGGTTATAGAGGAGGTGGCGCTGTGCATTCTGGGAACAGTTAAAGCTTTGAGCCTGTTGGTACCTCGGATCAAGATCCTACTCTACACCCCAATGTCTATCCTTGTGGAGTCCTGTGTACCTCGCAGAAAGAGATTTAACAAAGGTAAGTTCTTACCATAAATCTCGTTTTTCTGACGTCCTAGTGGATGCTGGGAACTCCGTAAGGACCATGGGGAATAGCGGGCTCCGAAGGAGGCTGGGCACTCTAGAAAGATTTATGACTACCTGGTGTGCACTGGCTCCTCCCACTATGACCCTCCTCCAAGCCTCAGTTAGATCTTGTGCCCGGCCGAGGTTGGATGCACACTAGGGGCTCTCCTGAGCCCTTAGAAAGAAAGTATAGATTTAGGTTTTTTATTTTCAGTGAGACCTGCTGGCAACAGGCTCACTGCAGCGAGGGACTAAGGGGAGAAGAAGCGAGCTCGCCTGCTTGCAGCCGGATTGGGCTTCTTAGGCTACTGGACACCATTAGCTCCAGAGAGATCGACCGCAGGCCCAGTCCTTGGTGTTCGGTCCCGGAGCCGCGCCGCCGTACCCCTTACAGAGCCAGAAGCAAGAAGAGGTCTGGAAAAACGGCTGCAGAAGACATCAGTCTTCACCAAGGTAGCGCACAGCACTGCAGCTGTGCGCCATTGCTCCTCATACACACTTCACACTCCGGTCACTGAGGGTGCAGGGCGCTTGGGGAGGGCGCCCTGAGCAGCAATAAAAACACCTTGGCTGGCAAAAATACCACAATATATAGCCCCAGAGGCTATATATGTGGTAAATACCCCTGCCAGAATCCAGAAAAAAGCGGGAGAATAGGCCGCGGGAAAGGGGCGGAGCTATCTCCCTCAGACACACTGGCGCCATTTTCTCTTCACAGTGCAACTGGAAGAAAGCTCCCCAGGCTCTCCCCTGTAGTTTTCAGGCTCAAAGGGTAAAAAAGAGAGGGGGGGCACTAAATTTAGGCGCAATATTGTATATACAAGCAGCTATGGGGGAAAATTCACTCAGTTATAGTGTTAATCCCCTCATTATATAGAGCTCTGGTGTGTGCTGGCATACTCTCTCTCTGTCTCCCCAAAGGGCTTTGTGGGTCCTGTCCTCAGTCAGAGCATTCCCTGTGTGTGTGCGGTGTGTCGGTACAGCTGTGTCGACGTGTTTGAGGAGGAGGCTTATATAGGGACGGAGCAGATGCCGATAAATGTGATGTCGCCCCCTGTGGGGCCGACACCAGAGTGGATGGTTAGGTAAAAGGTATTAACCGACAGTGTCAACTCCTTACATAAAAGGGTGGATGACGTAACAGCTGTGGGACAGCCGGCTTCTCAGCCCGTGCCTGCCCAGGCGTCTCAAAGGCCATCAGGGGCTCAAAAACGCCCGCTCATTCAGATGGCAGACACAGATGTCGACACGGAGTCTGACTCCAGTGTCGACAAGGTTGAGACATATACACAATCCACTAGGAACATCCGTGACTTGATCCCGGCAATAAAAATAATGTGTTACACATTTCTGACATTAACCTCTAAAAATGGGGTTTTTATGTTTGGGGAGAAAAAGCAGGCAGTGTTTTGTTCCCCCATCAGATGAATGAATGAAGTGTGTGAAAAGCGTGGGTTCCCCCTGATAAGAAACTGGTAATTTCTAAAAAGTTACTGATGGCGTACCTTTTCCCGCCAGAGGATAAGTTACGCTGGGAGATATCCCCTAGGGTGGATAAGGCGCTCACACGGTTGTCAAAATAGGTGGCACTGCCGTTTTAGGAACGGCCACTTTGAAGGTACCTGTTGATAAAAAGCAGGAGGCTATCCTGAAGTCTGTATTTACACACTCGGGTACTAGACTGAAACCTGCAGAGCGTGCTGCTGCAGCGTGGTCGGTGACCCTGTCAAACATACTAGTTTGCTAACATGAGAACATATTAAAGACGTCGTCTTATATATGAGGGATGCACAGAGGGATATTTTGCCGGCTGGCATCCAAAATGAATGTAATGTCCATTCTGTCAGGAGGGTATTAGAGACCTGTCACTGGACAGGTGATGCTGACCTTAAAAGGCGCATAGAGATTCTGCCTTATAAGGGTGAGGAATTATTTGGGGATGGTCTCTGGGACCTCGTATCCGCAGCAACAGCTGGGAAGAAATATTTTTACCTCAGTTTTCCTCACAGACTAAGAAAGCACTGTATTATCAGGTACAGTCCTTTCGGCTTCAGAAAAGCAAGCGGGTCAAAGGCGCTTCCTTTCTGTACAAAGACAAGGGAAGAGGGAAAAAGCTGCACCAGTCAGCCTGTTCCCAGAATCATAATTCTTCTCTCGCTTCCTCTGAGTCCACAGCATGACGCGGGGGCTCCACAGGTGTAGCCAGGTACGGTGGGGGGCCGTCTCAAAAGTTTCAGCGATCAGTGGGCTCGCTCACAGGTGGATCCCTGTTTCATTCAAGTAGTATTTCAGGGGTACAAGCTGGAATTCGAGATGTCTTCCCCCCGCCGTTTCCTCAAATATGCCTTGCCGACAACTCCCTCAGGCAGGGAGGCTGTGCTAGAGGCAATTAATAAGCTGTATTCCCAGCAGGTAATACTTAAGGTGCCCCTACTTCAACAAGGACGGGGTTACTATTCCACACGGTTGGGGTACCGAAACCGCATGGTTCGGTGTGACCCTTCTTTATATTTAAAATCCTTGAACATATGCATAAAAAAATTCAAGTTCAAGATGGAATCGCTCAGGGCGGTTATTGCAAGCCTGGACGAGGGGGATTACATGGTATCCCGGGACATCAAGGATGCTTACCTGCATGTCCATATTTACTATCCTCGTCAGGAGTACCTCAGATTTGTGGTACAGGATTACCATTACCAAGTCCAGACTCTGCCGTTTGGACTGTACATGGCACCGAGGGTGTTACCAAGGTAATGGCCGGAATGATGATACTCCTTCGAAAAAGGGGAGTTTTAATTATCCCGTACTTGGACAATCTCCTTATAAGGGCGAGGTCCAAGGAGCAGTTGCTAGTCGGGGTAGCACTATTTTGGAAAGTGCTACAACAGCACGGTTGGATTCTAAACAGTCCAGAGTCACAGCTGGTTCCTACGACACGTCTACTGTTCCTGGGGATGGTTCTGGACACAGACCAGAAATAAGTGTTTCTCCCGGTGGAGAAAGCCAAGGAGCTGTCATCTCTAGGCAGAGACCTCCTGAAGCCAAAACAGTTATCGGTGCATCATTGCACGCGAGTCCTGGGAAAAATGTTAGCTTCCTACGAAGCAATCCCATTCGGCAGGTTCCATGCAAGAACTTTTCAGGGGGACCTGTTGGACAAGTGGTCCGGATCGCATCTTCAGATGCATTAGGCTGATAACCCTGTCTCCAAGGACCAGGGTATCTCTACTGTAGTGGCTGCAGAGTGCCCATCTTCAAGAGGGCCGCAGGTTCGACATACAGGACTAGGTCCTAGTGACCATGGATGCCAGCCTTTGAGGCTGGGGGGCAGTCACACAGGGAAGAAACTTCCAGGGACTTTGGTCAAGTCAGGTGACTTCCCTACATAAATATTCCTGAACAGAGGGCCATTTACAATGCCCTGAGTCAGGCAAGGCCTCTGCTTCAAAACCAGCCGGTCCTGATCCAATCAGGCAACATCACGGCAGTCGCCCATGTAAACCAACAGGGCGGCACAGGAAGCAGGATGGCGATGGCAGAAGCCACAAGGATTCTCCGATGGGCGGAAAATCATGTGTTAGCACTGTCAGCAGTGTTCATTCCCGGAGTGGACAACTGGGAAGCAGATCTTCTCAGCAGACACGACTTCCACCCGAGAGTGTGGGGACTTCATCCAGAAGTCTTCCAAAGAATTGTACACCATTGGGAAAGGCCACAGGTGGACATGAAGGCGTCCCGCCTCAACAAAAAGCTATAAAAGATATTGCGCCAGGTCAAGGGACCTTCAGGCGATAGCTGTGGACGCTCTGGTAACACCGTGGGTGTACCAGTTGTTTTATGTGTTCCCCCCTCTGCCTCTCATACCAAAGGTACTGAGAATAATAAGAAGGCGAGGAGTAAGAACGATACTCGTGGTTCCGGATTGGCCAAGAAGAGCCTGGTACCCAGAACTTCAAGAAAATGTATCAGAGGACCCATGGCCTCTGCCGCTCAGACAGGACCTGCTGCAGCAGGGGCCCTGTCTGTTCCAAGACTTACCTCGGCTACGTTTTGATGGCATGGCGGTTGAACGCCGGATCCTAAAGGAAAAGGGCATTCCGGAGGAAGTCATTCCTACGCTGATTCAAGCCAGGAAAGATGTAACTGCAAAACATTATCACCGCATATGGCGGAAATATGTTGCTTGGTGTGAGGCCAAAAAAGGCCCCAACAGAGGAATTTCAACTAGGTCGATTTCTGCATTTCCTACAAGCAGGAGTGTCTATGGGCCTAAAATTAGGCTCCATTAAGATACAGATCTCGGCTCTGTCGATTTTCTTCCAGAAAGCATTAGCTTCAGTACCTGAAGTTCAGACATTGTAAAAGGAGTGCTGCATATTCAGCCCCCGGTTGTGCCTCCAGTGGCACCTTGGGATCTCAACGTGGTGTTGAGTTTCTTAAAATCACATTGGTTTGAACCACTAAAAACCGTGGATCTAAAATATCTCACGTTGAAAGTGGTCATGTTATTGGCCTTGGTTTCGGCCAGGCGTGTATCAGAATTGGCGGCTTTGTCATATAAAAGTCCTTATCTGATTTTCCATATGGATAGGGCAGAATTGAGGACTCGTCCCCAGTTTCTCCCTAAGGTGGTATCAGCTTTTCACTTGAACCAACCTATTGTGGTGCCTGCGGCTACTAGGGCCTTGGAGGATTCCAAGTTACTGGACGTAGTCAGGGCCTTGAAAAATTATGTTTCCAGGACGGCTAGAGTCAGAAAAATTTACTCTCTATTTATCCTGTATGCACCCAACAGGCTGGGTGCTCCTGCTTCTAAGCAGACTATCGCTCGCTGGATCTGTGACACGATTCAGCAGGCGCATTCTGCGGCTGGACTGCCGCATCTTAAATCAGTGAAAGCCCATTCCACAGGGAAGGTGGGCTCATCTTGGGCGGCTGCCCGAGGGGTCTCGGCTTTACAACTTTGCCAAGCTGTTACTTGGTCAGGGGCAAACACGTTTGCAAAATTCTACAAAATTGATACCCTGGCTGAGGAGGACCTGGAGTTCTCTCATTCGGTGCTGCAGAGTCACCCGCACTCTCCCGCCCGTTTGGGAGCTTTGGTATAATCCCCATGGTCCTTACGGAGTTCCCAGCATCCACTAGGACGTCAGAGAAAATAAGATTTTACTCACCGGTAAATCTATTTCTCGTAGTCCGTAGTGGATGCTGGGCGCCCATCCCAAGTGCGGATTGTCTGCAATACTTGTATATAGTTATTGCCTAACTAAAGGGTTATTGTTGAGCCATCTGTTGAGAGGCTCAGTTATATTCATACTGTTAACTGGGTATAGTATCACGAGTTATACGGTGTGGCTGGTATGAGTCTTACCCGGGTTTCAAAATCCTTCCTTATTGTGTCAGCTCGTCCGGGCACAGTGTCCTAACTGAGGCTTGGAGGAGGGTCATAGTGGGAGGAGCCAGTGCCCACCAGGTAGTCATAAATCTTTCTAGAGTGTCCAGCCTCCTTCGGAGCCCGCTATTCCCCATGGTCCTTACGGAGTTCCCAGCATCCACTACGGACTACGAGAAATAGATTTACCGGTGAGTAAAATCTTATTTTTTCAAGTCTTCAATGTTAAGCCAGTTGTAGTTTCTCCACTTCTGTATCTCTGCCGGGCTTTAGAGATCTTCATTGGAGAACATAGTTTCTCTTCACTGTCATGAAGCGAAGTCCCAACTAATTGCAGATTCCGGACTCCCAGCTCTCCTCCTCCTTTACCCTGTGCGTCCTGAATGGAACATTGATGGAAGGAAATATTGGAAATATCTGAGACCATTGATCTGTGTGGGGAAATTCAGTTCAGTGTGAATAACCCTCTTTAACGCTTTACTTCTTGAAGGAAAATAATAAGCATGTTCCTACCTATCACTGACAACCACTCAATACACTATAAATCCATGTATATCAGTCCATACTTTGTATGTGAAATACACATTCCTGGCATCCAGGTCATAAAAAAAGAATGGAGAGACTGTCGGTAGGAATCACAATTATGTGTAACTCACAGGTGTAACACTTATACAGTATACTACTGTCTTGGCAACTGTCATTTGTTCTGTCACATTGCTTATTATATTAATGGTTACATCACTATAGTGACAATTGCTTGTAAAGGGGAAATGTAAAAATGTACCATTGCCTGCTAAGCATGTGCCCTAATACATTCCCCTGAGATTCAGGTAATTAGCAAAGATTGATACTCTATTGCTCTGTTACAGGGAAATTCCAAACTCTCATTCTGCATAGATGACTCACAGGAAATCTGTGGGGAAACGTCATTTAGTGCCGTGTTCTCTAAAATGACTTAAGGATTACTTGAAAAAGGGATCAATATCTGCTTCAGAGACTGTGTGTGTGTGTGTGTGTGTGTGTGTGTGTGTGTGTGTGTGTGTGTGTGTGTGTGTGCGCGCGCCCGCATGTATATTTAGGTACTAGGGATAGTATTAGGCATGCTAATCTACAGGGTGGTTTAGCTGTAATTATGGACAGTGTTGATCTTTCTCCTAATTTATTTAGATGCCAGGGTTACTTGTACAATGCATGAACTCTAACACTCCTTTAAAATGAGCTGATATTCTGGGAATTTACTGAACCAGTGAATTGAGATATTCCATTTACTGTAGGAGGTAGAGAGAATAGATTGGTTTAGTTATTGTCTCCTGTGTTGGAGTGACAGCTACGGTCATCCGGGAAATGGCAGGATTAGAGCCTGGGTAGGTTTGGAAGTGGAAGGGCAGGTATTTTGAGATGCATACATTAACCACCTAATGCTGGCCATACATAAGTACGACACGCACTAGGTGCGAGTCGTACTACAATCCCCCTCGCCAGCTGCCATGCATGCAATAGATTGTACGGTGCTTTTGCACTTTACAGTCTGTCGTACCTCCACAATTGCTGGGGGCCGGGATTGGCTGATCATACGTGCAGCACATATGATCAGCTGATGTGACCCGCGTGACTGCTTATCGCATCGTATTTGCACCTATTAACATGCAGGATGTGCATGCAATGGGTCGAATAATAGGTCGATATTGTGTATTCATCATACAAGATATCGACCTAGTGTATGGCCAACATAACTGATATGGTTGCATGAGATGCCATAACAGGTGGGGGGGATGATGTTTGACAACCACCCTAGGTGTGTTTATTTACTTTTTATTGTATTTTTGTTGCTTCAGTAGTGGTAAACACATTTTAAGTAGATGTTTATAACCTAATTAATTTAGAGCATTTTTATTTTTTGATAAGATTTTGTTTAAACTAACTAAAACCTAAAGTAAACGTTTAGTTTCCTTTTTAATATTAGGTAATGTGCTAAGAATCTGTCTCTCTTTCCGCCCTTGCAGGATTCAGGCCAAGCTGCCAGCGGCATTGAAGAAGAAATCAGAGTGAAGAATCAGGAGGGTGGGTGGGCTGTGGGAGGGTGTCAAAATATACACTGGCTACGTATCTCATTACTACTCTGTAAATTGTCTGCCTTTATGTAGCTCACAGGAACTGTTTGTATGCATGTACTTCATGTATACACACATGTATGCGGCTCCTCTCTGGTACAAAGAGGGTGTCTGTGTCAGCATTGGCATGGATTTTAAGAGTTTCTATTTGTCGAAATACTGGAGAGTTGGGTAGGGATCCAGCAACCCATTATTCTCGTTCCTGCACCTTGCACAGTCACCTCTCTTCTGTCACTCACTGGTACTCATCTGCCCCCTAAGGGTACTGTAGGAACAGCAAGCTGTATTAGGCCACTTCAGAGTCTTTTCTCCTTTCTCATGCTCCCCACATTCATATTTCCTCTACAATTTCCTCATGTGTTAATATTGGTCCTTCCTACCTATGTCACACTGGTTTCCCTTCACCCACGCACACTCCCTTCTTTTTTTCTATTTGCTACCTTCAAAGTAATTAATCCGATTTCCAATCTCTCTGCGCTCTCTCTTCACCTCATGTCTTCATACATACGCTCAGTTTAATCACTGGTCTGTACCACATATTGCCACATGAATTAATATATTGGCGTTTCTTACACCACAAAACCTTTGTTTTTATGTAATGCACAATTTAATTTATATATTTCTCTGTCTATATGAAGTGAAAATTAATCAAAGAAATGTTTTGCGTTGCATAATATAAAGCGTCTGCAAGAGTTGCTTATGTTTTTGGGAAGCAGTTGTCTCCCTATTCCTCTCCCTGCCCTTGTCATATAATACGGTCCCCACACCCGACTGTAGGAGAGATGCCAATTTCCCCAAAGCTTTTTTTTTTTTTTTTTGTCCCTCAGGGAAGCAAATACGGAATGTGTTACTGCATAGGTAAGTTCATTAAATGCAGGTCCACATACTACAATAACACACAAACATGTAAAACAAACAAAAGCCCATAGCAAATATTTCCATGGCCTAAGGCGGACAAGCTACGATTGACTTGTGGGCTTCATTGGCACTCTTCGTGTTACAATGTTGGAAAACATTTTTTTAAAATCTGCTTTTTTCAGTCTCTTCATCAATTGGGGACAGGGCTAGAAAAGTCACTAATTCTCCATGTGCTTCGGCACTTTCTCAGCCCCTGTACACCAACCTGTGCTGTGGTGTTGGATTGCTAACCATGTAAATGGCTGTTGTGTTGGGGGTGTACTTTGAATTAGACGATGCATTAGTCCTGTAACAGGGTGGGTCGTTTTATTAATGTGATTTGTGTTGCACTGAGCTATCTAACTATTCACTGTGTATCAATGTTGTTTAAGAGATAAATGCTTTATTGTTATTTTAAGACTGGAGGGTCACAAGCTAATGAAGTATTCACTAATAAGTCTGTAGCTTATTAGAACATAAAGAATGTTTTTATTTTTGGGGTGTCAGAAACAAAAACTTTTTTTTAAGTTTCTGTGGAACAAAATTCTATATATATTGCAAATACATGTGGTATTATTAAAAGGAGTAGGACACATACTTTTGGTTTGTCTTTTCTTATTTATCTCTGGGAATTATGCACACTAGTACGTACGTACATGCAGCAGAAGGAGACCTACCTCCTACATGTGACACAAATTAAGCAGTTTGAAGCTTTTCAATGGTATCGCTTCTCTCCAATTACAGGAATGTAAAATTACAATTGAAATCACAATATACACTGTCAAGTCACATTATTATCACAACCAGCTAATAGCCATAGTAACTGCCGTGTGCAGCACGGACAGCAGATAGACGGGCCGGGAGTGACTCAGTAAGGTTCTGGTAGGTTGGCTCAGGTACATTTTGACGGTGAGTTGGCCCTCATGCACCTTCGTAACCGACGTTCACCTCTCACATCCATGGCAAGTGGTGCTCCGCGGTTTCCACATCAGTTATTCGCAATGGTGCCATTTGTACTGTCACGATACGACTTCACCACAGCAGCACGCGAACAGTTCAGAAACTGCACTGTTTCAGAAATACTCCCACCCTTGGCCCGAAAGCCAATGATCATCTCTTTTTGCAACTCAAATCGCCCCTTTTACCCATGACAGCAAGGAGTATATGTGTGCAGATGGCCTAGCGCACACCTTATATACCCACCAAGCCAGGGCACGACACATGACGTACAGATGGAGCCACACTCATCTGAGGCGGCTCCATCGCAAATGTACACTCCTGGCGTAACTAGGCGATTAGTCTGCCATTCTGAGCGTATGTCCGGGCGCGCGCACCTGGACGGAGACGCTCTCCATTTAAGTGAATGGGGCATGTCTACGTCGCGGGCGTGCGCAGACGGCCGGCTGGAGATGCTCTTGGCGGTGTGCCTAGTCACAGACGGAGCCACGACTAGCGTGGCTCCTTCTGTACTTCATGGGCTACAAGCTGCCGACATCAAATGTAGGAGGTGGTCATAATTATGTGACTCGACCGTGTAATTCCTAGATTACATTGTTTACTTAGTGTTTTGAAAAGACTACTTAATTATTAATAATCCTAAGCAGCGGGATCAAATTGAAGAAAGAAAACCACTGATAAGTGATGCTCTTATAGAACTACAACTAATATGATGCTTACCCACCAATAGCAGATGAAGTACAGAAGTTGCCGACTCCTGTGTTGTCCTGGCACCAACGTGATTTCTGCTGTGGGGTACACTGGGCTCCACAAGGAAAGACAATGGGGTGTAGAGTAGGCTCTTGATCCGAGGCACCAACAGGCTCAAAAGCTTTGACTGTTCCCAATATGCATAGCACAGCCTCCTCTATAACCTCGCCTCCCTGCACAGGAGCTCAGTTTTGTAGTTGGTGCTGCAGATAGCAGGCACATAACAGAGGGGCTGCTCCAGGCAGCCCTAAGAAGAGCTTTTTTTGAAGAAAAAGTGAAGACTACAAGGGCAACAGCATTGTGTAAATGTCAGGAGACATTCACTGTTGCAGCTCCAGCTGTCCCCAGCGGCGCTGTACACTCCCGTGCCCTGGTTGCCGGGTAACTACAGCAGGAGGCTCTGTTTTTCTTTTTCATCCACAAGGGGTCACTGGAGTACTCTTGGGATATGGACGGGCTTCCGTAGGAACAGCACTGAATATTTAAATTTAGAACACTCCACCCCTCCATATCCCCGAGTACCTCTCAGTGTTTTTTCTGTGCTCGAAGTAGTAACAGCTATGTGGCTCAGGTCACAATTACTTTGAATTATTTTTATTTTTATTTTTTTTCTATTTTACACATCCCTTTCCCCCTTCCAAAAGGCAGGGTCAGGGATAGTGCAGCTGCTGATAGCAGCAGGGGCGTGTCGGGCCTCTCTGAAAGAGCTCCCTCACAGCCACACACACACAGATCTTGTGTACACAGGCTGGCCGGCGCTTACTAAGAAGCCCCGTCGGAGCCTCTTCACAGACGTTTCCACAACTATTGCAGGTATGTGAAGGGGGAGAACGGGGCGGTCAGCTTCCGCTGCCGCCCCGACGTGTGGGGAAGGCGCTGGTTTTCGGCTGACTGCGCTCGCCGCAGCGGCTCCGGCCGCCGGGTAACGTAGCCGCTACAACTGCTCTGGCCGCCGGGTCTCAGCTCCGGCGCTCCTTACAGCTGCTCCCCGCGTCTGGTCCGCCCGCCGCTTTTCTTACAGACATCTGCTCCCCGCGTCTGGTCCGGCCGCCGCTTCTCCCAATGCTCCGGCCGCCGCTTGTATCAGCTGCGGCCAGTTAGTCATAGCGCTAACACGCGCTCCCAGTCTTCCACGATGCCCGGCCGCACTGCACGCTATAGAGCAGATGCGAGGGGGGGGGAGAAGGGACAGCAGCAACAGGCTGTTGATAGTTTGCCACAGATTTATATATAATATAATGATGTTTATGCTGGCAGGGAGACTGTTTATAAGATCAGTATGGAATGCACTGTGATTATATGTATGAGCATGGCAGCCATTTTAACCATGCTTCCTGTGTCTTCCTGCTGTGATTCCAGAACGTTCCAGTACTACATTTCTACTCCACCGGAGGCGCAGGGGTGTTAGTGGGAATTTGGGATAACATTTCATAGTACTGGCCACGTGTACTGCACTTGGCCAGATATATATATACAGAGACACCTTACTGCTATTTTACTGAGTCGTGCAAGTGTCTGTTTTTTGTGTATTGTATTGTCTGTCGCCATAATGAGTAAGGCACCAGCAAAAACTAAAAAGCATAATTGCAAAGTCTGTAACAGTGTGTTACCGGATGGATCTACCACATGTACAGTATGTTTTGTGAATTCGGTTCAGAATACCATTTCTGCTCCAGTTTTACAACCAATGTCCTCACCGGACCCTCCGTGGGGTATGTTAGTAAATGTACTAGATAGGTTACAATCAGAATTGACCGCCGCTCGTTAGGAGCGGGAAACGGCAAGATCTGAGTCTAGGGTGAGACCGCCAGAACTACCGGAGGCGTCTCAGCCTTGCGTAAGGTCCAAATCCATTTTGGGTAAACGGGATAAATTTCATATGTCTTATGATTTTCCAGTGTCTGCTATGTTGCATTCTGACGATTCCATGCCAGACCTCACGGAACAAGATGAGGGTGAGGAGGGCGAAGTGGAGTCAGATGGCGAGGATTTTAACAGTTCCGGCATTGATGATCTCATCAGAGCGGTACGTCAGTCTCTGAAGTTTACTGAAACTGAGGAGCCTCTCACAAATGATCAGGTCGTATTTACTAAACGACAAAAAACTCCAATAAGTTTTCCTGTGTCGGAATCCCTTAATCAGATGTTAGTAGAAACACGACAGAATCCAGATAAACGGTTTTCTATACCTCGCAGATTTAAGTCTAGTTACCAGTTTCCAGACTCGGTAACATGTACATGGGAGAATCCACCAATAGTTGATTCTTCAGTGTCAAAGCTTACCAAGAAATTAACCATACCAGTGCCAGCAGCTACTACGCTTAAAGACCCGTCAGATCGCAAGATAGAAACTATGCTAAAATCCATGTATGTAGCAGCAGGTGTGATGCTGAGACCTGGATTGGTTGGCATTTGGGTCACTAAGGCACTCATAATATGGCTTACAGAACTCAAATCTGCTTTACATGATGAAAACCTGATCATTCTTGTAAATCAAATGATTGAGGCTGTAGAGTATCTCTGTACAGCGTCTACTGACGTCTGTCAGCTCACTTCTCGTATTTCATCTTCGCTAGTTACGGCACGAAGAGCACTCTGGCTGCGTGCTTATCATGCGGAGGCAGAGGTCAAACGAGGTATAGAGGCGTTCCCTTACGATGGCAAGAAGTTGTTTGGTCCTGAATTGGACGCATGGATTGCTGAGGCTACGGGAGGTAAGTCTGTTTTCTTACCATTGCCTCCACCGGTATCAAGAAGAAGGTACGCTGGACCTTCGTTCAAATCCTTTAGACCTCAGCCCTTTCGAGGACGTGGCAGAGGAACAGCCACGCCTGCTAGACGTGGTCGCGGACGTGGTTTCCAACAAACCAACACAACTCGCCAGGACGCTAAGGTTACCGACAAGCCAGTGGCATGACGGGCTACCAGCCCATCTCGGTTCTCCGATTGTGGGAGCACGCCTTCAGAAGTTCCATTTGGCGTGGTTCCACACATCCGCGGATGGGTGGATCCGCAATTTAGTGTTAAAAGGTTACAAAATAGAGTTTGACTGTCTTCTGCCTCTGCGGTTTTTCAAGACAGGATTGCCTCTGTCGGACGACAAGAGGACGGTTCTGCAAATTGCCATTCAGTCCCTACTGGATTCGGCAGTTTTGATTCCGGTCCCTGTACACCAACAGGGTCAGGGTTATTATTCAAGTCTGTTTGTGGTACCGAAGCCGGATGGCTCAGTCAGACCAATATTGAACTTAAAGGGTCTCAATCAGTACGTAACTTACTACAGATTCAAAATGGAGTCTCTGCGTTCAGTGATTGCGGGTTTAGAGCCAAAGGAATTTATGATTGCGCTAGATCTCAAGGATGCGTACTTACACATTCCAATTTGGCAGCCTCATCAGAAATTCTTACGGTTTGCAATACGCCAGAACCATTACCAGTTTCAGGCTCTACCATTTGGCCTGTCATCAGCGCCACGGGTATTCACCAAAGTGATGTCTGTGATGATAGCTCATCTCAGATCCCTGGGAGTGACAATAGTTCCGTATTTAGACGATCTGCTCATCAAAGCTCCGTCTCAACAGATACTTCTCCAACATGCGCTGCTAACATACGATGTACTGGTTCACCACGGTTGGATTGTCAACTTCAAGAAATCACATCTAATTCCGTCTCAACGCCTTCAATTCCTAGGTATGATTCTCGATACGGTCAATCAAAGAATTTACCTACCACAGCAGAAAGTACAAATTCTACGCCATCTAGTACAATTAGTGCTCAAGCCACGCACAGTGTCGGTACACTTGTGCATTCGCCTCTTAGGCACAATGGTAGCAGCTTTCGAAGCGCTTCAGTTCGGAAGATTTCACTCGCGTCCTTTTCAACTGAATGTGCTCGCCCAGTGGTCGGGCTCGCATCTGCAGATTCACCACAGGGTGAGGTTGTCGCCAAGGGCAAGAGTATCTCTGCTCTGGTGGCTCAAGGAACACAATTTAACCGCAGGAAAACGGTTCGGAGGCTGGAATTGGATAATTCTAACTACGGACGCCAGTCTCAGAGGTTGGGGAGCGGTAATTCAAAATTGTCAGCTCCAGGGTCTCTGGGCGGATCACGAGAAATTGCTGTCTATAAATGTCCTAGAACTCCGCGCAATTTACAATGCGCTACGACAAGCAGTGCGCATGCTTCGCTCTCAGCCTGTCCAAGTGCAGTCAGACAATGCGACGGCGGTCGCATACATCAACAAACAAGGAGGAACAAGAAGCCGCATGGCAATGCAAGAAGTAGCTCGTATCCTCAATTGGGCGGAATGCCACCAGGTGATATTGTCGGCAGTGTTCATTCCGGGAGTGGACAACTGGGAAGCGGATTATCTCAGTCGTCGGGATTTTCATCCAGGCGAATGGGCATTAAATCCAGAAGTGTTTCACATGTTGGTTCAGAGATGGGGTTATCCTCAGGTGGACCTGATGGCGTCTCGACACAATCACCAAACGTTCCAGTATGTGTCCAGAACAAGAGATCCAAAGGCAGTGGCGGTGGATGCTCTCACTGTCGCGTGGCCGTACAGTCTTGTGTATCTGTTTCCACCATTTCCGTTGCTCCCTCTGGTGCTAAAACGAATCAAAAGAGTCTGTCACAGTCATACTAGTGGCGCCTCATTGGCCTCGGAGAGCTTGGTTCTCGGATCTCCGAGGACTACTCGCAGACGATCCTTGGCCGCTCCCACTGCGTCCAGACCTGTTACAACAGGGTCCGTTCCTTTACCCCGATTTAGCGCGGCTGCGTTTGACGGGGTGGCTGTTGAGACCGCCCTCTTAAGAAGAGAGGGCATTCCAGATTCGGTTATACCAACCATGTTACGAGCTAGGAAGCCGGTTACGGCAGCTCATTATTACAGAATATGGCGTACCTATATAGGTTGGTGTGAAGCTCGGAAGTTTCCGACATCATCTTTCAAGTTATCCCGCCTTTTGTTATTTCTACAAACAGGGTTAGATGGAGGACTGCGTTTATCTACACTAAAGGTGCAGGTATCTGCTTTGTCAATTTACTTTCAAAGACGATTGGCTCTATTGCCGTCTATACGCACTTTTCTCCAAGGTGTCCTCAGAGTACAGCCTCCATTCATTCCACCTACAGCGCCATGAGACTTGAATCTGGTTTTAGAGTTCTTACAGTCTTCATATTTTGAACCCTTACAGCAAGTGGATATAAAGTTTCTCACTTGGAAAACTATTTTTCTTCTAGCCTTAGCTTCGGCAAGGCGTGTTTCGGATTTGGGTGCCTTGTCATGCAAGTCACCATATTTGGTGTTTCATGATGACAGAGCGGAACTTCGGACGAATCCAGCTTTCTTACCAAAGGTAGTGTCATCTTTTCACATCAATCAACCAATAGTAGTTCCTGTGTTGACAGCACATTCTGGAACTCTGGATGTGGTACGCGCATTATGCGTTTATGTATCCAGAACGTCTTCAGTTCGTAAGACGGATACGTTGTTTGTTCTCTAGGATGCTGCCAAGATGGGTTGGCCAGCGTCTAAACAAACCTTATCCAGATGGATAAAACTGACCATACGTCAGGCTTACCTTCATGCTAGGTTACAACCGCCTACGTCAGTAACCACTCATTCCACACGTTCTGTGGGAACTTCATGGGCAGCTGGTCGGGGAGCTTCTACGACGCAGCTTTGCCGTGCGGCTACATGGTCTTCAGTGCACACGTTTGTGCGCTTTTACAAGTTTGATACGTTTGCGGCATCAGCATCTAGCTTTGGCCGCCTAGTGTTACAAGTGCCAAACAGCTCTCCCGCCCACGGGGGAAGCTTTGGTACGTCCCAAGAGTACTCCAGTGACCCCTAGTGGATGAAAAAGAAAATAGGATTTTGGTACTTACCAGGTAAATCCTTTTCTTTGAATCCATAGGGGGCACTGGACGCCCACCCAGAGCAGTTTTACCTAGTTGTGGTGAGTTCTGAGGATCTTATGGTAACACACTTTCACCGACTGGTTCAAATTACAAGTGCTTATTAGGGTGTCAACTGTTTAGTTGTCAGTAACGTTATGTGTCAACTTCGTTATTGTCCGTTATGTTATATGTAATACTCCATTGTCAACCTCTCTATAGTTCCTGTTCGGCTCAGTAAAAAACACTGAGAGGTACTCGGGGATATGGAGGGGTGGAGTGTTCTAAATTTAAATTTTCAGTGCTGTTCCTACGGAAGCCCGTCCATATCCCAAGAGTACTCCAGTGCCCCCTATGGATTCAAAGAAAAGGATTTACCTGGTAAGTACCAAAATCCTATTTTTTTCCAGTTAGACACACACGGCTGGGGCTCTCCGGGATCGTGTGGCCGCGCTTCGGGAGGTGGTAAGTGGGTCCCGTGCGCAGGACCCGCGCTGTATCGTGATCCGGTGGGAGGCGGGCCGCACGTGCTGACGGTGGACACTGGCATACAGGCGACCCCACTAGATCACCAGGGCAAGGGTACAGGTCAGGTTTTCTCTCATAAACCTATTTACATTGGCCCGCAGTACCAGGTGGTTTTGCCAGCAGAAGGGTAAAGGCTTAGACCTGTAGCCCCTCCCCCAGCCCCAGGGCGCCATTTACAGTAAATGTTCCCGCCCTGGAGCTGCATATCTGTCTCTCCCTCACTCCCAGTCAGTGTTTGGGCGCCATTTCTCTCAGCTACACTGTTCCTGGGACTGCTTGGGCAAATCCTCCTTTGTAAAGCCGCCTGATAGTCAGCGCTGTGATTTTACAAGACACTTAAGTATTCTACATGTCATTTAGACAGTGATAGTTAAGAAAGAGTGCAATTAGTCAGGGTTCTCTGGTACAAGTACCCTGTGATATACATCCAGTTCTTACTGTGCAGTGTTAGATCTATTGACTACATAGCTATATATAAGTTAGTCCAGTGCAGTATTATTGTTTGTAATAACCTCTGCATTGTACAACTGTGACTATATGTGTGTGCATTAGCTGGCTGGGAGAATTTCATTTTGTGTGTCTCACTCAATTTGCTATCCCTATATTCTATAACCTGAGGGGGCTTGGTGCGTCAGGTTTATAATACTGTAATATAGGATATTCACAAGATGTACTCTAATTGTATTTTTCTCTGTGATTTTAGTCACCATATCTCTCCTGTACCCCTGCTTGTGCTGACTACACTGCGCAGGGTTTAGGCAAAAGGGTATTGTGCTGCTCACAATTGTACTGTTACCTGATATTGTAAGTTATATCATGTCTGCTTCTGAGGGTAACTGTTCTGGGGCTGAACACACTACCGGTGTTGCTGACGCCACAGATCACTATGAGGAGAATATAGCAGCTGTGGTTCTGGGGGCTCCTTGCCCCCCAGTGGGACTGTGGCAAAGGAGGTCCACAATGACCCGCCTTGGGCTACTTTCTCCACGCTTCTAAATACGCTAGTTACTAAACTAACACCCCCTATGGGACCTCCTATGCCGGTTCAACCGTACGTGGTCCCCGCGGCTAACCCGCCGTGGGCAGATAACTTGTCCGCTCAATTGAAGAAATTGAACCAGTCTTTGACTACTCTAAAGTCTGACCCTCGCTCGCTTAAGACCAAGGGGTCCTCTAAGCAAGCTCTTACCTCCTCACAATCCACTGCAGTTACTGACACCTCGTCTGATGAAGATGGCGATTACACTGACCCCACAGATACTGCTGATGGGGAGGGTAGTTCACAAGTGGATGTTCTCCTCTTGGAGGCTATTAAATTGATTCTACAGATTACGGATGATCCCGAGCCATCCGTCCCTCCTAAGAAACCAGATAGCTTCAAGCGTCAGAAGGTGGTTAAACAAGTTTTACCTCATTCTGATCACCTGGTGGATATACGTCAGGAATCCTGGGAAAATCCAGGGATGAAGTTTGTGCCTCACAAGAAGATGCTGGCTCGCTATCCCCTCGCGCCAGAGCTGTCAAAAAATTGGGAGACGCCTCCTCCAGTGGACTCGCATATGGCAAGGATGGTGGTTTCCTCAGCTCTACCTGTCACTACCGTCACGTCTCTGAAAGAGCTTATGGATAAACGTGTGGAGGGTTGTCTAAAAGCGATTTACACCCTCACGGGTACTGCACAAAGGCCCACTATTGCAGCGACATGGGCTGCAGAGGCTATTGAAGCGTAGGCCCTGGAGTTGGAAGCTGAAATCTCTTCTGACCATGCTAGACAGTGCTTGTCATATATTGTCACAGCGTCTCACTATATTAAAGAGGCGGCTTCTGATGCCGGTATTCTAGCAGCCAAGGCCTCTACTACGTCAGTCCTGGCTCGCCGGATATTGTGGCTGAGATCCTGGTCCGTGGATCTGGATTCTAGAAAAAACCTGGAGGTACTCCCTTTTAAGGGAGGTATTCTGTTTGGGGAGGACTTAAATAAGATAGTGGCTGACTGCCTGTCTGCCAAGTACCGCTCCATCTGTGCCGAAGGCTAAAAGAACTTCCTTTTCGTCCTTCAGGTAAAGCAAAAGGTCAGGTGTACCACAAACAGGCCCGCACTTCCAAACCTGGTAAGCCAAAGCCCAAAAGAGCCTGGACTGCCCGTCAGCCAGCTTCCAAGACCGAAAAGCCTGCCGCATGATGGGGCGGGCCTCCCCCTGGGGGACCCCAGGGTGGGGGGCCGGCTTCTAGTGTATACCCAGGATTGGTTGAAGACCACTTCAGATGCCTGGGTACGGGACGTCGTCACTCGAGGTTACACCATAGCCTTCAAAAACCGCCCCCCTCATCGATTTGCCTGACAGACGTCCCTTCGGACCAGACAAAGGCAATGACTCTCCATTCGGTGGTACAGACCCTCCTGGACTCAGGAGTGGTAGTACAGGTGCCTCTTGCTCAGAGAGGCCAGGGGTACTATTCTCCGCTGTTTCTAGTCCCGAAACCGAATGGGTCCTTCCGGCCCATTCTCAACCTCAAGGCTTTGAACAAGTTTGTGAGAGTCTCCAAGTGCCGTATGGAAACCCTTCGCTCTATTGTTCTGGCCTTGGAACCTGGGGATTATATGGTCTCCCTGGATATACAGGATGCTTACCTGCATATTCCTATAGCAGTGTCGCATCAGCAATACCTGAGGTTTGCGGTTGGCAACCTTCATTACCAGTTTTGGGCGTTACCTTTTGGTTTAACCACGGCTCCGCGAGTCTTCACCAAAGTTATGGTGGTGATGACGGTAGTACTTCGCCGTCAAGGGGTCAGGATCCTACCGTATCTGGACGACTTGTTGATCCTGGCAAATTCCCCAGAAATTCTCCTACGTCACCTAGATCTGACTGTCCGGTTTCTGCAAGCCCACGGGTGGCTCATCAACTGGAAGAAATCCTTCCTGGTCCCTGCTCAGAGCATGGTGCACCTGGGAGCGCTATTGGACACTCACAACCAGCAGTAGTTGTTGTCTCAGGAGAAAGTCATGAAGCTTCAGGACAGGATTCGTTGCTTCCTCTCTCGTCCGCAAGTGTCGATACATTCGGCGATGCAGGTGCTGGGCCTCATGGTGTCCGCATTCGACATGGTGGAGTATGCTCAATTCCATTCTCGCCCCCTCCAGAGGCTGATTCTGGCCAAGTGGGACGGCCTGCCTCACCGGATCTGGTCTCACATGATCTCTGGACTCCGGAGGTCCGTCTGTCGCTGTACTGGTGGCTCCAGGACCAACGATTGAGCAGGGGCCGTCCCTTCTGGATATCCGACTGGGTCCTGTTGACGACAGATGCCAGTCTAAGGGGTTGGTGCGCGGTGTTGGAGCAACACTCCCTTCAGGGTCGGTGGACCAAGGAGGAGTCTCTCCTCCCGATCAACATTCTGGAATTGCGGCCGTTCTTCAACTCATTGAAACTAGACCAGCATTTAATTCAGAACAGTCCTGTTCAAATACAGTCGGACAACGCCACCACAGTGGCTTACATAAATCATCAAGGCGGTACTCGAAGCCGTCTGGCAATGAAGGAAGTCACACGGATTCTTCAATGGGCAGAACGCCATCTACCGGCCATATCGGCGATATTCATTCCGGGAGTCCTGAATTGGGAAGCGGACTTTCTCAGTCATCAGGACGTACACGCCGGAGAGTGGGGCCTCCATCCAGAAGTGTTTCAACTCCTAGTGGAAAGGTGGGGCCTTCCAGACGTGGATCTGATGGCATCTCGACACAATCACAAGGTTCCGGTTTTCGGAGCAAGGACAAGGGATCCTCAAGCAGCATTCGTGGATGTGCTGGCGGTGCCGTGGAAGTTTCGGCTGCCGTACATTTTCCCTCCGGTGTCGCTCCTGCCCAGGGTAATTCGAAAGTTCAGGCAGGAAGGAGGAATCCTGCTTCTCATAGCTCCAGCGTGGCCCAGACGGCACTGGTTTTCAGACCTCCAGGGCCTCTCGTCAGAGCGTCTAATTCTACTTCCACAGCGCCCAGACCTCCTCGTTCAGGGCCCCTGTGTCTACCAGGACCTGGCCCGGCTGTCTTTGACAGCGTGGCTCTTGAAGCTTCCGTCTTGAGTGCTAAAGGGTTTTCTGAGGCGGTCATTAAAACTATGTTGCGGGCCCGGAAACCAGCTTCTGCTCTGATTTACCATAGGGTCTGGCATTCTTACTTTGTTTGGTGCGCATCTAACAATTATGACGCTTCCAAGTTTAGTACAGCCAAGCTTTTGGCTTTTCTTCAGCAGGGCCTGGATTTAGGCCTGCGTCTGGACTCCCTCAAGGTTCACATTTCTGGCTTGTCAGTGTGGTTTCAGAGAAAAATTGCGACCTTACCTGATGTGCATACCTTTACTCAGGGTGTGTTGCGTATCCAACCTCCCTATGTCCCACCTGTGGCTCCTTGGGACTTGTCGGTGGTTTTGGAGGCGTTACAAGAGTCTCCGTTTGAACCTCTTGGTTCAGCTGATCTTAAGTGGCTTTCCCTTAAGGTGGTGTTTCTGCTGGCTATTGCCTCAGCTAGAAGTGTCGGATTTGGGTGCCTTGTCTTGTAGTTCCCCATATCTGATATTTCACCGTGACCGGGCGGTTCTTAGGACTCGTCCCGGAAATTTACCTAAGGTGGTTTCTTCGTTCCACCTTAACCAGGAGATTGTGGTTTCGGCACTTGTTTCTCCTGATCTGTCTCCCAAAGAGCGGTTTTTGGATGTGGTATGGGCTCTCCGTATCTATGTGAAGCGAACTGCTTCTATTCGGAAATCTGATTCTTTCTTTGTTCTGTTTGGATTTCACAAACGGGGCTGTCCTGCTCACAAGCAGACTTTGGCCAGATGGATTAGAATGGTGATTGCACATGCTTATGTGAAGGCTGGTCTGTCCGCTCCTGCTCACATTACGGCCCATTCTACTCGATCTGTTGGACCTTCTTGGGCGGCCCGCCGTGGTGCGACCCTTGAACAATTGTGCAAGGCGGCTACGTGGTCCTCAGTGAACACGTTCATAAGGTTCTATGCCTTCGATACTGCCGCTTCCCAGGATGCTTCCTTTGGACGCCGGGTTCTTGTGCCCGCTACAGTGCGTCCCCTCCCAAGAGGAACTGCTTTAGTACATCCCCATTGTCTTTCCTTGTGGAGCCCAGTGTACCCCGCAGTAGAAAACGAGATTTATGGTAAGAACTTACCGTTGTTTAATCTCTTTCTGCGGGGTACACTGGGCTCCACAAGGCGCCCACCCTGACGCACTTAGCTTCTTTGGGTTGGTATGGCATTAGCCGCTGACCCCTCTCCTGTTGTGAGAGTGTGGTGTATGTGGCTACTAACTGTTGTTGTCTCTTTTCCTACTACTGCATTGGGCTGGTTAACTAAAAACTGAGCTCCTGGGCAGGGAGGCGGGGTTATAGAGGAGGCAGCGCTATGCATCTTGGGAACAGTCAAAGCTTTTGAGGCTGTTGGTGCCTCGGATCAAGATCCTACTCTACACCCCATTGTCTTTCCTTCTGGAGCCCAGTGTACCCCGCAGAAAGAGATTAAACAACAGTAAATTCTTACCATAAATCTCGTTTTTACTAGCTGCCAAGCAATATGATTGGCCCACGTTTTAACTGGATTATACAGGAGTGTTATAAAGCCATATATACACAATTGGGAAATCTATGCTTATCTTGGTCGACCTCAAGGCTCACTAGTTATCCAAGGTTATAACATACTGTCAGTTTTTGTGATTTGTCTGGATTTGGGAGCAGGGCCAGAGATTGATATATGGCTGTAGACAGTATGATGGAAGTTTGGAGGTTTCATATTATTTATTTCTCTAACGTCCTAGAGGATGCTGGGGACTCCGTAAGGACCATGGGGATAGACGGGCTCCGCAGGAGACATGGACACTTTAAGAAAGACTTTGGCTCTGGGTGTGCACTGGCTCCTCCATCTATGCCCCTCCTCCAGAGCTCAGTTTGATACTGTGTCCAGTGGAGACTGGGTGCTTTCAGGGAGCTCTCCTGAGTTTCCTGTCAGAAAGTATATTTGTTAGGTTTTTTATTTTCAGGGAGCATGCTGGCAACAGACTCCCTGCATCGAGGGACTGAGGAGAGAGAAACAGACCTACTTCTCTGAGTTTCAAGGCTCTGTTTCTTAGGCTACTGGACACCATTAGCTCCAGAGGGATTGGTACACAGGTCTCACCCTCACCGTCCATCCCAGAGCCGCGCAGCCTTCCTCCTCGCAGAGCCGGAAGATAGAAGCCGGGTGAGTATGAGAAGAAAAGAAGACTTCAGAGTCGGCAGAAGACATCTTGATCTTCATAGAGGTAACGCACAGCAGTGAAGCTGTGCGCCATTGCTCCCATTCACCTCGCACACTTCTGTCACTGTAAGGGTGCAGGGCGCAGAGGGGGCGCTCTGGGCAGCAATATAAACCTCTCCTGTGGCAAAAGTACATATATACATGTACAGCTGGGCACTGTACATATATATAAAGAGCCCCTGCCATGTTTTTATGAATTTTGAGCGGGACAGAAGCCCGCCGCCGAGGGGGCGGGGCTTCTCCCTCAGCACTCACCAGCGCCATTTTCTCCACAGCACAGCGCTGAGAGGAAGCTCCCCGGACTCTCACCTGCTTACTCACGGTGACAGAGGGTTTTCAAGAGGGGGGGGGCACATAATTGGCGCATATACATACATAAAGGCGCTACTGGGTAAACATTCTGTGTTTTTCCTGGGTCATATAGCGCTGGGGTGTGTGCTGGCATACTCTCTCTCTCTCTCTCTCCCCAAAGGGCCTGGTGGGGAACCTGTCTTCAGAAAAGAGCTTCCCTGTGTGTGTGGTGTGTCGGTACGTGTGTGTCGACATGTCTGATGTTGAAGGCTCACCTAAGGAGGAGGGGGAGTGTATAAGGTCTCAGTCGGCAGCGCCGACACCTGACTGGATGGATATGTGGAATGTCTTAAGTACTAATGTAAATTTATTGCACAAAAGATTAGACAAAGCTGAGGCTAGGGAACAGTCAGGGAGTCAAACCATGTCTGTCCCAATGTCGCCGGGACCTTCGGGGTCTCAGAAGCGCACACTATCCCAAATAGTTGACACAGAGACCGACACGGATTCAGACTCCAGTGTCGACTACGATGATGCAAAATTACAGCCAAAAGTGGCTAAATGTATTCGATATATGATTATTGCAATAAAAGATGTTTTGCATATCACAGAGGAACACCCTGTTCCTGACACGAGGGTTCACATGTATAAAGGAAAGAAGCCTGAGGTCACCTTTCCATCCTCACATGAGCTGAACGAATTATGCGAAAAAGTTGGGAAACTCCAGACAAAAAACTGCAGATTCCCAAAATGATTCTTATGGCGTATCCTTTCCCGCCAAAGGACAGAATACGGTGGGAATCCTCCCCTAGGGTAGACAAAGCATTGACACGCTTATCAAAAAAGATAGCGCTGCCATCCCAAGATACGGCTACCCTCAAGGATTCTGCTGACCGCAAGCAGGAGGTTACCTTGAAGTCCATTTACACACATTCTGGTACGATACTGAGACCGGCAATTGCGTCGGCCTGGGTTTGTAGTGCTGTAGCAGCATGGACAGATTCCTTATCAGCGGAAATTGAGACCCTAGATAAGGATACCATTTTAATGACCCTAGGGCATATAAAAGATGCTGTCTTATATATGAGGGATGCTCAAAGAGACATTAGTTTACTGGGTTCCAGAATAAACGCTATGTCTATTTCTGCTAGGCGAGTCTTATGGACCCGACAGTGGACAGGTGATGCCGACTCAAAGAGGCATATGGAGTTTTTACCTTACAAGGGAGAGGAATTATTTGGAGAAGGCCTCTCGGACCTCGTCTCCACAGCTACGGCAGGTAAATCGAATTTTTTGCCTTATGTTCCCTCACAACCTAAGAAAGCGCCTCATTATCAAATGCAGTCCTTTCGTTCAAATAAAAGCAAAAGAGTACGTGGATCGTCCTTTCTTGTCAGAGGTAAGGGCAGAGGGAAAAGCTGCACAACACAGCTAGTTCCCAGGAACAGAAGTCCTCCCCGGCCTCTGCAAAATCCACCGCATGACACTGGGTCTCCCCTGAGGGAGTCCGCTCCAGTGGGGGCACGTCTTCGACTTTTCAGCCACATCTGGGTTCACTCACAGGTGGATCCCTGGGCAATAGAAATTGTTTCTCAGGGATACAAGCTGGAATTCGAAGAGATGCCCCCTCGCCGGTTTTTCAAATCGGCGCTACCGACTTCTCCCTTAGAAAGGGAGATAGTGTTACATGCGATTCACAAATTGTGTCTTCAACAAGTGGTAGTCGAGGTTCCCCTGCTTCAAAGAGGGAAGGGATACTACTCAACTCTTTGTGGTCCTGAAACCGGACAGTTCGGTCAGACCCATTTTGAATTTAAAATCCCTGAACCTTTACGTAAAACTGTTCAAGTTCAAAATGGAATCGCTCAGAGCGGTCATCGCCAGCCTGGAAGGGGGGGGATTTTATGGTATCACTGGACATAAAGGATGCATACCTGCATGTTCCCATATATCCTCCTCATCAGGCGTACCTGAGATTTGCGGTACAGGATTGTCATTACCAATTTCAGACGTTGCCGTTTGGGCTTTCCACGGCCCCGAGGATTTTCACCAAGGTAATGGCGGAAATGATGGTGCTCCTGCGCAAGCAGGGTGTCACAATTATCCCATACTTGGACGATCTCATAAAAGCAAGATCACGGGAGAAGTTGCTGAACAGCGTATCACTTTCATTGAAGGTGTTACAGCAACACGGCTGGATTCTCAATATTCCAAAGTCGCAGCTGAATCCTACGTCTCGTTTGACCTTCTTGGGCATCATTCTGGACACAGACAAGAAAAGTGTTTTTCTTCCGACAGAAAAAGCTCAAGAACTCATGACTCTGGTCAAGAGCTTATTGAAGCCAAAACAGGTGTCAGTGCATCACTGCACTCGAGTCCTGGGAAAGATGGTGGCATCATACGAAGCCATTCCCTTCGGCAGGTTCCATGCGAGGACTTTCCAATGGGACCTACTGGACAAGTGGTCCGGGTCACATCTACAAATTCATCAGCGGATCACCCTGTCCCCCAGGGCCAGGGTATCTCTCCTGTGGTGGCTGCAGAGTGCTCACCTCCTAGAGGGCCGCAGGTTCGGCATTCAGGACTGGATCCTGGTGACCACGGACGCGAGCCTCCGAGGTTGGGGAGCAGTCACAGGGAAGAAATTTCCAAGGTCTTTGGTCAAGTCAAGAGACTTGTCGCCACATCAACATCCTGGAACTGAGGGCCATATACAACGCCCTACGTCAAGCGGAGGCATTACTTCACGACCAACCAGTTCTGATCCAGTCAGACAACGTCACCGCAGTAGCTCATGTAAACCACCAAGGCGGCACAAGGAGCAGAGTGGCGATGGCGGAAGCCACCAGAATTCTTCGCTGGGCGGAGAATCATGTAAGCGCACTGTCAGCAGTGTTCATTCCAGGAGTGGACAACTGGGAAGCAGACTTCCTCAGCAGACACTACCTACATCCGGGAGAGTGGAGACTTCATCAGGAAGTCTTCGCGCAGACTGCCCCAAATAGACATGATGGCGTCCCGTCTCAACAAAAAGCTACAAAGGTATTGCGCCAGGTCAAGAGACCCTCAGGCGGTAGCTGTGGACGCCCTAGTGACACCGTGGGTTTTCCGGTTGGTCTATGTATTTCCTCCTCTTCCTCTCATACCCAAGGTGTTGAGAATAATAAGAAAAAGAGGAGTGAGAACAATCCTCATTGTTCCAGATTGGCCACGAAGGACCTGGTATCCGGATCTGCAGGAGATGCTCACAGAAGATCCGTGGCCTCTTCCTCTTAGACAGGACCTGTTGCAACAGGGGCCCTGTCTGTTCCAAGACTTACCGCGGATGCGTTTGACGGCATGGCGGTTGAACGCCGGATCCTAGCGGAAAAAGGTATTCCGGATGAGGTTATTCCTACACTAATAAAGGCTAGGATGGACGTGACATTATCACCGAATATGGCGAAAATATGTTTCTTGGTGTGAGGCCAGGAATGCTCCTACGGAAGAATTCCATCTGGGCCGTTTTCTTCACTTCCTACAAACTGGAGTGAATTTGGGCCTAAAATTAGGATCTATTAAGGTTCAGATTTCGGCCTTATCCATTTTCTTTCAAAAGGAATTGGCCTCTCCCCCAGAAGTACAGACGTTTGTGAAGGGAGTACTGCATATTCAGCCTCCTTTTGTACCTCCGGTGGCGCCTTGGGACCTTAACGTGGTGTTAAGTTTCCTTAAGTCACATTGGTTTGAACCACTTAAAACGGTGGAGTTTAAATATCTCACTTGGAAGGTGGTCATGTTGTTAGCCTTGGCTTCGGCTAGGCGAGTTTCGGAATTAGCATAAAAGCCCCTATCTGGTTTTCCATATAGATAGGGCGGAATTGCGGACCCGTCCTCAATTCCTATCTAAAGTGGTCTCATCTTTTCATATGAACCAACCTATTGTCGTGCCTGTGGCTACGCGTGACTTGGAGGATTCCGAGTCCCTTGATGTGGTCAGGGTTTTGAAAATTTACGTGGCCAGAACGGCTAGAGTCAGGAAGACAGAAGCACTGTTTGACCTGTATGCAGCCAACAAGGTTGGCGCTTCCGCTTCAAAGCAGACTATTGCTCGCTGGATCTGTAACACGATTCAGCAGGCGCATTCTACGGCAGGATTGCCATTACCAACATCAGTTAAGGCCCATTCCACTAGGAAGGTGGGCTCTTCTTGGGCGGCTGCCCGAGGGGTCTCGACACTACAGCTGTGCCGAGCTGCTACTTGGTCGGGGTCAAACACATTTACAAAGTTCTATAAGTTTGATACCCTGGCTGAGGAGGACCTCCTGTTTGCTCAATCGGTGCTAAAGAGTCATCCGCACTCTCCCGCCAGTTTGGGAGCTTTGGTATAATCCCCATGGTCCTTACAGAGTCCCCAGCATCCTCTAGGACGTTAGAGAAAATAAGATTTTAAACCTACCGGTAAATCTTTTTCTCGTAGTCCGTAGGGGATGCTGGGCGCCCGTCCCAAGTGCGGACTATTTCTGCAAGACTTGTATATAGTTGTTGCTTACATAAGGGTTATGTTATAGTTTCATCGGTTTTGGACCGATGCTATGTTGTTTTTTCATACTGTTAACTAGATAGTATATCACAAGTTATACGGTGTGATTGGTGTGGCTGGTATGAATCTTGCCCTTAGATTAACTAAAATCCTTTCCTTGTACTGTCCGTCTCCTCTGGGCACAGTTTCTCTGACTGAGGTCTGGAGGAGGGGTAGAGAGGGAGGAGCTAGTGCACACCCAGAGCCAAAGTCTTTCTTAAAGTGCCCATGTCTCCTGTGGAGCCCGTCTATCCCCATAGTCCTTACGTAGTCCCCAGCATCCTCTACGGACTACGAGAAAAAGATTTACCGGTAGGTTTAAAATCTTATTTTTTCAGTAAGGCTGGGGAACACTGGACCATGGGATTGCAGGTTTGGGCTGGAGCTAGCACCCAAATTAAACTATCTTTAAAAATTAAGCGCCTCCCCCTGCAACACCAGAATTCCTGTCTTCTTTAGGTGACTCACAGAGTAGGGCACGTTTTGAGGGGCTGGCCATTACTGTGGCTAGTTTTAACTTTTTTCTCACGCTTTTAGAGGGTGCAGGGGCGGCAGCGCAGTCCTAAATGGCAGACGCCATTTTTCTTTGTTTTTTGTGGCAGGTCCCTTCCCATTCATGAAGGCAGAGTTTGTATGTTACAGGATCCCTGTGCACAGCAGGGTAGACCAGAGTTTTCCCCCACAATGGAAAGTTTATTGGGTCCGGACAGAGAGTAAAGACCAGAGGGGGCGGAGCTTCCAAACCTGCAGGTAGTGCAGTTTGGCTTACAGCAGCAGGGACTCTACAACGCGGTCACTCTGCACAGACTACTGCATTCTCTTGCACTTCTACGGCTTGACTACAGTTCTCTGATCAGGTAGACTTGGGCGTTCCCTTCCCTAAAGGGGCGGCTGTTAAAATTCCCATGGTCTAGTGCAGCGGTGGCCAACACGCGGCTCTTTCATCCTCCGCATGCAGCTCGATCCGCTCCCGGCCACCGCTGCCCGACACTCACAGGCCGGTGCCAAGACAGGTCTCCAGTGGCAGTGTCTATCTTCAATTTGGAGCTGGCCCGTGAGCCAATCAGAGCTTGTGGACCAGCAGCTGAGGCTCCTGATTAGCTGCCGGACCGCGAGCCTGACTGGCTCAAGGGCCGGTGCCGAATTGAAGATAGACACCCTGCCGGAGACTGAGGGGTAGGAGAGGCGCACGCTGCACTCTCCTTCACCTCACAGCAGCAGCTGAGCAGCACTTTTTTCTCTTACGTCCTAGAGGATGCTGCGGTCCACATTAGTACCATGGGGTATAGACGGGTCCACCAGGAGCCATTGGCACTTTAAGAGTTTGAGAGTGTGGGCTGGCTCCTCCCTCTATGCCCCTCCTACCAGACTGTTTAGAAAATGTGCCCGGAGGAGCTGGTTACAGCTAGAGGAGCTCTACAGAGCTTCTCTAGTAAAGTTTATTTTTAGAGTTTATTATTTTACATGGAGGCTGCAGGCAACAGCCTCCCTGCAGCGAGGGACTAAGGGTGGGAGCAGTGTCCGCCCTGCAGGGTCTGAGCTACTGTCTCCGCTGACTGGACATTGAGCTCCAGAGGGGTCGGATTGTTCCCCGCCATAGGGGACCGCTCGCCTCAGCAGCATGCCGCCAACCCCTTACAGAGCTGAAGATGTGGTGAGTGAGACACCGACCCCCCCTTAGCAAGCGGGGGGGCGGTGTGAATACGGTGGCAGCGGGGATGGAGCATAGTATTAACTGCGCTCCTGTGGAAGCTCAGCGGCACATGGTGCGGCGCTGTGAGGGGCGCCTTGGCTAGCGCTTACTTGCTACACTGGTCCAGAAGCCTGTCTGGGTCCACGGATCTCAACCAGCACATTTTCCTCAGGCCAGTATAATCTATGGAGAGCGGGAAGACAGTGCCATTAAGGGGGCGGAGCTCCTCAGCGGACCCAGCAGCGTTCCAGCGCAATTTTCCTGCTTGCACAGCGCTGAGAGGAAGGACAGGTCCCTCCACAGCAACTCCAGCTATCTGTACACGGTACCAGGGGTTTGTAGAAGGGAGGGGAGGCTGTAATGACTGTGTGTCCTATTAAGGTGCACAGTCAGCGCTGACCAGGGGTCTCCCTTTAGTCAAAGCGCTGTGTGTGGGTTGGCTCCAATCTCTGTGTCTCTCTTGCCATTCTTGGGGGGGGGGGAACTCTGTCTGCCCTCACCTGTGTGTGAAGTGTTTGGTGGTCTACTTTAGCCATGTCCAGGGACACTGTGTCATATGCTGCAGAGAATTTATCCTCCCAGGATGATCCCAGTCCATGTAATCAGGATAGCACTGGTTTAGCACAGATACCAGCAAGGGAACCAGAGTGGTTTTCCTCTATCAAATCTTGGATTTCTCAGATTTCTGACAGGGTTGCAAGTAATGAATCTGCAACCCAGGTATTATAGAGCTCTATGGCAGTATGGCCGGTTTCTGATACCTCAGGACGCCCCGCTGTTTACCCCCACAAACGTCAGGTTTACCCACACAAGACGACACGGATACTGATTCTGACACCACAGACGGTGATGGGGATGTGTTGCGGGGGTCCGCAACTCTTGCAAAGGTGGTGCAATTGTTGATAGAGGCTATCAGGGATGTGTTGAATGTTAATGATACCGCACCTGAGCAGGTTGAGGAGGCTTTTTTCACTGAAAATAAAAAAGCCTCGCTAACCTTCCCTGTGTCAAAGGAATTGAATGCTATATTTGAAAAAGCATGGGTAAACCCTGAGAAAAAATTCCAGGTCCCTAAAAGGGTCCAGGTGGCATTTCCTTTCCCTGAGGAGGATAGAAAAAAATGGGAAAACCCGCTGATTGTTGACGTATCTGTGTCCAGACTCTCAAAGAAGGTGGTTTTGCCTGTTCCAGGATCTACCGCCTTAAAGGAGCCGGCTGATAGAAAAAGTGATAACACGCTTAAATCAATGTACACTGCTTCAGGGGCCATATTACAACCCACTATTGCTACCGCATGGATTGCAAAGGCAATAGGAAAGTGGTCAGCTACAGTACCTTACTTGAGGATTTGGATATGATGGATAGGGATGATGTTGCATTATATTTACGCAATATACATGATTCAGCAGGTTTTATGGTAGAATCCATGAAAGACCTGCGTTGCATGGCTGCGGGAATATCTTCCATGTTTGTTTCAGCTCGTCGGGGACTGTGGCTGCGCCAGTGGTCGGCCGACGCGGAATCCAGGAAAAGTGTGGAGGCCCTAGTCTATACAGGTCAGGCTCTCTTTGGGGAAGCTCTAGATGCGTGGATATCCATGGCTACAGCAGGTAAGTCTCCGTTTCTTCCCTCAGCTGTACCTGCTCCGAAGAAATCCTTCTCTTCATCTGCACCGCAGTCCTTTTGGCCTAACAGGCCTAGAAAGGCCAGAGCGTCCAATACCTTCTTTAGGGGAGGTCGATTTAAATCCAAGAAACCTGTAGCTGCAGGTTCCCAGGAGCAAAAGCCTGCTTCAGGTACGCCAAAGTCCTCTGCATGACGGTGGACCGCGCGACCTGGAGATGGGGCCAGTGGAAGCCAGACTCAGACACTTCAGTCACGTCTGGGTATCGTCTGGCCTGGATCCCTGGGTGATAGATATTGTATCCCAGGGATACAGACTGGAATTTCAAAGTCTCCCTCCTCATCGTTTTTTCAAATCAGGCATACCAACTCTGTTGGCAGACAGCAGAGCCGAAACTAGGGGGGGGCTAGGGGGGCATGTGACCTGGGCGCCAGACTCGAGAGGGCGCCGAGACTGTCGCTAATCCCCCCTAACGCCCCCTCCCTATGCGGCAGCGATAGCATGCAGCCGGGGAGCTCGAGCTCCAGACTCTGCAAGCTCCCGTCTAGCCAGCAGGCACACTCACCGCATCGTAGAGATGACACTGAAAATAAACTACATCTCCCAGCAGCCCTTGCTGCCGGGAGCTGTACTTTACTTTCAGTTTAAACTCTGCAGCGTGCAGTGATCGGTACAGCAGAGAAGCATTAAGATGGGGCACAGGGGACAAATGACTAACCCCCCTCCCCCTTCCCCTGCTCACCCCACTGCCAGTTACTTTAATAATTGCAGCCACTGCTGCAGTGAACAGAATTTCCAAAAAGGGGGCGGGGCTAAACGGCACTGTACACACAGTGCCATGCCAGCCAGCAACAGCATGGGAGAGAGGAGGGGAGAAGAGCAGCACAGCCTAAACAGTGAGTATAACTCAGGGAAGGGGCACTGTATGTTTCTGTGACTGCTATATGTGTGTATGAATGTGTGCATGTGTGTGATTGTATGTGAATAGGTGTGTGACTACATATCTGTATGGGTGTGGTATGCGTGACCGGGCATACTGACGCTGGTATCCCGGGAGCGGAATGCCGTCGAGGGGAAGGGGGGGTGTCGAGCGCAGCAAGCCTCTTTGCGGGCTCGCTGTGCTCGCCACGCTGGGGTGGGAGTGGTCCCTGTTGGTCGGCATGCCGACCGTCAGGATTGTGAGGGGGCGGGATATAGGGGGAGGTACTGTGACCAGCGGTCACATAACTACATCCCATCTGTATGTGTCACTATACATATGTGTCAGTATACATGTGTTTGTACAGGTGTGTGATTATATGTATGTATGTATGTATGTATGTGAGTGAATGTATGTGTGCGTGACAGTATGTATTTTGTATTGGTGTGTGATTTTATGTAATATATGGGTTATTATTTTATTTCTCCTTCATCCGTAGCCCAAATAAATAAAAAATGAAAATAAAAATTATGAAAATGCCTAGCGATCCCCTTTGCCCTTATGAAGTTTAGAGAGAAAGATATATACATTGTGTAACCAAAGGTCCGGCACTCCCAGTGTAGTATGAATTATTTCGCTGGTGCCCTCACAGGTGTAAGCAGATACAGAAGCAAAAGGTGCGGCATTAAAGCTGATTCTCTGTAATTAAGAGACACACACGGTCCTGTGTTTCAAATGCAGGACCGTGTGTGTCTCATAATTATAGAGAATCAGCTTCAGTGCCGTACCTTTTGCTACTATATATATATATATATATATATATATATATATATATATATATATATATACGCACGCACGCTAAGTTAATGGCTCGCCCCGGGTGCCAAAACTCCTAGTTTCGGCCCTGCAGACAGCACTGTACTACAGGACGCTGTCCAAAAACTGGTGGAGGCACAGTCATTGTGCCAGTCCCACCTCACATGCAGAACAAAGGTTACTATTCAAACCTTTTTGTGGTACCGAAACCGGATGGTTCGGTCAGGCCCATTCTGAACCTAAAATCATTGAACCACTTTCTAAAGGAGTTCAAGTTCAAGATGGAGTCTCTCAGGGCGGTGATATCAGGTCTGGAAGAGGGGGAATTCCTGGTATCCCTGGATATCAAGGATGCGTACCTCCACATTGTGATATGGCTGCCGCATCAGGCTTATCTCCATTTCGCATTGCTGGACTGTCATTTCCAGTTCCTGGCCCTGCTATTCGGCCTCTCCACAGCACCAAGGGTGTTTACCAAGGTGATGGCAGAGATGATGGTTCTCCTCCGCAAACAAGGGGTGAACATCATTCCATATCTGGACGATCTGCTGATAAAAGCATCATCCAAGGAGAAGCTGCTGCAATCCATTGTTCACACAACACGCCTCCTCAGGAGTCATAGTTGGATTCTGAACCTTCCAAAGTCACATTTGGAACCAACCCAGAGGTTGTCCTTTCTGGGAATGATCCTGGATACGGAAGTGCAAAAGGTGTTTCTTCCGCATGAAAAGGCATTGGTGATACAAGCTATGGTCCGGGATGTCCTGAAGCCAGCCCGGGTGTCGGTTCATCAATGCATTCGCCTATTGGGAAAGATGGTGGCCTCTTACGAGGCTCTCCAGTACGGGCGTTTCCATGCTTGGACCTTCCAGCTGGATCTCCTGGACAAGTGGTCGGGATCTCATCTCCACATGCACCAGAGAATTAGTCTGTGTCCAAAGGCCAGGATCTCACTCCCCTGGTGGCTCCAATTGCCTCACCTTCTGGAGGGCCGTAGGTTCGGGATTCAGGACTGGGTCCTTCTAACCACGGATGCGAGCCTTCGGGACTGGGGAGCAGACACTCAAGGAGTAACCTTTCAAGGAAGGTGGTCAAGCCTGGAAGCCGGCCTGCCCATCAACAGCATCTACAGCAGTCTTCTTCAGGCGGCCCCTCTTCTAAGAAATCGGGCCATTCAAGTGCAGTCGGACAACGTAACAACAGTGGCTTACATAAACAGGTGAGGGGGAATGAAGAGCAGAGCGGCAATGTCAGAGGTCACAAGGATACTCCTCTGGACAGAAAAGCACGTGTTGGCGCTGTCAGCCATCTTCATTCTGGGAGTGGACAACTGGGAAGCAGACTTCCTCAGCAGACACAATCTCTATCCAGGGGAGTGGGGTCTCCATCCAGAGGTGTTCATGGAAATAACAGACCTTTAGGGATTACCCCAAATAGACATGATGGCCTCTCGTCTCAACAAGAAGCTTTGGCGTTATTGTTCCAGGTCAAGGGACCCACAGGCAGTGGCAGTGGATGCCCTGGTGTCTCCATGGGTGTTCCAGTCAGTGTACGTGTTTCCACCACTCCCACTCATCCCAAGAATCCTAAAGCTCATAAGGCGAACAAGGGTTCAAGCGATCCTCATTGCCCCAGACTGGCCAAGTAGGGCTTGGTACGCGGATCTTCTGAATCTACTGCAAGAAGAACCGAGGCCTCTTCCTCTTCGTGAGGACTTGCTGCAGCAGGGGCCGTTCGCCTATCAAGACTTACCGCAGCTACGTTTGACGGTATGGAAGTTGAGCGCCTGATACTTGCTCGGAAAGGCATTCCGAAGAAGGTCATTCCTACCCTGATACAGGCTAGGAAAGGAGTAAACTCTAAACATTCCCATCATATTTGGAAGAAATATGTCTCTTGGTGTGAGTCCAAGAATTTCCTACGGTAGGAGTGGATATGGGCCTGAGGTTAGGATCTGTGAAGGTCCAGATTTCGTCCCTATCTATTTTCTTTCAGAAACAATTGGCTTCCCTCTCTGAGGTTCAACCTTTTTTGAAGGGAGTTCTGCACATCCAACCTCCCTTTGTACCACCTACGGTGCCCTGGGACCTTAACGTGGTGTTACAGTTCCTCCAGTCGGATTGGTTTGAGCCTCTACAGGAGGTTGAGGTCAAGTTTCTTACAAGGAAAGCGGTCACGTTGTTGGCCTTAGCTTCTGCTAGACGCGTGTCCGAATAGGGGGCTCTATCCTGTAAAAGCCCTGATTTGATCTTCCACGAAGATAGAGCTGAGCTCAGGACACGTCAGCAGTTTCTTCCGAAGGTTGTGTCGGCATTTCATATCAACCAACCTATTGTGGTGCCAGTGGCTACTGACTCCTCAATTACATCAAAGTCCTTGGATGTTGTAAGGGCTCTGAAGATATATGTGAGGATAACTTCTCATCAAAGAAAGTCGGACTCTCCGTTTGTCCTGTATGATCCCAAGAAAATTGGGTGTTCTTCTTCTAAGCAGACTGTTTCTTGCTGGATCAGGTTCACTATCCAGCACGTTTATTCTACAGCAGGACTGCCGTGTCCAAAATCTGTTAAGGCCCACTCTACTCGTAAGGTGGGGTCTTCCTGGGCAGCTGCCCGGGGTGTCTCGGCAGTGCAACTTTGTCGAGCTGCAACTTGGTCTGGGTCGAACACGTTTGCAAAGTTTTACAAGTTCGATACTTTAGCCTTTGATGATCTGAAGTTCAGGCAATCAGTTCTGCAGGAGCCTCCGCGCTCTCCCTCCCATTCTGGGAGCTTTGGTACGTCCCCATGGTACTAATGTGGACCCCAGCATCCTCTAGGATGTAAGAGAAAATAGGATTTTGGTACCTACCGGTAAATCCTTTTTTCGTAGTCCGTAGAGGATGCTGGGCACCCGCCCAGAGCTTTGTTTTCCTGCAAATGTTATTTGGTTCAGTACAACTTTGTTTAGTTGAGTACTGCATTGTTACTTGGTAAGTAATGTTTCAGCAGTTGCTGAGTGTTCAAGCTTCGTTGGCTTGACGTGCCTTGTATGTGTGAGCTGGTACGAATCTCACCACTATCTGTGTATAATCCTCTCGAAGATGTCCGTCTCCTCGGGCACAGTTTCTAGACTGAGTCTGGTAGGAGGGGCATAGAGGGAGGAGCCAGCCCACACTCTCAAACTCTTAAAGTGCCAATGGCTCCTGGTGGACCCGTCTATACCCCATGGTATTAATGTGGACCCCAGCATCCTCTACAGACTACAAGAAAAAAAATACCGGTAGGTACCAAAATCTTATTTATTTTTTAGTATTTTTTTTGGGGGGGGGTGAGGCACTGTGGGGGCATGTGTATCAGCACTGGGGGCGTATCTGGCACTGTGGGGGCATATATGGCACTGTGGGGACATGTGTATCTGCACTGGGGGCATATCTGGCACTGTGGGCATGTGTATCTGCACTGGAGGCATATCTGGCACTGTGGACGTGTATCTGCACTGGAGGCATATCTGGCACTGTGGGGACATGTGTATCTGCACTGGAGGCATATCTGGCACTGTGGGGACGTGTATCTGCACTTGGAGCATATCTGGCACTGTGGGGGCATATCTGGCACTGTGGGGACATGTGTATCTGCACTGGAGGCATATCTGGCACTGTGGGGACGTGTATCTGCACTGGAGACATATCTGGCACTGTGGGGACGTGTATCTGCACTGGAGACATATCTGGCACTGTGGGGATGTGTATCTGGCACTGGGGGCATATCTGGCTCTGTGGGGGCATGTGTATCTGCACTTGGAGCATATCTGGTACTGTGGGGGCATATCTGGCACTGTGGGGGCATATCTGGCACTGTGGGGACATGTGTATCTGGCACTGAGGGCATATCTGGCACTGTGGGGGCATACATGTATTTGGCACTGTGGGGGCATATATGTATTTGGCACTGTGGGGACATGTGTATCTGGCACTGTGGGGACATGTGTATCTGGCACTGTGGGAGCACCCATTTTTTGGCATTTTTATATGTATGTGGCACTGTACAACATGACTAAATGGGGTTATGACGCAAGGTCACACAACTACAAACGTCATGCCGAAAGGTGTGCGCACAAATGGGGTGTGGCTTTGTGACAAATAGACCACGCCCCCATTTTTACGTGCACGCATAATTGTGGCTCTTGCCCTTGCCTATGGATCTTTTCTAGCTCTTTGCCTCTGACTGGTTGGCCACCCCTGATCTAGTGTATTCCCCAGCCTTGCTGAAATAGAAAAGATTATTTTTGGACCTTTGATGTTTTATCCTTTTCTCTGAAGCAGGCTGGAGAACACTGCAGCTTGCTTTAGAGAAAAGGATTCAACGGTAAGTGAAGAAAAATCATCTTTTATCCACATAGATGGTTAAAATTTAACTTTTTTATTGAACACAATGAAAACCTATGTGATAGGGCACAATCTCTGATTACCAGTGGGGTTGACAAATACAATTAATGCAAGGAACTGCAGAGAGTGACCAGCGCAACAGAGAGTCTCTATGGTGACAGTAGTCTTTAACAGCAGGAGCCAAAGTAGTAGATGACACAACGCTGCCTCTCAGCTGCTGGTAGCATAGACAGCAGGATGTAGCAATGCTGAAAGTACCCAGTGGTGGACAGGAATCTCTGAGCAGGACTCACCAGTACAGACTGATGCAAGTGGAATCGCACAGGAAACTGTAGGAGGCTGTCGCAGAACACCGGAACCCAGTGCTCACTTACGGGATACAGTGATGCTGGTCTCTAAGGTCTGCAGTGGGTCCGCCAATGATGCGTGGTAACGTGCCTGCTGCAGTAACGCAGTCTGGTAGGCTGTTTCCCCCACTGTGGCTGGCTTCCTTCCCTGGCTGTAGCGTCTCCTCTCCCGGCGGTAACAGGTGGCTACGGCTCCCATAGGGATGCACATGCTACTTTGAAATGTAAAGGGCCATGTGTACCAAAACATGACATCACTTGGCGCAAATTTGAATCGCCTCCCTATAAAAGGGAGTTTGTGCACTGACACACTCCAGAGTAGACTCCCATACAATACTCCAGCATTCAAGCCCTTGTGTTTACTAATGCGTTTCTCAAGCAGATTACATTTCCTGGTTCTGTTGTGTCCTGTTCCTTATGCCCTTGTTTTTTCCTCATCTGCTTCCGACCAGTCCTATGTCCTCATTACTGTACACCTCACAGTAAATATTCTCTTCCAACTCCAGTTTATGTCAGCCCTATACTTGGGAACCCAGTCAGAGGGCCACGACCTGCATGTCGCAGCAAAGGCCAAACCTCCTTGTGGGGGTCTCTGTGGAAAAACACTGGCACTTTAGACTCCACGCCTCTGTTATGGGTATTGGCCAATCCTCTAGTATGGGTCAGCATCCACGATATGTAGCCGTACGTTGCAACATAAGTGCTCTGGAGCTCTGGTATGTGAACTTTCTCGGTTATGAACTAAAGAAGCTTGATGGATTGGGATATGTTAAGGTACCAAAGGAACAAACTGGAGAATTGAAGGATACTTAGTAACAGACTAGCTCTGAGGGTGTCTTAGATACTACTAAAGTCTGATGAAAGAGAAACACAGGAGTCTGTAAATACTGGTTATCAGGGGTGTAGTATGGTATGCCGGCGGCTGTGCTCCCGGCCACCAGCACACCGGCGCCGGCATACTGACAGCGTGGCAAGCGCAAATGAGCCCCTTGCGGGCTCGCGACGCTGCCGGCACAGTGGCGCGCTATGTGCGCCACGCTATTTATTCTCCCTCCAGGGGGGTCGTGGACCCCCACGAGGGAGAATATGTGTCTGTATGCCGGGTGTCGGGATTCCGGCGCCGGTATACTGTGTGCCGGGATCCCAACTTTCGGCAACCATAATACCACTTGTTATCAGGACTGACTGGAAATTGGTGCATACAGCAATGCACAGGAGACTGGGTAGTGCTGGAGAAATACACAACTTTACACAGTAGTCTTGAAGTGTATTCAGCAAGACTGACTGGAACTTGAAAGCAGGGTCGGACTGGCCCACAGGGGAATAGGGGAAACCACCGGTGGGCCCCACTGCCTGTGGGCCCACCTCCTCCTCTAGGGATTAGGTTCCAAACTGTATCCTAGTGCACATTAATTATACATTATACATTATACATATATTACCTTATATTGTACAGGACTATGGGCCCAGCCCATGCACTCTTACAGTTAGCGGGGCCTCTGCTGTGGTTGGCCACACCTTCACTATTGACTGGCCACACCCTTAAGCATGGGCCCCTACCACTGCATTACCCCGGTGGGCCCTTCTTGCCCCAGTCCGACACTGCTTGAAAGCATTTAAAAATGCACAAGAAACTATGGATAGCACTGGAAAAACAGCAGTTGATGGAACTCACTGAACTGTGGAGCCAAACTCTGGATTCTGCAGACTAGAATTAGCAGGCAGGATACAGCAGAAGTTGTTCTGGCATTGTGTATTGGCCAGGGATTATACTTCTATAGGGAGCCTTATCTGCTGATGGGTCCATGGAGTCCTGTGCAGGGAATCTGGTCCAGGATTGGTAGAACAGCAGTTAGCTATCTGATTTTTAGCAAAATGGTGGCGCCCATATCCCGGCCACAAACAGACTATGACAGCAGCACAAAGTGAGACAAATCCAGACACATTGGGAAGCAAGTGCAAGGCAAAGAAGCGCAGGTCCAGGTAAGATAACGGAACAACCAGTCCAGCGTGTGACACACATTTCCCTGTGATGGCTACTGCAGGGCATTTTGAAACAATCCCAGCTTTTTCTCCGGCAGGGTCCACAGGAAAACATTGGAATATGAGGTAGCAACAGTGGATTGGCACCAAACAATCAAAGCTTTCAGTCTCCCAGCATGCAACGGGCCCGTCCCAATATCCCGCCTCCTGGCTCAGGTAAATCAGTTGTTTTTTGTTAGGTGCTGCAGGAGCCGGACCATGGTCAATGGGTTGCTGGTTTTTAGCAGCCATAAGCTTTTTATTTTATTTGTATAGTCTTACTTTGTTTTTTGAGCGATCTTTCCAAAAAGCGTCTTATATCTACCTTGGAAAGAATCACTCCAACAACTCCCCGCCGGGTCGCATCAACGCTTACCCACATGTACAGTGCTGTTTCGGCGGGCATCTGTATAGGCTGTACTAGCAAGTCCAGCAGACGTTACCAGGCTGTGGCCAGAGCACAGGGAGAAGGTAAGGCATCGGTTCCGCTTAGTAGGGGAAACGCGAGACACAACCGCATTGTTTCAGGATGGAGACTACCGAACAGTCGCTGACACGGCTGCCACCTCGGGTGCATCAGCCCTAGGCCTCAGGGATCATAGGCTCCAGGGTTGATGTCAGCAGTGGGGAGTGAGATGCTCCCTTGGTCGCCCCTCCCCGTTTCATGACCAGTTTTCTCTGAGTTTCCTGCCATGAACTGAGCTCCCGCTTCCATCTGAGATGCTGTGTATCTAATAGGACCCAGTCGCAGCATAGGCGGCTGTGTGGATGGTGCATCAGTGTTCACTTGGGTATCTGTGTTCACTGTAGGTTCACGGGGTTATTGTGTACACTAATAGTGTCTGGATCCACTCAGCGTTCACCAATGTATTGATCGATCCTGGAAGCAGGGTGAAGTCTACCTGTATCCCACTCTCCTGAGCCGAGTGATACAGCACTAAGGGGGTCATTCCGAGTTGATCGCTCGCTAGCAGTTTTTAGCAGCCGTGCAAATGGATTGTCGACGCCCACTAGGGAGTGTATTTTCGCTTTGCAGTAAAGCGAATGCCTGTGCAGCAGAGCGCCTGCAAAAACATTTTGTGCAAAATAAGACCAGTCCTGGACTTACTCTTCGTGTGCATTAATTCTAATGTTGGAGGGTTGGCTTTTGATGTCACACACCCGCCCAGCCACGCCTGCGTTTTTCCAAACACTCCCAGAAAATGGTCAGTTGACACCCAGAAATGCCCCCTTCCTGTCAATCTTCCTGCTTTGTGCCGGGCGACTAAAAGCTTCGCTAGAACCTGTGCAAATAGCTGAGCAGATAATGCCAGCTACTATACCAGGGATTAACCCTTATATGCAACATTCCACCTGGGGTTTATCACATCCAGCACAGGAATTGGCAGCCTCTCAGCAAAATCAGGCTGAAAGGCTGTTGGTAAGTAAATCACATAGACATGAAACAACATCTTCACAGTCTACATATGTTTCAGCTAAGGACTCGTCGGAGGACGAGGACTCGTCGCACTCTGGGACTGCATACGGAGAAGAGGAGGAAGGCCTCAGCTCAGTGGACATACCTGAGCTAATTAATGCTATGAAAGCCATTCTATCCTTAGTGGAGGCAGCAGAGCCTTTAAGGCAAAGATGCTCCCGCACCAGAATTGACGATTAAATATTAATGCAGGGAATATTAATGGCATAGTAATTTATGTTGACAAAACAAATGTTCTAACATAATGCACATATGCATGGTGCTGCTGGTTGATTGTATATACATATACAAATGTTGGAAAGAAAGAAGTCAATCATCTTTGAGTAGCAGCACTCTTCCCATTCCACAAAAGAATTAATTCTTCTTTAATAAAAATAACATGTTCTGTACTTTATTGGTAATCTTATAAAAATAAAGAAGTTACAATACCCATACGTGATATAATTGTCTTTAGTATTACCACATATGGTGTATTATGTGTCCCTTTGTTTAAAAGGGGACATGTAAAAGTGAAGTATAAAATCAATAGAGACAGAATAACGTGTAAGGAAGAAAACATTTTTTTTTATATATTTTTATGTGAATAAAGGTTTTTCTAAAAGAAATGCTTATGCACTGTCTATTATTCTGTAGATCTAATAAACACCTGTGATTCAAGAGATTATATAATGATTATTTAAGACTGCCACTGACTGTTCTTGCCAGTGATGTCTAAAAATAGCTACAAGTGTGGCAATCCAGCAACATTACTAACGCATTCTTTTTCAGAAAATAATAATGTAACATTTGTTGCTATATAATGAGGATGTTCCAAACAACACTGCACATATCGAATGACAGTATAATGTTAATGTATGACTACAAGTCTCGTATTGCCCTGAATAACCTCAATGTATATTAACACTTTCTATAACAACTGATTTTCCAAGTGACAATTCAGCTGTCTGTTATTATATGAGTATAGGGCTCATATTGTCCCAAATAACATCACTGTGTATTCACATATTCTATACCATCATATACTTTGACACTGGGTCTTGAGAGTTGCCACTGTTAGAGTTGCCACTGTTAGACAATCATCTTTGGATCTATATAATAATATTTCCCACAATATACTTAATACTACTGTGGAAATAAAATAATGCTATTCGCTAGATACTAAATGCTCAAGCCCTTTAACACCTTTTATATAGATTGTATGATGAAGAGGCAATGGACTTGAACATATATATTGGGTTTTTTTATTATATATTATCAGATGTTGGTATAGATAAACCAATATATCATCAGACCGAGTTTATCAGTTTCAGTTACATATGTAGCAGATAACAATTATTGGGGTAGATGTATTAACCTGTAGAAGGCATAAGGAAGTGATAAACCAGTGATATGTGCAAGGTGATAAAAGCACCAGCCAATCAGATCCTAACTGTTAATTTACATATTGGATCTGATTGGCTGGTGTGTTTATCACCTTGCACATATCACTGGTTTATCACTTCCTTATGCCTTCTCCAGGTTAATACATCTGCCCCATTGTATGGTAATTCACTCATATATCCAGATAATAATTCAAACCTCTTAGTGCCTAACTATCTGGCTGGTATTGTCCTAAATATTATAGGCACGTAGTCATGTATGTAGATGGTACATTTTTGATACATTAGATTTTATGGGTTAATACTTTGATATATGGTATTTAGCCATTTACACATAAATTACAGTATGCCCAGCATTTAGAGCAGCTTCTCCTTGCTGTGGAGACAGCTACAAAAATCCCTATGTATTTGACCCGGTTATATTAACAGATGAGCCCTCTTGTCCCATACAAACACAGCCAGCGAGTATCTAATATAATAAACAATAATCCTTTCTATTGTTACATTTGTAGCCTATTCTTTCAAAGTACACAGGTTTTTAATACATGTTTATGCATAGTGTAGACAGCGCATAGCAATGCCGATGCGCATTTCACTTATGCTAAGCTCCGCCAGAGGAAAGGAGAGAAGAGGAGGCAGCAGAGCCTTTGTTAAAATCTAAGGCACCTATGTTAAACGTCCCAAAACAGTTTCCTAGGTCAGATCAACTGACGGAAATTATGCAAGAGGCCTGGGTTATGCCCAGTAAGAAGTTTAGGATTCCAAAGAAATGGAATTCCCATTATCCTTTTCTTGCTATGGACTGTTTAAAAAGGGAGGTGTCTCCCAAAGTTTAAATGCATGTCTTTCGATTGGTGCGAAAATCTACATTACCTCTGCCTTCAACATCATTAAATGATGTCACGGGGGCGTGGCTAGGATGCGGAGGGAAGAAGCTGTGTTTCTCTGGAGCTCTGTGCACCGGGACTTTAGAGTGAGCCCGCGCTGATCCTCTCTGGGCTGTCTTGCCTCATTAACATCCAGGAGCTCCTCTAGCTGCCGCAGACGTGCTGCGACGGGGTGAGTGACTGCCCGAGATCCACTGCTGCGCGACTGCACTCAGAGGCCTAGGCCGGATGCCGGACTGCTGCCCGGATTTTGGAGGCCGTGCGCGCGCCCCGCCGACTGGACTACCACGCACTCGCATGCTGGGAGCAGCTGGTCTCTTCTGGCGGGGGTGCAGAAGGGGACAGCAGCCTTCCTTCTCAGGGAAGGTACATGAAGCTGCAGCAGTTAATTAAACATCAGTGTCTGCCTGAGGTGCTGTGCAGTGCGATTGGGCGCCATCTTATCTCCCTCTTATATGTAATCATGCAGGAGAGGTGCTGCAGTATCCACAAGCCATTGCACTGCTGATATGTGTCTCACTATATTACACCCTCTTGGATTTAGGTGGTCATTCCGAGTTGATCTCTAGCTGCATGAGGCAAAAAAAGGCACTTCTGCGCATGCGTATGTGGCACAATGTGCACGCACGTCGTACTATTGCAACGACCAATGTAGTTTCACATAAGGTCTAGCAAAGCTTTGCAGTTGCACTGCTGGCCGCAGAGTGATTGACATGAAGTGGGCGTTTCTGGGTGTCAACTGATCGTTTTAAGGGAGTGTTCGGAAAAACGCAGGCATGCCAGGAAAAATGCAGACGTGGCTGGGCGAATGCAGGGCGTGTTCGTGACGTCAAACAGGAACTGAATAGTATGAAGTGATCGCAAACGCTGAGTAGGCATTGAGCTACTCTAAAACTGCACAAAGAAGCTTTCCCGCTGCTCTGCGATCCTTTCGTTCGCACTTCTGCTAAGCTAAAATACACTCCCAGTGGGAGGCGGCATAGTGTTTGCATGGCTGCTAAAAACTGCTAGTGAGCGAACAACTCCGAATGACCCCCTTAGTCTCCTCATAGGGGGTAATGTGTACAACTGATTAAGATCCTGCCGGGGTTCCTAGCCCTTCTGCCTGCTAATATGCACATAGTTGATATGTGAAGTGCCTCCTTGTGATTGAATTCTCTTACAGCTTTACTATATTGCAGTACACTGACACAAACCTCTGATATACCTTCTGTTTCCCGGGATAACATTACCAAAGTTTAGCTACACTGCCCCCCTTTTCTATAGCTTCACATCTGATACTCCGCTCAGTGCCACTGAACTGGTCAAACATGGACAAATTTATTACTCCTGCCACACCGGCGAAGCCCACAAGGGGGACAGCAGGAAAAAGGGGGTCTCTGTTACACCTGATGTATCTGATTCAGAACAGGGAGGCTCTGCCCCATCACACCCGCCTCAAGTTGGTGCCTGTTTGAGCTATGATGATGTGGTAAGAGCAATCACTGCCACTATAACCCCCATACTGGACAAGCAGGCTGCAAAGTTTGCGGAAGTTATTAAAGATATAAAGGCACAACTTGACTCCACAGACATACAAGTGGTGGTCAATCAAAATACGATAGAAGAACACGACCAAGCGATATACGATTTAAGGCAACAATTTGAAGAGGAAAGGAAACACACCCTCCGCCTTATGAGCAAGGTAGACGATTTGGAGAATCGCTCAAGAAGGTTAATCTGCATATCGTGGGCCTCCCTGAATCTGTCCGGGGCCCGGATCTATACAAATTCTTATCAACTGACCTTCTACAACTGTTGGATCTCCAAGGGACTCTGTCCGATTTTGCGGTTGAAAGAGCTCACTGTTTGGGTCCAGCCCGAGATATGGTTCGCCCAAGAGTTGTTATTTTCAGATGCCTGAACTCTGCTCATAAATCAATGATATGGACGGCGGCACGTAAGTTGAAGTCATTGGAGTGGAGAGACAAACGTTTGCTTATCTTTCAGGACTATTCGGCAGAGGTTTCTAGGCCGCGTAAGGATATGTCGCCTGTATGCTCCCGATTAGTCCAGTCGGACGTAGGTTTGCCCTTCTATTCCCAGCAAGACTTCGCATATTTACAGGTACTGATTTCAAGGTGTTCAAGGACTTTTTGGAACCGGCGGATGCCTTGGCCTATCTGGATGAAGTGAGCTTGATGTGTCTGCATGATGGTGGTGATGTACAATAAAAATGTGCTATGCGGTGATTTATTCTTAGGCCACTGCTGCTTCCATTTTATATGCTTTTTCAGGCTTCTACTAATGATATAGTTTTTTCTTTTACTGACTTCTCAGGTTATTTTTCCATCTCAATGGTATTATGGAAGCACTGTTTTCTGCTTCTGCTTTTTGCTAGACCTGCCTAAATAGCTCAATATACAATGGATAGTGCCTCAGAGGTTAAATTACAATATAGAGGGTTGGGGTATCCTGATGTGGAATGAGTGAGATTCTTATTACTAAGTTTATTTTGTGGTTTACTGTTAACATTATGGTTATGCTTAGTCTTTTGTTTTTTCCTGCCGCTCTTGGGTGCGGCGCGGTTCTCTGGCGAACTCCTGTTTCTCTGCTTTACTTTTCTTTTTTTTCTCTTTTCTATTTCCTCTTTTCTTTTCTTTTCCCACTATCGTTCTTCTCTCCCCTCTCTTGTCAATCTTCTAGAATCTATGTGAGAAGGTATCATCTGTGGCTGGATTCTCATTTTCCACCTATGTGTGGAGTGTGGTTAGAAGGTCTTCTGGCGTACGTTTGGAATCTGATCTCTGCATATTTGAATCATAAATTCGATGACTCATGAAAGCGTTTAAAACTGGCTCTTGGAATGTCCAAGGCATACACTCCACAGTCAAGAGACGCAAACTTCTCTCTTATTTTAATCTCCATAAGATAGATATCTCTTTTCTCCAAGAGATTCATTTGACCGATATAGAACATCCTAAACTTTCGATGCTGGGGTACAAAGCAGTTGCTTTTGCCTCTTATAACTCCAAATCTAGGGGAGTGGCCATTCTAGTTAAAAAAAGTATTCCTGTGAATATCTCTGTGCAGAGGTTGGATCCGAAAGGTAGATATGTATTTATTAAAGCAGAAATTGACGGATCTCAATATGTATTTTGCAACTTGTATGCTCCCACGGCTTATGACATTTTTTTTTATAAATATTGTTAATATGTTGTACCCGCATATGGATTCCCAACTGATTATAGGGGGGGGGGGGGGATATGAATATGGTAATGGACGCCTATATGGATAGACAATCCAGTGCTTCCCATCCATATCAACAGCGAAAATTTGGAATTGCTTATGTGACCCGAAAATTGCATTTAGTTGACATTTGGAGGATGCACCATCCTATAGATAAGGATTATACTTATTACTCTGCCCCACATTCTATGTATTCTAGGCTCGACTATCTGCTACCTGCGTCAGAATTGGCATCCCGGATAGATGGCTCTGGTATAGTCATTACCACTGTCCCATATGGGCAGGGTAGCGGTAATCAAGAGTGTATTGTTCCTTAAATTATCTTTTGTGTTACAGATGCTCCCAAATTTTTTGTCAAAATCAGACCAGGACCAGTGTAATGACATTTTTCGGAAGTTTATTTGGAATAACAAAAAACCCAGGATAGCCAGAGCCAAGATGCTTTTACATAACAATAAGGGAGGATTGGGTTTTCCCGATATACACTGCTCAAAAAAATAAAGGGAACACTAAAATAACACATCCTAGATCTGAAAGAATGAATATATTCTTATTAAATACTTTGTTCTTTACATAGTTGAATGTGCTGACAACAAAATGACACAAAAATTATCAATGGAAATCAAATTTATTAACCCATGGAGGTCTGGATTTGGAGTGACCCTCAAAAATAAAGTGGAAAAACACACTACAGGCTGATCCAACTTTGATGTAATGTCCTTAAAACAAGTCAAAATGAGGGTCAGTAGTGTGTGTGGCCTCCACGTGTCTGTATGACCTCCCTACAATGCTTGGGCATGCTCCTGATGAGGTGGCGGATGGTCTCCTGAGGGTTCTCCTCCCAGACCTGGACTAAAGCATTCGCCAACTCCTGGACAGTCTGTGGTGCAACGTAGCATTGGTGGATGGAGCGAGACATGATGTCCCAGATGTGCTCAATTGGATTCAGGTCTGGGGAACGGGCGGGCCAGTCCATAGCATCAAAGCCTTCGTCTTGCAGGAACTGCTGACACACTCCAGCCACATGAGGTCTAGCATTGTCTTGCATTAGGAGGAACCCGGGGCCAACCGCACCAGCATATGGTCTCACAAGGGGTCTGAGGATCTCATCTCGGTACCTAATGGCAGTCAGGCTACCTCTGGTGAGCACATGGAGGGCTGTGCGGCCCCCCAAAGAAATGCCACCCCACACCATTACTGACCCACTTCCAAACCGGTCATGCTGGAGGATGTTGCAGGCAGCAGAACGTTCTCCTTGGCATCTCCAGACTCTGTCACATCTGTCACGTGCTCAGTGAGAACCTGCTTTAATCTGTGAAGAGCACAGGGCGTCAGTGGCGAATTTGCCAATCTTGAGTTCTCTGGCAAATGCCAAACGTCCTGCACGGTGTTGGGCTGTAAGCACAACCCCCACCTGTGGACGTCGGGCCCTCATACCACCCTCATGGAGTCTGTTTCTGATCGTTTGAGTAGACACATGCACATTTGTGGCTTGCTGGAGGTCATTTTGGAGGGCTCTGGCAGTGCTCCTCCTGTTCCTCCTTGCACAAAGGCGGAGGTAGCGGTCCTGCTGCTGGGTTGTTGCCCTCCTACGGCCTCCTCCACGTCTCCTGATGTACTGGCCTGTCTCCTGGTAGCGCCTCCATGCTCTGGACACTACGCTGACAGACACAGCAAACCTTCTTGCCACAGCTCGCATTGATGTGCCATCCTGGATGAGCTGCACTACCTGAGCCACTTGTGTGGGTTGTAGGGAGGTCATACAGGGACGTGGAGGCCACACACACTACTGAGCCTCATTTTGACTTGTTTTAAGGACATTACATCAAAGTTGGATCAGCCTGTAGTGTGTTTTTCCACTTTCATTTTGAGTGTGACTCCAAATCCAGACCTCCATGGGTTAATAAATTTGATTTCCATTGTTAATTTTTGTGTGATTTTGTTGTCAGCACATTCAACTATGTAAAGAACAAAGTATTTAATAAGAATATTTCATTCATTCAGATCTAGAATGTGTTATTTTAGTGTTCCCTTTATTTTTTTGAGCAGTGTATACACTTTCTCTTGCGCTGCGGCATTCAGATATATTTCAGATCGGTGTTTAAACCAATCGCACTTTACTAACCTACCATTGGAGGAGGCAGTACTAGCTTCTTATTCTCCAGCAGCGTTGCTACATTTGCCGAGACATAAGTTGCCTCCGGAACTCAAGCATAATATCTTTTTTAGGGATACCTACAGAGCATGGTCTGTCTTCCACAAACGTATGGGCACAGATCCTTTTTTGACCAAATATTTGCCTCTCTGGGGGAACCTGGATTTTCAGCCATCTATTATGTCGCCACATCTTCTCTCCTGGAGGGACAAAGAAATCTCTGTGATTCGCAAAGTCTTCGATCCAGGGGACACGTACTCTTTTCAACAAATCAAAGACCTATATAGCATTCCCAATTCTCAATTCTTTTTATTTCTTCAAGTTAGACACTAAATTGATAGTAAAAAGATTTCAGGTTCCTATGCTTCATTTATAGATGGATCACACCCTAATGCCCTGTCCTCCCTTTTTACACTAACCTTGAAATGTAAATTCAAGATAAGGTATCTTTATAATGATCTGATCGAGTCTGTTCATTTGGTATCGTGGCAAAATACTTTATTTACTACGTCTGATAGGGTAATCCACCAATTTCATTATGTTTATAAATGGTTAGGATCAGCACAATTACAGGAAATACATTTCAAATTCCTTAACAGGGTGTATATTTCACAGGCTCAGAGGAGTCATGTGATGTGGTCGGAAAGTAGTGAATGCCCGAAATGCTCAGTTTCTGTTGCTGACTTTATACATAACATCTGGAACTGTAGGAAGATACAGAGATTCTGGTATAAAATACACAATTTTATCCAGCAAATAACAAACTCAAGATTACCGTTTTTGTGGGAAGTTTTCCTACTAGCTGATTTTACATGCTGGATTCCGACAATACTCCCTAAGACTGTGCTCCCATTAATATCAGTAATGATAACGATAGCTAAGAAACTCATATTATCTTTTTGGATATCAAAATCTATCCCTACGATATCAATGTTGAGAGTTGAATTGTTGAATATAGTTTATTTTGATCAAAGAACAGCAATATATAACGTAGAAAAAGGAGTGCAGAATTTTTACAGCAAATGGAAACTTTATTTAGACTATTTACCAACAGACGTGAATTCAAATAATGTGCAAGTCTTTGAAACTTTGAAAACACTACATGGGAGGTCATTCCGAGTCGTTCGCTCGGAAAATTTCTTCGCATCGCAGCGTTTTTCCGCTTAGTGCGCATGCGCAATGTCCGCACTGCGACTGCGCCAAGTAAATTTGCTATGAAGTTTGGATTTTTACTCACCGCTTTTTCTTCGCTCAGGCGATCGTAGTGTGATTGACAGGAAATGGGTGTTACTGGGCGGAAACAGGCCGTTTTATGGGCGTGTGGGAAAAAACGCTACCGTTTCCGGAAAAAACGCGGGAGTGGCTGGATAAATGGAGGAGTGTCTGGGCGAACGCTGGGTGTGTTTGTGACGTCAAACCAGGAACGATAAGCACTGAACTGATCGCAGATGCCGAGTAAGTCTGAAGCTACTCTGAAACTGCTACGAGATGTGTAATCGCAATATTGCGAATCTTTCGTTCGCAATTTTAAGAAGCTAAGATTCACTCCCAGTAGGCGGCGGCTTAGCGTGTGCAATACTGCTAAAATCGCCTTGCGAGCGAACAACTCGGAATGAGGGCCTTGGTCTTTGAGATGGAAGAGATCTTATGCTTTCTCTTCATCCCTCACACGGATAAATGAGTACTCTATCTCAGGAATTTAGAAATTGTAACATATTCCACTGTGAAGTATGAGACAGATACTGTATTACTATGTTCATCCGCAGCATAGATATCAACATTTATGTAGATGCCCCCCCCCCCCCCCTCCGTCCTCCCCCAGCTATTTTCATATTCTACCCCCTTTCTATTTTCTCTCTTCTTTTCTTACTTCTGTTCTTTTCTGTAATCTCTCTTATTTATTTCTCTAACAGAAAAATGGAAAAATGGTGTTGTGTTATTTGTTAGCATCAAATTCGGATTGCAATGTTTTTGTTCTCTGCAATCATTTGGAGCATGCAATGGAAGAATACATGTTATTATTTCAACATTACGCGACAGTTATTCGAGTGTAAAATATTTTAAGTCAAATGTTTATTGTATTGCATGTCTGATGCATCATGACTGATGTCTGTATAGTCTTCCATTCATTGTTTGACTGTTACTGTGATCTGTATATGTAAAACCAACTATAAAAATGTTTAAAAAAAAAAAATGATGTCACGGATAGGAAAATAGATGGTTTTCTAAAAAACATTTTATCTTTGTCTGGGGCAATCATAAGACCAGCCATGGCTTCAGCCTGGATGGCAAAAGCAGTGGCAGCCTGGGCTGATGCATTGGAGGATGATCTTTCATTGGCATCTAGAGAGCAAAAATCCCATATTGCACACATCAAACAGGCGGCTATTTCTATGGAAGAAGCAGCTTTTGGTATGGGTATAATTGCCTCTCAGGCATCAGCCTCAGCAGCTCGCAGAGCGGTTTGACTACATACATGGAAAGCTGACTCAGAATCCAAGAAGGTCCTGGAGTCTTTGCCTTTTACTGGAGATATTCTTTTTGGTAAAGAATTAAACAGTATTTTGGAGTCAGAAGCAGATTACAAGAAAGTAAAGTTTCCTTCCACACACAAATCCAGGCCTAGAATTCCAGCTTTTCGTCCCTTTCGGACTCAAAGAAAAACAAAAGGAAGGGCTTATGGCAAACAGTCTCAATCTGACAAGTCCGGTAAGACTAAAAAGCATTGGGCTACCAGAGTACCGGCTTCCAAATCAGAAGATAAGCCATCAGCCTGATGGTGCGGGCCTCCACCTGGGGGACCCCAGGGTGGGAGGCCAACTTCTTAAGTTTGCACAGATCTGGCAGCAATCTACCACAGATGCCTGGGTGCAAGAAGCGGTATCAGACGGTTATGCGTTTATTTTTAAGAAACACCCTGCTCAAAGTTTTTTTTGTACCAGCCAGTCTTCAGTGGAAATGAAGGCCAGGGCTTTGCAAGAGGCAGTGAAGAAGTTGCTTCAGTCAGGAGTGATAATTCCAGTTACTCCTGTGCAACGAGGACAAGGTTTTTATTCCAACCTTTTTCTAGTCCAGAAGCCAAATGGGTCATTCCAGCCCATACTCAATCGCAAAGTACTGAACAAGTACATTTGGGTGCCACGGTTTCATATGGAGACTTTATATTCCATTATTTTGGTCATGATGCCGAAGGATTTTATGGTATCCCTGGATATCCATGATGCTTACCTACATGTTCCTATAGCACTGTCCCATCAGTGCTATCTCAGGTTTGCTATTCTCCAACATCATTTTCAGTTTCAGGCCCTACCATTTGGACTGGCCACAGCTCCCAGAGTATTCACCAAAATGATGGTGGTAATGGCATCTTATCTCCGTCAGCAGGGGATAAGGATTTTTCCATACCTCTATGACTTATTAATCCTAGAACAGCCTCACGAATTGCTTCAGTGTCATCTGCAACAGACAATAGCTTGTTTACAGAGATACGGTTGGCTCATAAATTAGGCAAAGTCATCCCTGGTTCTGTCACAACGGATGACTCATTTGGGGCCTGTGCTGGTTTCAGGTCTTCAGAGAGTAATTCTACCTCTGAACAAAATATCCAAAATTCAGTCAAGGATTACGGAGCTGCTACACAATCAAAGGGTATCCATTCATGCCGCAATGCGTGTGATGGGGTTGACGGTGTTGATATTCAATGTGGTAGAGTATACTCTGTTCCATTCGAGGCCTCTGCAACATCTGATCCTGTCCAAATGGAATGGTTTTCCTCAGACAATAATGACGCAGAGTTTGGTCCTTCCTCTGGAAGCAAGTAGGTCATTAGCCTACAGACATCCCATCTAGACAAAGGGAGACCCTTTTGGATATCAGATTGGAAAATTCTGACAACAGATGCCAGTCTTCAGGGCTGGGGAGCGGTGTCAGGAAGGAGTTGCTTCCAGGGGCCGTAAACCAAGGAAGAAAGATGCCTGCCAATAAATATATTGTAACTTCGGGTCATATATATGGCACTTATTCAGTCAAAGGACATCCTTCAGGGGAAACCAGTCCAAATCCGCACGGACAATGCAACGGTAGTAGCGTACCTCAACCATCAGGGAGGTACTCGCAGCCAGAATACAATGAAGGAGGTAAGTCACATGTTAAAGTGGGTAGAACTTCATCCAGTCCTAAACTGGGAAGCGGATTTTCTCAGTCAACACGCCATTCATGCAAACGAATGGGGTTTACACTCAGAGGTCTTCCAAATTCTGGTAGACAAATGGGGGTTACCGGGGATAGATCTCATGGCGTCACGTCAGAACAACAAAGTTCCCGCATATGGGTAATGAACAAAGGATCACAAAGCGATCTTTGTGGATGCCCCATTTGGCCTATGTGTTTCCACCAATTGCCCTGTTACCCAGGGTAATGCGAAAGGTAAAACAAGGATAGGGTGCTGTGATACTAATAGCTCCGGCTTGGCCCAGAAGACATTGGTACACAGATCTGCAGAGGATGTCGATGGATGCTCCATGCCTACTCCCTCAACATCCAGATCTAGTGTCTCAGGGTCCTTGCTATCACAAGCACCTGTATCGACTGTCTTTGACGACGTGGCTCTTGAGACTTCCATCCTGAAAGCAAGAGGATTCTCACAACAAGTAATTCAAACAATGCTCAGAGCAAGGAAACCTTCCTCAGCTCACATTTATCATCGAATATGGCAAGCAGTGCAGTGACCGGAAATTTGACCCTAGGTTGTTCAGTTTCCAGAGTCTTAACATTCCTTCAGGCAGGAATGGACAAAGGTCTACGGGTGGCTTCTTTGAGTGCAAATGTCAGCATTGACTGTACGGTTCCAAAAGAAAATTGCTAACCTACAGGAAATGCATACTTTTTTCCAGGGAATGCTGCGCATTTAATCTCCTTTTGTTCCTCCTACAGTGCCTTGGGACTTACGTTTAGTCCTGAAAACCCTTCAAGTTGCCCCATTTGAACCAATTAATAAAGTGGATCTTAAATGGTTGACAGCTAAAGTTCTCTTTCTACTGGCTTTGGCATCAGCTAGAAGAGTATCAGAGTTAGGGGCATTTTTTTTCCAGGAAATGCTACACATTCAACCTCCTTTTGTTCCTCCTACAGCGTATTGGGACTTAAGTTTAGTCCTAAAGGCCCTTCAAGTTGCCCCATTGAACCACTAAAACAAGTGGATCTTAAATGGTTGACAGCTAACGTTTTGTTTCCACTGGTTATTGATTCAGCTAGAAGAGTTTCCGATTTAGGAGCTTTGTTATGTCGCCCTCCTTTTCTGATTTTCTATCCAGATAGAGTGGTTCTCAGAACCAAATCTGGGTATCTTCCTAAGGTGGTGTCTAAATTGTACCTTAACAAAGAAATTGTAGTCCCGGCCTTCCAGGGGCTGGACCATTCCGCGGGAGATGCACTGTTGGCTGTAGTCCGGCCTTAAGGATCTACGTGGATCATATCAGTGCCATCAGAAAAACAGATACTCTCTTTGTTCTCTACGGTTTTCACAAGAGAGGATGGTCTGCTGATAAGCAGACACTGGCGAGGTGGCTTTGGATGATGATTTCAGAAGCATATTCCAGAGGTTCCCAAACGTGGTCCTCAAGGCACCCCAACGGTCCTGGTTTTAAATGTATTCATGCTTGGCCACAGGTGTCTTAATTAGCACCTTAGTCAATTTGATTTAACCATCTGTGCTGAGCCATGGATATACCTAAAACCTGGACTCTTGGGATGCCTTGAATACCGCATTTGGGAACCTCTGGCATATTCTCAAGCTGATCTCCCTGTTCCGGCTAATATCCACTGTACTCGTAAGGTAGGTCCGTCATGGGCAGCACAACGTGGTGCTTCAGCAGAACAGATATGTAAGGCAGCCACATGGTCTTCCATTAACACATTCATTAGACATTATGCCTTTGATACCTTTGCCTCTCAGGACGCTGAATTTGGGCGAAGGATTCTCCTGTCCAATCAGGAGCGTCCCCACCACTAAATTGCTTTGGGACATCCCAATGTTATCCTGTGGATAACCTGTGGACCCTGCCAGAGAAATAATTGTTATGGTAGACTTACCGTTGATAATGCTTTTTCTCCGGCAGGGTCGACAGGTTATCCACTGGATAACAATGGGATATGATGAAGCGACAGTGGATTTGCACCGATTGGTCAAAGCTTTCCGGCCTCCCAGCATGCAACGGGTCCGTCTATATATCCCCGCCTCCTGGCTCAGGCAAATCAGTTTTTTTTTGGTGCAGCTGGAGCCAGACCATGGTCAGAGGGACGCTGTTTTTTAGCAGCCCTAAGCTTTCTTATTTTATTTTTATAGTCTTACTATTTTTCTGAGCAATCTTTCTAAACAGCGTCTTATACTTACCTTAGAAAGAGTCGCTCCAACAACTCTCCACCGGGTCGCGACACCGCTTACCCATGAGTACAGTGCTGTTTCAAAGGGCGTCTGTGTCGGCTATATTAGCAGGTCCAGCAGACATTACCAGGCTGTGGCCGGAGCATGGGGAGAAGGTAACGCATTGGTTCCGCTTAGAAGGGGAATAAGGACACAGCCGCATTGTTTTTGGAAGAGACTACCTAACAGTTGCTGACGTGGCTGCCTCCTCGGGTGCACCAGTGCTAGGCCTTTGGGATCATAGGCTCCAGGAATAGTATGAGGCTGCAATCCCTAGAGATGATGTCAGCAGTGGGGAGTCAGATGCTCTCCTGGTCAACCCCCCCCCCCCCCTCCCGGTTCATGACCCGTTTCCTCCGAGTCTCCCGCCATGAACTGTTTCCCGCTTCCGTCTCAGACGTTGTACACGAAGGGGACCCAGTCACAGCATAGGCGGCTGTATGACTGGTGCATCTGTGTTCACACAGTGTACACTAGTAGTGTCTGGATCCACTCAGCGTTCGCAAAACGAATAGATCGGTCCTGGAAGCGAGGTGAGTCTCCATGTATTCCACTCTACTGAGTACAGGTAATACAGCACTAAGGGTGTCATTCCGAGTTGATCACTAGCTGCCGTTGTTCGCAGCGATCAGTGGAAAAAACGGCTAATCTGCGCATGCATATGCACCACAATGCGCACACGCGACTTACAAGTACAAAGTCTTTTGTTGTTTTGCACAGGTTCTAACGAAGCTTTCAGACGCACGGCACAACGCAGGAAGATTGACGTAAAGTGGGCATTTCTGGGTGGCAACCAACCGTTTTCAGGGAGTGCTTAGAAAAACACAGGCATGGCTGGGCGAATGCTGGGCGGATGTGTGACGTCAAAAGCCGTCAAACCGTCGTTAGAATCAACGCACACGAAGAGTAACTACAGGGCTGGTCTTGTTTTGCACAAAAAGATTTTCCAGGTGCTCTGCTGCACAAGCGTTCGCACTTCTGCAAAGCGAAAATACATACGGTAGATCTATTTAAACATGATTCAGTAATATGTTCTCCTACATACTTGAAATGTAGTTGTAGTTGATGTGCTCATTTTGCTTATTATACTAATGTATAACGTGACTGACTGCTAGTGTGATTGCTGACTTTACTATGGGGGTCATTCTGACCCGATCGCTCACTGCAGTTTATCGCAGCGCAGCAATCGGGTTGGATCTGCGCATGCACTGGTGCCGCAGTGCGCTGGCGCATGCTGGACAGCTGAAGGCTGTTGCTCCCTGGCGATTGCCTCTACCTGATTGACAGGCAGAGGCGGTCGCTTGGTGGGAGGGGGCTGGACGGCGGCATTAAGCTGCCGTTTAGGGGGCGCGGTCCGGCCAATGCAGGTGTGGCCGGACCATTGGGGGAGCGGGCCGCGGCAGCTGTGTGATGTCACACGCAGCCACTGCGACCCGGGCAGCAAAGAGGTTCTCCCAGCCAGCCGCAGGAGCTGTGCTGGCCAGTAGTTACTCCTCAAATGCAAAAGCATAACCGCTGTGCGATGCTTTTGCACTTCTGTGGAGGGGCCCGGCACTGACATTCGGGGCAGACCAGCCCTGTGCTGGGTTTCCCCCCGCATGTCTGAGTGCCTGATCGTAGCTGTGCTAAATTTAGCACAGCTATAATCAACTCGGAATGACTCCCTATAGTCTGTTAGTTTTGTTCTATTCCGATCCTCAATGCTGGTGCATGGGTAGGGTCGGATTGTATGTCACTTTAAAAAGCTTAAAGTGATTACAGTCAGAAATTGTGTAGTACACTGTGGAAGTATTGATTATTTATCTTGTCTAAGAGCGGCAAAGGTGAGGACGATACACTCATATCATGTTTGTCTTGCAAAGCTGTGTTATTCTCTCAGGATCTGGTTCAGGATGGTTTGTGTGCAAATTGTTTTAGCTTTCACCAGGGCTTCTTGAAAAATATAATGCAGATTCAGGTGCAGGTTGATCACCTTGGGCTATGTTTGCACAGACTTTATCCAGTATAGCTGAAAGGATAATTCCTCCAACTCCTGTACCAGGGATAGGTTACATGATTAACCCTTACATGCTGCTACCCACCTGTGGTGTATCACTTCCAGCATCTGCCTCTCAAAAGAAACAGGCTGATAAGCCGGTGGTAAGTAAATCTTCATCCTCACAGGCTACACGTGGTTCAGATGAGGATTTATCGGAGGATGAAAGCTCAATTAATTCTACTTTGGCATACAAAGAGGAGGAGGAATGAAAACCATTCTATCCTTAGAGGATTCAGTGGAGCCTGTGTTAAAAACCAAGACACCTGTGTTTAAACGTCCCAAAACAGTTAAGACTGAGTTTCCAGGGTCAGATCAGCTGACGGAAATCATGTAAGAGGCTTGGGCTATGCCTAGTAAGAAGTTTAGAATTCCTAAGAAATGGAATTCTAATTATCCTCTTCCAGCTGGGGATTGTTTAAAAAGGAGGTGGCTCTTAAAGTGGATATGCATGTGATTCGATTAGTGCGAAAATCTACATTACCTTTGCCTTCAACATCATTAAATGATGTCATGGATAGGAGAGTGGATGGTTTTCTAAAAAACATTTTTTCCCTGTCTGGGGCAGTCATAAGGCCAGCCATGGCTTCAACTTGGATGGCAAAGGCAGTGGTTGCCTGGGCTGATGCATTGGAGGGGGATTCTAGAGAGCAAAAATCCCATATAGCACATATAAAACAGACTGCAATGTTCTTGGAAGAAGCAGCATTGGATATGGGTACTATTGCCTCCAGGGTACCAGCTTCAACAATAGGTGCTCGTAGAGCAGTGTGACTATGTACGTGGAAAGCTGATTCAGAATCTAAGAAGGTTTTGGATTCTTTGCCCTTTTCTGGAGATATTCTTTTTGGTAAACAACTGACAAATATTTTGGAGTCAAAAGCATACTCCAAGAAAGTAAAGTTTCCTTCCACATAAAATTTCAAACCTAAAGTTCTGGCTTTTCGGTCCTTTCAATCTAAAGGAAAAGCTAAAGGTAAAAGTGATAGCAGGCAGTCCCAATACAAAAAGTCTGGTAAGACTAAAAAGCATTGGGCTACCAGAGGACCAGTTGGTAAGACAGATAAGCCATCAGCCTGATGGTGCGGGCCTCCATCTGGGGGATCCCATGGTGGGGGGCCGACTTCTTTGGTTGCACAGATCTGGCAGCAGTCTACAACATTTGCCTGGGTGCAGATAGCGGTATCTCTAGGTTATGCTTTTGCCTTCAAGAAGCACCCTCCTTGAAGGTTTTTTTGTACCAGCCCGTCTCGGGTAGAGATGAAGGCCAGGGCTTTGCAAGAGGCATTTCATAAATTGCTTTAGTCAGGAGTAGTCATTCCAGATCCTCATGCACAATGAGGACAGGGGTTTTACGCCAACCTATTTTTAGTTCAGAAGCCAAATGAGTCATTTCGGCCCATTCTCAATCTCAAAGTGCTGAGCAAATACATTTGGGTACCTCGGTTTTACACGGAGACTTTACGTTCCATCATTTTGACCATGGAGCCAGGGGATTATATGGTATCCTTGGATATACAGGATGCTTACCTACATGTTCCTATAGCACTGTCCCATCAGTGCTATCTCAGGTTCGCTATCCTCCAACAGCATTTTCAGTTCCAGGCCCTACCTTTTGGGTTAGCCACAGCCCCCAGAGTATTTACCAAGATTATGGTGGTATTGGCAGTTTATCTCCGCCAGCAGGGAATACAAATTTTTCCATACTTCGACGATCTTTTAATCCTGGCACAGTGCAAGGAATTGCTCCTATGTCATCTGCAACAGACAATAACGTGTCTGCAGAAGCATGGGTGGCTCATAAATTGGGCAAAATCATCTCTGATCCATCACAGCGGATGACTCACTTGCGGGCTGTATAGGATTCAAGTATTCAGAGAGTAATGTTACCTCTGAACAAGATATCCAAGGTTCAGTCAAGGATTCAGGACTTGCTACACAGTCAAAAGGTATCCATTCATGCAGCAATGCGTGTGATGGGTTTGATGGTGTCAACATTCGACATGGTGGAGTATGCACAATTTCACTCAAGGCCTCTGCAGCGTCTGGTTCTATTCAAATGGAATGGGTTGCATCAGACGATAAAAACACAGACTATGGTTCTTACAATAGAAGTAAGAAGGTCATTAGCCTGGTGGCTACAGACATCCCATCTGGACAAGGGGAGACCCTTTTGGATATCAGATTGGGAAATTCTGACGACAGATGCCAGTCTCCAGGGCTGGGGAGCAGTGTCAGGAAGGTTGTGTTTCCAGGGGCAATGGACCAAGGAAGAAGGTTGCCTGAATCAGTGCCATATAGATGGCACTGATTCAGGCAAAGGACATTCTTCGGGGAAAACCAGTTCAGATCCGCTCGGACAATGCGATGGCAGTAGCGTACCTCAGCCATCAGGGAGGAACTCGCAGCCGAAAAGCGATGAAGGAGGTAAGTCACATACTAAAGTGGGCAGAACTTCATCATCCAGCCTTGTCCGCAGTGTTTGTTTGGGGAGTCCTAAACTGGGAAGCGGACTTTCTCAGTCGACACACCATTCAGGCAAGCAAACGGGCTCTACACCCGGAGGTCTTCGAGACTCTAGTAGAAAAGTGGGGGTTGCCAGAGATAGATCTCATGGCGTCCCGTCTGGATAACAAAGTTCTCGCATACAGGTCAAGAACAAAGGATCCCAGAGCGATCTTTGTGGATACCCTGTCGGTGAGATGGGACTTTCATCTGGCTTATGTGTTTCCTCCAATCATCCTATAACCCAGGGTGGTGAGAAAGCTAAAGTAAGGGAAAGGTGCCGTGATACTAATAGCTACGTCTTGGCCCAGAAGGCATTGGTACACAGATCTGCAGAGAATGTCGATGGATGCTCCACTTCTGCTCCCTCAACATTCAGATCTACTGATGCAGGGTCCTTGTTATCACAGACATCTGGATCGACTGTCTTTGATGGCGTGGCTCTTGAAAGCTCTATCCTGAAGTCAAGAGGATTCTCACAAGAGGTAATTCAAACTATGCTCAGAGCAAGGAAACCTTCCTCAGCTCGCATTTATCACCGAATATGGCAAACCTATATTCATTGGTGCAGTGAACGGAAAATGGACCCTAAGTTTTTCAGAGTTTCCAGGGTCTTAGCACTCTTTCAGGCAGGAATGGATAAAGGTTTGAAGGTGGCTTCCTTGAGAGTGCAAGTGTCAGCATTGACTGTATGATTCCAAAAGAAAATTGCCAACTTACAGGATGTGCGTACTTTTTTCGAGGGAATGCTGCGCATTCAACCACCTTTCCTCCTACAGTGCCTTGGGACTTAAGTTTAGTCCTGAAAGCCCTTCAAGTTTCCCCATTTGAACCACTTAATAAAGTGGATCTTAAATGGTTGACAGCTAAAGTTCTCTTTCTACTGGCTCTGGCATCAGCTAGAAGAGTATCAGATTTAGGGGCATTATCATGTCGTTACCCATTTCTGAGTTTTTATCCAGATACAGCAGTTCTCAGAACTAGATCTGGGTATCTTCCAAAGGTGGTGTCTATATTCCACTTTAGTGTAGAAATTGTAGTCCCAGCTTTCCAGGTACCGGGCCTTTCTGCGGGAGATGCATCACTGGACGTGGTTCGTGCATTAAGGATCTAAATGGATCGTACCCGTGCCATCAGAAACACAGATTCTCTTTTCATTCTCTACGGATTTCACAAGAGAGGATGGCCTTCTGTTAAGCAGACACTGGCAAGATGGCTTCGGATGACAATTTCAGAAGCATTTTCTCAAGCTGATCTCCCTGTTACGGCTAATGTCTCTGCTCACTCTACTCGTAAGGTAGGTCTATCATGGGCAGCACAACATGGTGCTTCAGCAGAACAGATATGTAAGGCAGCCACATGGTCTTCCATTAACACATTCATTAGACATTATGCCATGGATACCTTTGCCTCTCATGATGCTGAATTCGGGCGAAGGATTCTCCTGTCCAATCAGGAACGTCCCCACCACTAAATTGCTTTGGGAAATCCCATTGTTATCCTGTGGATAATCTGTGGACCCTGCGTTATGGTAAAAACTTACCGTTGATAACGGTATTTCTCCTAAGTCCACAGGATCCACAGGGATCCCACCCTGACGCACCTGATTTGAGGATCCTTTTACTCACTAACCTCTTCCTTCTTGTACAGAAAGCTGTGCATGTGTGTTCTTATCTCCTGATTACGGCTATCTATGATGCTCCTGGATGGGCCTGTTGTATGCTGGGAGGCCGGAAAGCTTTGACCGATTGTCGCAAATCTGCTGTCGGTTCATCATATCCCATTGTTATCCTGTTGACTTAGGAGAAATACCGTTATCAATGGTAAGTTCTTACCGTAACGTATATTTCTCCTAAATCCACTGAACCCACAGGGATCTCACCCTGACGCACCTGATTTGAGGATCTTTTCACTCACTAACCTCCGTCTTCTTGTACAGAAGGGTCTGCATGTGTGTTTTTCTCGTCTAATCAGGGCTCTCTATGATGCTCCTGCCTTGAGCTTTGGAAAAACAACTGATTTGTCTGAACCAGGAGGCGGGGATATAGGGACGGGCCTGTTGCATGCTGGGAGGCCGAAAGCTTTGATCGTTTGGTGTCAATCTGCTGTCGCTACTTCATATCCCAATGTTATCCTTTGGACTTAGGAGAAATAACCATAGGTAGTTCCTTTTCTCGTAGTCCGTAGTGAATGCTGGGGAATTCAAGATTACCATGAGGTATAGATCGGGTCCATTGGAGCCTGGCACTTTAAGAAATTAATAGGTGTGCTGGCTCCTCCCCTCTATGCCGCTGCTAGCAGACTCAGTCTAGGAAAACTGTGACTGAGGAGACAGACATACTTTGAGAGAAGGATATAACACAAAACAGCGATGAGGTAACGAACCAACACACAACAATAACAAGATAGCAGAGCTAACCAGAACAGAGGAAAGCAACGCTAACTGTAAGAAGAATAGCAATGCTAACCAAACATGGAACAGGGAAAGCAACAGCAAACCCAACCAAGAACACTTACAACCAGGTAGGCAGAAAACGAAGCACTGAGGCGGGCGCCCAGCATCTACTACGGACTATGAGAAAATAAATTACCGGTAGGTATTAAATGTCTGTTTTCTCTAACGTCCTAGTGGATACTGGGGAATTGAAGATTTCCATGGAGACGTCCCAAAGCTCCCAGTGCTTAGACCCCTGCAAAACCACCTGACCAAACTGAAGGTCATCCTTGGCCAAGGTGTCGAACCTGTAGAACTTACTAACGTGTTCGAACCAGACCAAGTAGCTGCCCAGCACAACTGTGAGGCCGAGACACCCCGGGCAGCCGCCCAGGAAGAACCCACCGACCTTCTGGAGTGGGCCTGAATAGAACTCGGCAGCGGCAGAGCTGCTGAAGTATAGGCTTGTTGAATAGTTAATCTGATCCAACAAGCAATAGTCTACTTGGAAGCAGGGCAACCAATTTTGGTAGCATAATAAAGAACAAAAAGGGAGGCAGACTTCCTGTGACGAGCAGTTCTTTTGATGTAAATATTCAAAGCCCTCACTACATCTAGGGACTTTGGAGCAACGGAAGTGTCGGATAACATTGGAACCACAATAGGTTGATTTACATGAAAAACCAACACTACTTTCGGCAAAATCTGCGGACAAGTTCTGAGCTCCACCCTATCCTCATGAAATATCAAGTATGTGCTCTTATAGGATAAGGCCCCGAATTCCAACACAGGCCGAGCAGAAGTGAAGGCCAGTAACATAACCGTCTTCCACGTTAGGTATTTTAGGTCTACCCTATGTAAGGGTTCAAACCAATCCGACTGGAGAAAGGTCAAGACCACATTAAGGTCCCATGGAGCTGTGGGAGGAACAAAGGGTAGTTGAATGTGCATAACCCCCTTTAGAAAGGTCTGTACTTCAGGAAGTACCACCAGTTGTTTCTGGAAGAAGATAGAAAGAGCCGAAATCTGAATATTGATGGAGCCTAATCGTAGGCCCTTATCCACGCCTGCTTGCAAGAACAGTAGAAAATGGCCCAGACAACATTACACAGGAGAATATTTCTACCCTCGCACCAAGAAATATATTGCTTCCAAATACGGTGGTCATGTTTGGATGTAACCACCTTACGGGTCTGGATCATAGTTGAAATAACCTTGGATGGGAGACCCTTTCTGGTTAAAATCTCCCTCTCAACTTCCAAGCCATCAAACGTAGCCACTGTAAGTCTGGATAGACAAACGGTCTTTGTTGAAGAAGTTCCTTGAGCAGCGGCAAAGGCCAGGGTTCCTTCAGAGACCCGGTCAGGAGGTCCGCATACCAGGCCCGTCGAGGCCAAATCGGGGCTATTAGAATTGCCTGAACGCTTTCCCTTTTGAGTCTTTTTAGAACTCTTGGAATGAGAGGAATTGGAGGAAACATGTACACAAACTGGTAGGTAAGTCCACTGTGTCGTCAGAGCGTCCACCGCTATCGCCTGCAGGTCCCTCATTCTGGAACAGTAACGAAGGAGCTTCTTGTTGAGACAAGAAGCCATCAGGTCTATTTGTGGAAAGCCCCACCGGTGAATCAGTTGTTGAAATACCTGTGGGTGAAGGCCCCATTACCCCAGATGGAGGTCGTGCCTGCTTAGAAAGTCCGCTTCCCAGTTGTCCACTCCTGTAATGTATATGGCTGAGATGCCCTTGCGTTGGCTTCCGCCGATAGGAGTATTCGTGGCACCTCTCGCATTGCGGCCTGCTTCTTGTTCCTCCCTGTCGGTTGATGTACGCCACTGCCGTGGTGTTGACCGACTGCACCTGGATGGCCTGATTCTGAAGGAGGGATGAGGCTTGCAAGAGAGCATTGTAAGTTGCCCTGAGTTCCAGGATGTTGATTGAAAGTGTAGATTCCTGACATGACTGGAACTGTGCCCCTTGGGTCACAGCCCTCCAACCCCGGGGGCTGGCATCTGTTGTTAAGAGTCCAAGACTGGGTATTGAAACTCTGACCCTCCACAAGATGGGAGACTTGTAGCCACCATAGCAGGGCTAGCCTTGCTTTTGGATTCAGTTGAAATGGTCGTGCATGGAACCTGCCATACTGTATTGCCTCCTAGGAGGCTACCATCTTGCCCAGCACGCGAATGCAAAGATGATTTGAGATTCTGTGTGGTCTTGGCCCCGGAAGGATCATAGACTGAATAGTCAAGGCCTTGTCCATTGGAAGGTAAACCTTCTGAGACACCGTATCCAGGATCATTCCCAGGAACTGAATTCTCTGCGACGGTTCCAGGTGAGATTTCTGGAAATTGAGGATCCATCTGTGGTCCGTAAGCAGACGAGTAGTCAATTTGATGCTATGCAGCAACTTTTCCTGGGACACCGCCTTTATCAGGAGATCGTCCAGGTATGGGATTATGTTGACACTGATCATGCGCAATTGTACCATCATTTCTGCCATGACTTTCGTGAATACCCTTGGGGCTGTGGAGAGACCAAAGGGTAAGGCCTGAAAATTGGAAATGCAGGTCCAGTACAGCGAACCGGAGGAACACTTGATGAGGTGGCCATATTGGAATATGCAGGTATGCATCCTTGATATCCAGGGATACTAGGAACTCTTCCTCCTCCTCCAGACTTGATATCACCATTCTTACTGATTCCATCTTGATTTTGAACACTCGAGGATAAAGGTTCAGGGACTTGAGGTTCAAGATTGGCCGTACCAAGCCGTCCGGCTTTGGGACTAGAAACAGGCTTGAATAAAACCTTTGTGTGGAGCGGAGGAGGTACTGTAACAATAACTCCCGTTGACAGCGGTTTTTGAACTGCCTCTTACAAAGTAACTCTTGCTATAGGTGAAGCTGATAAGCTTGACTTGAAGAATCTGGGAGGAGGTAGTGCTTGAAATTCCAACCAGTATCCTTGGGATATGAGGTCCCCCACCCAAGGATCCCAGCAGGACTGTGCCCACACATGGGCGAAGTGTTGAAGGCGAGCACCTACCTGAAAGTCTCCCTGCTGTTGGGGCCAACTGTCACGCGGAGGGCTTCGTGGATGAGGATCCGGAGGTCTGGTCCAGAGATCCAGCAGCCGCTGGTTTACGGGACTTACCTTGATTTCCTCTGGCGGCAAATGAGGCTCCTTTAGCTCTGCCTCTAAATCTGGCCACACGTAAGGACTGCAGAGAAGGCCCAGGGTAGGGACGTCTACAGGGCCGGCTCCAGGCCTACTAGCACCCTGAGCGAGAAAATGTAAAAGTGCCCCCCCCCCATGCGCGCGCCGAAGGCGCGTACGCTCCTGGAAAAGTGGGCGTGGCCTCCTGGAAAAGTGGGCGTGGTCTCGCCCCCCAGCAGTGCCAGCTACACATGACATGCCCTCCAGCAGTGCCAGCTACACGTGACATGACTCCCAGCAGTGCCAGCTACACGTGATAGTGTTCACTTTTTAGGGCAGGTTGCTGATCACAGGGAGGGCACATTTTTAAGTTAGGTGGGCAAAATGATGTTTATATTGTAATGCTTGTTGTTCCCATTTCCACACGCCAAAGCATGGACAGTGCGCGCCGAAGGCGCGCAGCAAAAATTTAGGGGAGTTACTTCGTGGGGAAGGTGCGTAGCCACATTATAGTGGCAATTCACATTACACCACACAGTAGTGCAGCTAATACACATTGCACCAGGTAGAACCTCCTATAAGAGCATGTTAGACACATTGCGCCAGGTAGAGCACTGAGACACACTGCCCAGCCACAGACGCCTAGCGGGAACACTACATGATATGCCCCCCAGCAGTGCCAGCTACACATGACATGCCCCCCAGCAGTGCCAGCTACACGTGACATGCCCCCCAGCAGTGCCAGCTACATAAATGGCCACACAGTTCCAGATGGATAAATGCCCCCACAGCGCAGATATGCCCCCACAGTGCCAGATACATTAATGCCCTCACAGTGCAAGATATGCCCCCACAGTGCAAGAAATGCCCCCACAGTGCCAGATACATAAATGCCCCCACAGTGCCAGATACATAAATGCCCCCACAGTGCCAGATACATAAATGCCCCCACGGTGCCAGATACATAAGTGCCCCCACGGTGCCAGATACATAAATGCCCCCACGGTGCCTGATACATAAATGCCCCCACGGTGCCAGATACATAAATGCCCCCACAGTGCCTGATACATAAATGCCCCCACAGTGCCTGATACATAAATGCCCCCACAGTGCCTGATACATAAATGCCCCCACGGTGCCAGATATGTCCCCACAGTGCCAGATATGCCCCCACAGTGCCAGATATGCCCCCACAGTGCCAGATATGCCCCCCACAGTGCCAGATATGCCCCCCACAGTGCCAGAAATGCCCCCCACAGAGCCAGATATGCCCCCACAGAGCCAGATATGCCCCCACAGAGCCAGATATGCCCCCACAGAAGAAATGCCCCCCACAGAGCCAGAAATGCCCCCACAGAGCCAGATAAATGCCCCCACAGTGCCAGATAAATGCCCCCACAGTGCAAGATAAATGCCCCCACAGTGCAAGATAAATGCCCCCACAGTGCAATATATGCCCCCACAGTGCCATATATGCCCCCACAGTGCCAGATACATTAATGCCCTCACAGTGCAAGATATGCCCCCACAGTGCAAGAAATGCCCCCACAGTGCCAGATACATAAATGCCCCCACAGTGCCAGATACATAAATGCCCCCACAGTGCCTGATACATAAATGCCCCCACAGTGCCTGATACATAAATGCCCCCACAGTGCCTGATACATAAATGCCCCCACAGTGCCTGATACATAAATGCCCCCACAGTGCCTGATACATAAATGCCCCCACGGTGCCAGATATGTCCCCACAGTGCCAGATATGTCCCCACAGTGCCAGATATGCCCCCACAGTGCCAGATATGCCCCCCACAGTGCCAGAAATGCCCCCCACAGTGCCAGAAATGCCCCCCACAGAGCCAGATATGCCCCCACAGAGCCATATATGCCCCCACGGTGCCAGATATGCCCCCACAGAGCCAGATATGCCCCCACAGAGCCAGATATGCCCCCACAGAAGAAATGCCCCCACAGAGCCAGAAATGCCCCCACAGAGCCAGATAAATGCCCCCACAGTGCCAGATAAATGCCCCCACAGTGCAAGATAAATGCCCCCACAGTGCAAGATAAATGCCCCCACAGTGCAATATATGCCCCCACAGTGCAATATATGCCCCCACAGTGCCAGAAATGCCCCCCACAGAGCCAGAAATGCCCCCCAGAGCCAGAAATGCCCCCAGTGTGCCAGAAATGCCCCCCACAGAGCCAAAAATGCCCCCAGTGTGCCAGAAATGCCCCCACAGTGCCAGATAAATGCCCCCACCCCCTCCCCCCCAAATACCTGCGGCGCTGGGGAGGAGTTCTGCTGTCCGCCTGTCCGAGTGCGGGAGTGCTGGCGGGCGGGAGTGCTGGCGGGCGGGCGGCCGGGCGAGTGAGAGTGAGCCTGAGCCTGGGTCCGGGTCCGGGTGCGGGCGGGCGGCCACTTGTGTGCGCTATGCGCGTTGCGCGGTGCCGGCGTCTGACGTTAGACACCGGCGCCGCGCAGTGCGCATAGCGCACACACGGGCGGGACAGGCCAATGCTGCACACACAGGGCCGGCTCCAGCATCGAATATGGCGGCGCCAGCGCGCGGCGCTCATTAAGGGTGGCGCCCTGCGCGGCCGCTCTATTCGAACATGCCTAGAGCCGGCCCTGGACGTCTAGCAGGAGGCGCGGTAGATAGGTAGACTTTCCAGCTGTCGCTTGAAAAATCCACTTGTTCAGTTCTTCCCCAAATAAGGCCTCATCTGTAAAAGGAAGATTCTCCATGCCTTTCTTCGAGTCAGCATCCGCTGACCATTGTCGCAGCCACAGAGTCCTGCGGGCCAAGACCGCCATAGCCGTGGTACGGCCATTAATGAGACACAATTCTATAGCCTCACTCATAAAGTTCGCAGCATGCTGGATATGATGCAGCAGTGTAAAGACCTCCTCCTGAGGGAGAGAGTCTAACCCAGCGGTGGCCAACCTGTGGCTCTTGAGCCTCATGCGGCTCTTTCTTTATTCAAATGTGGCTCCCGACACTCAGTCACGTGACCACAACAGATCCGGAAACTGCTGCACTCCAGCCAGACAGGCAGCAGCAGCAGCACTACAGAGACTGAGAACTGAGAGAGCCAGATACTAGAGGTGAGACACCCACTGGCAAACAGAGGACACATAAGGGGCTGCTGCAGTGGCACAAGGTGTATTTTTGGAGGGGTAGGGGGGGGGGGGGGGGGGGGCTGTAGTGACACATGAGGGTCCCGGCAGGAGTGACACAGGAGAGTGCTGGCAGGAGTGACTCATGGGGGAGCTGGCTGTAGTGACATACTGTAGGAGTGTGCTAGCAGGAGTGACACATGAGGTAGCTGGCTGAAGTGAAACAGTAGGCAGGGCCGGCTCCGGGGCTTGTGGCGCCCCGGGCGGCTTTAGGGGGCGTGGCTTTGTACAGGGGGCGTGGTCATTTACGCCCCCTGTACAGCTGAATTGATGTGCGGTGCGCGATGACGTCATCGCGCATCGCACAGCAAAGGTCCTCTCCACGAAGGGAAACTAGACGCGTAGCGTCTAGTTCCCTTCGTGGAGAGGACCTTTGCTGTGCGTTGCGCGATGACGTCATCGCGCACCGCACTGTAAAGGACCTCTCCAGGAAGGGAAACTAGACGCGTACGCGTCTAGTTTCCCTTCCCAGCGGTAGCGGCCGGGGGCGGCGGGCAGCGGGCAGCAGGGGGCACACACCAGTAGCGGATCTTGCCCTGGTGCGGCGCCCTCCGGAGGGCGCCCTGCGCCCTCCGGAAGGCGGCGCCCCGGGCAAAAGTACTGCTTGCCCGTGGCAAGATCCGCTACTGACAGTAGGGTATGTGGAAGTGGCTTTTTAAATGCATTTTATGTTGGATCTGGCTTTAAAAATTTATTTTATGTGGATCTGGCTTTTTAAATGTATTTTATACCAGAGGCGTGGCCTAGCAGGCACAAGGCCACACCCCATTTTTGCATGTGCGCCTGTGGCTTGATGTCGGCTCTTTGATGTGCCTAACAAGATTTTTGGCTCTTTGTTTCTGATTCGTTGGCCACCCCTGGTCTAACCCATTTATTATATTATCAGTCCATGGCCCTTGAAATACAGCGGCATGCAATAGTGAGCCTTTGTGCTATGCCCACCGCAGTATATATTGATTTGAGTGTAGTCTCAATCTTGCAGTCGGCTGAGTCTTTGAGAGAGATAGCCCCAGGTACAAGCAGAACTAGTTTACGTGACAGCCTGGACACTGAAGTATCCACTGACGGGGGAGTTTCTATCCTCAGGGGGGAAAGGAAAGGAATTCAATAACCACTGGGGAGTTTTGAATTTCTTGTCAGGATTGTCCCATGCCTCCCTGGAAAGGGAGTTTAGCTTTTTTGATATAGGAAAAGTGGCAGAGGATTTTGCTTTTACATTAAAATACAATTCCTCTCCTGGTTATGGCTCCTTATCCGGTATGTTGAGGACCTCTCTAATAGCATAAATCAGGGCCTCAACACCCGGGGACAGGGAATTGTCCTCTTCCATATCAACCTCTCCCTCATCCAGCTTTGGTAATTCAGTATCAGAGTCAGACTGGAGTGCCTGTGGGAGTGCATGTTTATGCAAGGCCAACAGAGGGGGCTAAGGAGCCTGTCTGTGGTCAGCAGCTTTAACAAACTTGTTATCAACAGATTGTTTAAGTGTCTGCCTTTCTTTTCTAGCAGTAGCAAACTCTGTGTCAATATTATGAATCATGCCTTTGAATGATTTTAACGGTTCCTGCACACTACTACCATGAGAGGGTATAGAGCAGCGGTGGCCAACCTGTGGCTCTTGAGCCTCATGCGGCTCTTTCTTTATTCAAATGTGGCTCCCGACACTCAGTCACGTGACCACAACAGATCCGGAAACTGCTGCACTCCAGCCAGACAGGCAGCAGCAGCAGCAGCAGCACTACAGAGACTGAGAACTGAGAGAGCCAGATACTAGAGGTGAGACACCCACTGGCAAACAGAGGACACATAAGGGGCTGCTGCAATGGCACAAGGTGTATTTTTGGAGGGGTAGGGGGGGGGGGGGGGGGGGGCTGTAGTGACACATGAGGGTCCCGGCAGGAGTGACACAGGAGAGTGCTGGCAGGAGTGACTCATGGGGGAGCTGGCTGTAGTGACATACTGTAGGAGTGTGCTAGCAGGAGTGACACATGAGGTAGCTGGCTGAAGTGAAACAGTAGGCAGGGCCGGCTCCGGGGCTTGTGGCGCCCCGGGCGGCTTTAGGGGGCGTGGCTTTGTACAGGGGGCGTGGTCATTTACGCCCCCTGTACAGCTGAATTGATGTGCGGTGCGCGATGACGTCATCGCGCATCGCACAGCAAAGGTCCTCTCCACGAAGGGAAACTAGACGCGTAGCGTCTAGTTCCCTTCGTGGAGAGGACCTTTGCTGTGCGTTGCGCGATGACGTCATCGCGCACCGCACAGTAAAGGACCTCTCCAGGAAGGAAAACTAGACGCGTACGCGTCTAGTTTCCCTTCCCAGCGGTAGCGGCCGGGGGCGGCGGGCAGCGGGCAGCAGGGGGCACACACCAGTAGCGGATCTTGCCCTGGTGCGGCGCCCTCCGGAGGACGCCCTGCGCCCTCCGGAAGGCGGCGCCCCGGGCAAAAGTACTGCTTGCCCGTGGCAAGATCCGCTACTGACAGTAGGGTATGTGGAAGTGGCTTTTTAAATGCATTTTATGTTGGATCTGGCTTTAAAAATTTATTTTATGTGGATCTGGCTTTTTAAATGTATTTTATACCAGAGGCGTGGCCTAGCAGGCACAAGGCCACACCCCATTTTTGCATGTGCGCCTGTGGCTTGATGTCGGCTCTATGATGTGCCTAACAAGATTTTTGGCTCTTTGTTTCTGATTCGTTGGCCACCCCTGGTATAGAGCATTGGTTACAAAGGAGCAACCCTTCTGGGGAGGGAGTAAACTTAGTGTTACATGAGCGGGACACAGTCTTTTTCCCAGACATTGTAATGTAGAAACACACAGAGTTATGTGAATCAACACAGTGTAGTGACAACACAGATAGTGAAACACCACAGCAACCCCAGACAATCTGAATGGAGTGACACAGAGAGGATTGGGACCAGCACACAATACCCAGGCAAAGCAGCACTTTGCTGTGTATATTCAATATAAATCAATTTTGTACTGCAGCAGTGTCACCACCGCTAATATGCTCCCCCCTCTCTATAAAACCCCCTGGTACCAGTACTATTGGTTGTTCAGCAGGGTCTGTGGAGGAGCAGCTCCAACATGCAGCCTTTCAGTCAGCAGCAGCAGGAAATGGTGCCTTTCAGCCTCTGGTCTCGCTCTCCAGGAAGCCCTGCCCCTTCCATGGTGCGTGGTCCCTCACAAGATTATACTGGCTTTATGTATATATAAAAGGAAGTTTAATAACACCCTTACAGTGTAAAAGGAAGATTAATAACTCCCTTCGTCATCGCCAGTTTGGGATCCACAGTAGGCACCGCAGCTCGCAGCCCGTGACCGCCGCACCCTTAATGCTGCCACATGTCACCAGGGACCATCTAACCGGGACCCCGGTGTGATCACACAATGCACCAGTGTCTACTTCAGCATCTGGGGGTGGTGGCATGCTGCCGGCGTGTGCACACACAGTGTGGTATGTGAAACAGTGCCTCAGGAGCTTAATGTCCTGTCAGCAGGGATTACGAACCATTAACCCTAGGGAGGTTGGTTTGACGCAAATAGACTGGTTGCCAACCAGTACTACCTGAAAATAACAAACTAAATAAAATATTCTAAGAAAACTCTCTGGAGCTCCAGGGGAATGCACCCGGCTCCTTGGGCACATTTTTCTAAACTGAGTCTGCTAGGAGGGGCATAGAGGGGAGGAGCCAGCACACACTACTGTTTTCTCTGGCAGGGTCCACAGGATAACATTGGGATATGATGACGCAACAGCATATTTGCACTAAATGGTCAAAGCTTTCGGCCTCCCAGCATGCAACAGGCCCGTCCATATATCCCCGCCTCCTGGCTCAGGCAAATCAGTTTTTGTTTGGTGCGGCAGGAGCCGGACCATGGTCATAGAGGGCTGCTGTTTTTTAGCAGCCTTAAGCTTTCTTATTTTATTTTTATAGTCTTACTATTTTTCTTGAGTGATCTCTCCAAAAAGAGTCTTATACATACCTTAGAAAGAGTTGCTCCAACAACTCTCTGCCGGGTCGCGACAACGCTTACCCACGAGTACAGTGCTGTTTCGGCGGGCGTCTGTGTCGGATATACTAACAAGGCAGCAGACAATACCAGGCTGTGGCCGGAGCACGGGGAGAAGCTAAGCATCGGTTCCGCTTAGAGGGGGAACGCGGACACAGCCACACTGTTTTGGGAGGAGACTACCAAACAGTCGCTGACGCGACTGCCACTTAGGGTGCACCAGTGCTAGGCCTTAGGGATCATAGGCTCCAGGGGTAGTATGAGGCCGCGATCCCTAGGGTTGATGTCAGCAGTGGGGAGTCAGACACTCTCCTGATCGCCCCTCCTCCGGTTAATGACCAGTTTCCTCCGAGTTTCCCGCCATTAACTGTTTTCCCGCTTCCGTCTGAGACATTGTGTATCTAAGGGTACCCAGTCGCAGCATAGGCAGCTGTGTGGCTGGTGCATCAGTGTTCACTTGGGCGTCTGTGCTCACTGTAGGTCCAAAGAGCGGTTGTGTACACTGTTAGTGTCTGGATCCACTCAGCGTTCGCTAACGTATTGAGCAGTCCTGGAAGCAGGATGAGTCTCCCTGTATCCCACCCAACTGAGCATGGGTAAAACAGCACTAACTCTCTATCTACCTTTTTTTTTATTTTTTTTATTCTTTATTTGTACGTGGTTAAACATAATAGGGAAACATTACATGAACACATGGGACAGGTGGCCATAAGATCCAACGTCCATCAGAAACCACAGATTTTCAAATAAACAGCAAGATTAATCAAAAAAGAAAGAACAATAACAATCAAGTATGAGATTCGGGGGGGGGGGGGAAGGGGAGAAGGGAAAGGGGGACAGGGGGGAAACCACGGTATAATCTATTAACAGTACATATCCTGGAAATAGTAAGATCGGGAGAAAGAGGGAGAGGGAGGTCAAGGGAGAGACGAGAGAAGATAAGAAAGAGAGAAGGAAGAGGAGAGAGAGAGAGAAAAGAGAAGAAGAGGAGGGAGGCATGAAGGAGGAGCAGTAGGCAATGCTCATGGGTCTGCGGAAGGAACTAGGAGCAAGAGGGGGGGGACGGCGATCTCCGTTCAGCAGCGAGCCAGGGGGCCCAGACCTGCTCAAAAATGTGACCCCAGTCATGGAGATCTTTTCCATTGACGCAATATGCCAAATTTTAGTTTTAAGGGACGGGAGAGAGGGCGGAGAGGGGTTCTTCCAGTTAAGAGCTATCAGCGACTTCGCCACCGTTAGAATATGTGTGGCCAGTTTTTGGGAGAATTTATTAAGCATCGGGGGAGGGTAACACAGCAAAAAGAGCCAGGGATCTTTCAGCACGGGGGAATCCAAAAGCGAATTAAGGAGGGAGTGGACTAGGTTCCAAAAGGAAGCGATGGACGGGCAGGTCCACCATATGTGCAGCATAGTGCCTCTAGACCCGCTGTTCCTCCAGCAATTAGAGGAGGAAGACGGAAAGAGTTTGTTAAGTCTGTCAGGGGTGTAGTACCAACGGTAGTAAATTTTGTAGGCCGTCTCCTTAAAAGCAGTAGCAATACAGCATTTAGCAATCCCCAGTCTCATGTCCTCCCAATCCTCACTCTCTGGGGGAGGCCCAAGATCATGCTCCCATGCGAGCTCGTGGGGCCGGGAGGAGGGAAGGGAAGAATCTAGTAAAAGGGAGTAAAGTTGGGAGATTAAGCCTTTGGAGAGGTGAGAGTTAATGCATAAACTTTCAAAGGGGGCGAGTACACGAAGCAAGGCGGAGGAGGGCAGAGAACCAAGGAAGTGGCGGATTTGTAGAAATTGGAAGGGATTAAGTGGGTACAAAGGGGTCTTCTGTTGGAGGTCAGGTAGGGACAGCCATTGACCCCGATCGGCAAAATTAGTTGGGAATTTGAAGCCCAGCGTTATCCATGAACGGAATCTCGTAATTGAAAATCCAGGAGGAAACATAGGGTTCTGCCAGATAGGGGTCAAGGGCGAGGGGGTAGAGGTAAGACCCATCTTCAGGGAGAGGGAGTCCCAAATTTTAAGGTTAAATTTAATATCAGGTCCGAGAGGCTAACGAGGGCTGCCTCAATATCCAACCAGGATACAGATCCCGGGGGAGCATAAGAGGTGACAATATGGGATAGGTGGGAGGCTAGATAGTAGAGTTTGATATCAGGAAGACCTCTACCGCCAGCGGAGGTTGGCCGTTTCAGGGTATTGGCAGCGATGCGGGGGGGTCTGTGGTTCCAGATAAAACGCACGAGGGCTCGTTGGATAGTGCGAAGAAAGGAGGCCGGGACTGCCACCGGGAGGGTCTGGAAAAGGTAAAGCCATTTGGGGACTATGGTCATTTTAACCGCTATGATCCTGCCCAGCCACGAAATGAAAAGACTGTTCCAGGATGTCAGGTTAGCGAGTGTGTTGGTGAGGAGGGGTGGAAAGTTTTCCCGGAAGAGAGAGTCATAGCGGGAGGTCAAATAAATCCCCAAATATTTAATCTTTGTGGACTGCCATTTAAAATTAAAGTTGGCGCGAAGGGACTCAGCCTCTCGGTGAGGGACATGAAGCAGCATAGCCTCGGACTTGGAATAGTTGATCTTGTATCCTGATATATGGCTGTAAGAATGCAGGACTGAAAATAAGTTTGGGAGTGAGATAAGGGGTTGGGTTACAGAAAGTAGAATGTCGTCAGCGAAGAGGGAGATTTTAGGATCGATACGGCCTACTTGTATACCATGTATATCTGGATGAGCTCTAATTTGAGAAGCGAGGGGCTCAATAATGAGGGCAAATATTAGCGGTGAGAGGGGGCATCCCTGACGTGTACCATTTGAAATGCTGACCGGAGCAGACGGTATGCCATTGATTAAGACTGTGGCAGAGGGGGCGGAGTATAGTGCCAGTACACCAGTGAGAAAGCCACCAGACAAGCCATAGACCTCCAGGGCGGCTCTCAGGAAACTCCAGGAGATCCGGTCAAATTACTTTTCAGCATCTAAGGAGAGCATGATAGTGGGGGATCTCCTGGAGTTCGAGATATGTATAAGATCAATAGCACGCCTGGTGTTATCTCTCGCTTGACGGCCCGGGATAAACCCCACCTGGTCGTAATGGACAAGGAAAGGGAGGTACGGGTTAAGGCGGTTGGCTAGGATCTTAGCGAAGATTTTCAAGTCCAAGTTCAAGAGAGATATAGGGCGGTAGCTAGCGCAGTTAAGGGTATCCTTGCCTTCTTTAGGGATCACCACAATTCTAGCCTCCAGCATCTCAGGGGAAAAGGGGTCGCCATGGACAATCCTATTAAACAGGGACTGAAGGTGGGGGGAGAGAAGATCGGAAATTTTTTTGCAGTAAAGAGCTGTGAACCCATCCGGGCCCGGGGATTAACCAATTTTTTGCATGAGTATAGTCTGAGCAATTTCTTCCACCGAGATCTCACTGTTAAGATGGTCCATGGCGTCCTGAGGCAATCTAGGCAAGTTAGAAGCAGAGAGAAAGTGGGAGACTAGGTCGGAGTGGGGCAGAGGGGAAGAACCAGGTGAGGGGGGTGGAAGGTTGTACAGGTCAGCGTAATAGGATTGGAAGGCAGCCCTGATGGCGGTGGGGTCTTGAACAAGCTGATTGAGAGAGTTTCTGATAGAGATAATATTAGTTTTGGCTCTCGTGGAACGGAGTCGTGCCGCTAGGATCTTGTCCGTCTTGTCTCCTTTCTCGTAAAAAGACTGGCGAAGCCACTTAAGACGTTTGGCCACCCGTCTGGAGAGAAGGAGATCAAGTTCTGCCTTATCAATACGGAGTTCAGACAAGACAGCCTGGTCGGAGGACGCCTTATGCTGGGTCTCAAGTGTGTGGAGTTTAATAGAGAGTTTGTTAAACCGGGTGAGGGATTGCTTTTTGGTTTTTGAGGCCAGGCTGATAACGTTCCCACGAAGAACTGCCTTGTGTGCCAGCCAGAGAGTGGACCTAGAAATGTCAGGGGTATCGTTCAGGGTAAAATAGTCGAAGATCGTGTCCCGAAGATGGGAACGTGTCTCCGGGTTGTGAAGGAGGGAGTCGTTAAGACGCCATGTCATGGGGCGGGGGCGTGAGATCAGACCCGAGAGATCGCAGGAGATAGGGGCATGATCAGACCAGATCAATGGGTGAATATGGGCATCGTGGAGATTTAAGGCGAGATCGTGGCTGAGCAGGACCATATCAATGCGGAATTATGAGGAGCAGAATAAAAGGTATAGTCACGAGCAGAGGGGTCTTTTATCCTCCAGGAGTCATAGAGATGCTGGGATCGCATGAGACGGAGGAGGGATCTGGAGTGGAGGGAGTCCGACGGGGAAGCAGTGGGGGGAGAGGGAGAGCGGTCTATCTGTGGGTTTAAAACGGAGTTAAAGTCCCCAGCAAGTATTAGGTCGCCTTGCCGGACTCGAGTAAGGAGAGTATCTAGCTTTGCAAAGAATCGTTCCTGTCGTTGGTTAGGGTCATAGACGTTGGCTAAGGTACAGAGTTTGTTATTAAGTTTCCCCACCAAGACAAGAAACCGGCCATCCTTGTCGGCATGAGAATCTAGAAGCTCAAAGGTGAGGTGGCGGGCAAATAAAATCGCAACCCCCCATTTCTTAGCCGAATGGTCACAGGCATGGAAAGAATCAGGGTATGGTTTACATTGCAGCATAGGATGGGAGTTATGTAGGAAGTGAGTCTCCTGGAGAAAGACCAGGTCGCCTTTATGGAGTTTAAGGGAGGCAAAGAGCTTACCTCTCTTTTGAGGGCTATTCAAGCCCTTCACATTAAAGGATAGTACCCGGAGACCCATGGGCAAGCAGCAAAGAGGTAGGCAGAATAGAATGAACAGAGAGCACTGAAAGTAGAGGAAGGAGGAAGAAAAATAGAGAAGAAGGATATAAAGCGAGAGACAACGTGGTCAGAAGGGAGGGAGGAAGGAAAGGAAACCGGGGGGGAAGGGAGGGTGGTTGGTCATCCGGCAGTAGGGGCCAGGACCGATAGTGCTGACAGGGGGAAGGGATACTAGGTGTCGGGAGGGCACCTAGGTCAGCAAGAGGGCTCAAAGCCCTAAGGGGGCGCGGCATGGGGTCCAGATAATGGATCACAAACCACATAGCGAGGGGTAGGAGGCAAACCTCCCCTGGGAGGACCTGAGGGAAAAAGCTAGAAAGAAAACAGGGACAAAGAACAGATGGAGCGCCAGCTCCAGAAAGGAAGGGAGGAGCAGGGAGTAGAGAAAAAACAGAATATCAGTTTTCAGCATATTAACATGTCAACAGTGTAACATTTTAACAAGAGGTAACAACGAAACAGTCGAGAATCAACTAAGGGGCCGGGGAATCAGGATACGGGAGATCTAAAGTGAAACAACTCCCCGGGTAGGGGAGTGCGACCAGGAAAGGTCGACATAATTATATAGAGAAGGCATTAAATTAGAGAGCTGAAAGTCCATCAGGGAACTGGAGGTGGAGCTGGGGAGGCTACAGAAGTTGGGACCGTAAACCACTCAGATCGAGGGGGCTGAAGCGGCTCCCGCTGTGTCTGCGGCGGCAGGCGTTGAGTAGGAATATCCTGTTCGGCGGTGTGGATACCCAGCTTGGAGAGCAGCGTTTGAGCCTCGGGTAGATTCCTGGCCGTGAGGAGCTTCCCTTGGTGCCAGACCAGGATACGGAAAGGGAAACCCCAGCGGTATTTAACATTATGACGGGAGAGCAGGGAAGTGACGGGTTTAAAGTCTCTATGTTTGGCCAGGGTGAGCGGGGATAAGTCCTGAAAAATCTGCAGGGAGGTATTCTGGAAAGTCACAGACCCCAGCCATCGGGTTCCTCTCATAATGGCCTCTTTCGCAGTGAAGTATTGCAGTCGGAGGATGACATCCCTGAGCTGGGAGGAGTCTTGAGAGCGAGGTCGCAGGGCTCGATGCGCTCGATCTAGGAGAAGATGTTCTTCAGGGGTGTCAGGTGACAGGTGGGCAAAGAGGCGCTTAAGGTAAAGGTCAAGGTGGGCCGCCTCGTCCTCATCAGGAATACCCCGAATCCTCAGGTTGTTTCTTCTCGCCCTATTGTCATGGTCCTCATGCTCCTCCCGCAAGTGGGCAACATCTTGGCGGAGTTGATGGAAGTCGGTCTCGACCGTTTGCTGGAACTACACCACCTCTTCCACTCGTCGTTCAAGTTGATCGGTTCTGGAGCCAATGTCGGCAATATCGGATTTCAGGGAGTGGAGAGCCTGGACAGAGGTTTTAACATGCAGAAATAAAACGATACGTGAAATACCACTGGACCAGCGCCTCACTTCTCATGGACCGATATATCTCAACCTCCGTATTACTCGTACCATGAAAAAGAAATGGTATGTAGACATAGTGTGATACTGTATAAAAGGTGGCAATTTAATACATAACACACATTACATAACCAAACATGACATTTAAAAAACAATTAAGAACAAAACAAGCCACACTGTGGTGGTGCAGACATTCACTGTTATAACTGGCCTCCTAGGCAAAGATGTTTAAAATGGCTGATTACCGGCTGTAAGTGAGAACTGGCTCACACCAGTTCTAAAGGCATGAAAAATCAAAGGAAGTCACCAAGCTGCAGCATAGGGATTCCCTGGTCTCAGCACTCCTTTACTCACCAGAACAGTTCTTTATGCCATTAGCGTCCACACAGGAGGTCAGTCAAAAGAGAGGTTTTAACATCCCGCATCTCCTTAAGGAGGGAGAGAAAGTCCCTGCGGGTAAGGGGTGTGAGGTCGTCGTCTTCGGCCTCCGAGTCGAAGGGACCATGGGGGGGTTCAGGAGCATCAGGCCTGCTCTTGGCCGGGGTGCTCTTTTTAGTAAGGAATGGTGTGAGGTCGGACCCCTGTGACTTTTTGCCCCCCCCCCGGGCATTGTGAACATATGAGAAAGGGGGTGGACAGCAGGGTGGGAAGTAGAGATGGCGCTCCAGCAGTAAGGCTCAGGACCAGGGGGGGGGGTAAGGCGGGGGCCCTAGAGAGGCATCATGACGTTGCCAGCCGAGCAAGGCGGGCGGAGCAGGTTCGGGGAGTCTCGGCAGAGAGGGGGGCCCTCGTGGTCCCGGAGAGGAGCCAGACAGTCAGAGGTCGTAGGAGTCAGGGCTCTCTGGAGGACCACCCCTGTCTAGGAACCGCGGAGATTAGCCCCGGACACGGACCAGCTAATGATCGGGGCAGCACCAGGACCAGGCAGCAGGGGAAGGTGCATCTGTGCTTAGTAGGAGTAATGCCCCCCCCCCCTGGGGAGCGGCAGGAGGCTGCATGGAGGTTCAGGAGCGTGCAGGGCCAGAGAGGGAGGCGAGGCCCCCAGGCAGAGTATAATGTGGGCTCCGGAGGGCTGCAGCGGGGGGACCCCCAATGCGGAGTGCTGATCCGCAGGAGCGACAGAGAGGTGCAGGCCGTCAGGGGGAGGGGGAAGGCAGAGCCCTCCAAACAGCGGGAGCACAGGGGGATGGGGTCCGGCCAAGTAATCTAGGTAGGGGCGGTGCAATAGTAGAGGCCCACGGAGCCAGCCCCAGGACAAGAGCTCAGGAGGGACGGGCTGGTGCTTCCCCCGGCGCTCCAACCAGGGCCCCCGGCGCCAGGAGCCCACAGGGAGGGAGTGTAGGGCCGCAGTGGGGAGAGAAACGTCTCCGGGCAGAAGGGCGGCTCACCACTGCTCTATGCGGCGTCACCCGGTTCGTGCGTCTCCCGCAGCTCCCCCCGGCTCACGAGGTCAAAGATGGCCGCCGCCACCGGGACTCCGGACTCCCCGCGGCCACGTTCGGCCGCTCCTCTAGCCCCCCCAGAGCACCACCAGCCACAGCAGTCCCGAAGAAGGGGGTCCGGGCACAGACGGCAGGACGTGGGCCCCCGGCAGGCTCTCCACAGGCAGATACAGTAGGCGGCTGGCGGCGCCGGACCGAAATCGAGGCCCCGGCGTATGGATGGTGGACAGGCCGCAATCCGCAGGAGCCAGGAAACCGGCTCCTCGATTCCACGGCGCTGGTCCACCTCGGAGAGGGGGATCACTGGAGAGCAGGGGCCAATGTTTAGGAGGGATATAGGGCACGAGGGGAGAGGCACGGAGGAATTATCTCCCCAGCTGCAGTGGAGCTCCCCGTTCGTGCTGCCAGTCTGTTCGGCCTCCAGGCCACGCCCCTCTCTATCTACCTTTTGAGTACGAATAGTTGGATAAGTGCCTAATACATATGAGTTTGATAATTAATACTGTTGTTTTCTTTTGCTGTGTGACTGAATACGGTTAAATCCTATATAAAGTAATGCAGTAATATGTTTCTCCTACATACTTGAAATGTATTTGTAGTTGATTATGTGCTCATATTGCTTATTATACTAATGTAGAGATGAGCGGGTCTGGATCCCTGAGATCTGAACCCTACTAAACCTCCCTACCCAAATCCGGCTCGGGTTTTCCTGCCTGATTCGGAAACCAGAACGAGGCAAAACTTAATCATCCCACTGTCGGATTCTCGCGGGATTTGGATTCCATATAAGGAGCCGCGCATCCCTGCCATTTTCACTCCGGCATTGGATAGTGTACAGAGAGGACGTGTCTCCGTTCTCTCAGTGTCCGTGTCTTGTGCTGCATCTGTCCAGTAACAGTGATTGTGTGCTCTTGCTGACATATGTCCAGTGCTGCTGTATTATGGTGCTGTGTTGTGCTGCATCAGTTCAGTGGTGGTGTATTGTGCTGCATCAGTCCAGTCACAGTGGTGGTGTCCTCTGCTGCCATATGTCCAGTGCTGCTGTATAGGGTGCTGTGTTGTGCTGCATCAGTTCAGTGGTGGTGTATTGTGCTGCATCAGTCCAGTGGTAGCGTCCTGTGCATCAGCCATCAGTCATTCCAGTGACCAGTCACAGTGGTATCCTCTGCTGCCATATGTCCAGTGCTGCTATATAACGATAACAAGTTCCTTACAGTGTTGCTGTGTTGTCCTGTATCAGACCAGTGGTAGTGTCCTGTGCATCAGCCGTCAGTCATTCCAGTGATCAGTCACAGTAGTATTCTCTGCTGCCATGTGTCCAGTGCTGCTGAATAATAATAAGTGTCTTGCAGTGTTGCTGTGTATTTCTGCATCAGACCAGTGGTAGTGTCCTGTGCATCAGCCATCAGTTATTTCAGTGACCAGTCACAGTAGTATTCTCTGCTGCCATATGTCCAGTGCTGCTGTATAATAATAAGTCCCTTACAGTGTTGCTGTGTTGTCCTGCATCAGACCAGTGGTAGTGTCCTGTGCATCAGTCAGTCCAGTGACCAGTCACAGTGGTATACTCTGCTGCCATATGTCCAGTTATGCTGTATAATAATAATAACAAGTCCCTTACAGTGTTGCTGTGTTGTCCTGTGCATCAGCCATCAGTCATTCCAGTGACCAGTCACAGTGGTGTACTCTGCTGCCATATGTCCAGTGCTGCTGTATAATAATAACAAGCCCCTTACAGTTTTGTCCTGCATCAGACCAGTGGTAGTGTCCTGTGCATCAGCCATCAGTCATTCCAGTGACCAGTCGCAGTGGTATACTCTGCTGCCATATGTCCAGTGCTGCTGTATAATAATAACAAGTCCCTTACAGTGTTGCTGTGTTGTCCTGTGCATCAGCCGGGTGTGGTTCATCAAATCGACAGTATCTAGGTCGACAATGTTTAGGTCGACCACTATAGGTTGACAGTCACTAGGTCGACATGGATGGAAGGTCGACAGGGTTTCTAGGTCGACATGTGCTAGGTCGACAGGTCTAAAGGTCAACATGAGGATTTTTTTTGGTGTCGTTTTCTTCGTAGAGTGACCGGGATCACAAATTAGTGCACCGCGTCCCTTCGCATGGCTCGCTACGCTCGCCATGCTTCGGGCATGGTGCCTTCGCTCCGCTACCGCTTCGCTCGGCACACTTTACCGTTCCAATCGTAGTCCACGTGGATCGTTAAGTATGAAAAAATTCAAAAAAAAGAAAAAAAATGTGAAAAACTCATGTCGACCTTTAGACCTGTCGACCTAGCACATGTCGACCTAGAAACCCTGTCGACCTTCCATCCATGTCGACCTAGTGACTGTCGACCTATAGTGGTCGACCTAAACATTGTCGACCTAGATACTGTCGATCTTCAGACCGGATCCCGCATCAGCCATCAGTCCTTCCAGTGACCAGTCACAGTTGTATCCTCTGCTGCCATATGTCCAGTGCTCCTGTGCCGCACATTGTGTTATATAACTCCAGAAAAATAATGGAGACCAAAAATTTGGAGGATAAAATAGGGAAAGATCAAGAACCACTTCCTCCTAGTGCTGAAGCTGCTGCCACTAGCCATGACATAGATGATGAAATGCCATCAACTTCGTCTGCCAAGGCCGATGCCCAATGTGATAGTAGAGGGCATGTAAACTCCAAAAAGCCAAAGTAAAAAGACCCAAAAAAAGAAATGGTGCTGTGTTTGTCCTGCATCAGACCAGTGGTAGTGTCCTGTGCATCAGCCATCAGTCATTCTAGTGACCAGTCACAGTGGTATACTCTGCTGCCATATGTCCAGTTATGCTGTATAATAATATCAAGTCCCTTACAGTGTTGCTGTGTTGTCCTGTGCATCAGCCATCAGTCATTCCAGTGACCAGTCACAGTGGTGTACTCTGCTGCCATATGTCCAGTGCTGCTGTATAATAATAACAAGCCCCTTACAGTGTTGTCCTGCATCAGACCAGTGGTAGTGTCCTGTGCATCAGCCATCAGTCATTCCAGTGACCAGTCGCAGTGGTATACTCTCAGTGGCGTAACTAGAAATTTTTCTCCCCCAAGCCAAAAAATTCTTCGGCGCCCCCCCCCACCCCATCCCCCATAATTGGCACTAGTAAAGGGACAAACATGCGCCGCAAAAAGGGTGTGTGGCTTCGTTGAAATGGGCGTGGCTTCACATAAAGGGGCGTGGCATTGCAGGAAAAGACTACCTTATACCCCAGTTTTGCAACCTGTACGCCCAGACGTTAGCCACCACAGGAAAGAAAAATAATCCTGATTCCTGCCCCTTACATTATTTGTCATTTTTCCTCCTTATAGTAATGCCCAGTATACATTATGCCACATACTGCAATGGCCCTTAGACATTATGCCACACACAATAATGCACATGACACAATATGCACACACCGTAATGCCCCCGACACATTATGCCACACACCGTAATGCCTGTGACACATTATGACAGGAATCGCAATGCCTGTTATACATTATGCTACACACTGCAATGCCCCTGATACATTATAGCACATACAATGTCTGTGACACATTATGACACACACCGCAATGACCCTGAGACATTATACCACATACCACAATGCCTGTGATATAGTATACAACACACCGTAATGCCTGACACATTATGACACACACCGCAGTGTCCGTGATACATTATGCCACACACTGCAATGACCCTCAGACATTATACCACATATCACAATGCCCGTGATATAGTATACAACACACCGTAATGCCTAACACATTGACACACACCGCAATGTCCGTGATACATTATGCCACACACTGCAATGACCCTGAGACATTATACCACATATCACAATGCCCGTGATATAGTATACCATACACCGTAATGCCTGTGACACATACCGCAATGCCCGTTATACCCTATGCCACACACCGCAATGCCCGTTATACATTATACCACACACTGCAATGCCCCTGAGACATTATACCACATACCACAATGCCCGTGATATAGTATGCCACACACCGTAATGCCTATGACACATTATGACACACACCGCAATGTCTGTGATACATTATGCCACACACCATAATGCCCATAACACATTAAGTCCTACAGTAAGGCTTCTAATTACTTTTAAATTACCTGCTCGTTGCCAGGGGTTTCATGCTCTTGGTTCCATGCATGGTGCCAGGGGTTTTCATGCTCAGGGTGTCATGCTCGTTGCCAGGGGTTTCATGCACTGGGTGTCATGCTCGTTGCCAGGGGTTTCATGCACTGGGTGTCATGCTCGTTGCTAGGGGTAGTGCTTGTTGCTAGGGCTGTGCTCCCAGTGCCACATATGCCCCCAGTGCCAGATATTCCCGCACAGTGCCAGGTACTCACATGCCCCAGTGCCAAATATAGCCCCCCCTCATCTGTTAAAGGAAGTGCCAGTTCATGAGCCAATCAGAGCTCACGAACGGCACTTCATTTATTAGACCCGCCGGAGACCCAGGAGGGACACAGGAGAGGCGCGCGCTGTGCCCTCCGTGTCCCTCCAACACAGCAGCGGAGGGAAGGAGGGAGAGGAGACCGCAGATTGACATGCGGACGCTCGTCCACATGTCAATCTGTGCTAAATCAGTGGTGGCGCCCCCGCAGCCCCTTGCCTCCAAGCCACCGCGAGGGTTGCGGGGGCAGTAGTTACGCCACTGTATACTCTGCTGCCATATGTCCAGTGCTGCTGTATAATAATAACAAGTCCCTTACAATGTTGCTGTGTTGTCCTGTGTATCAGCCATCAGTCATTCCAGGGACCAGTCACAGTTGTATACTCTGCTGCCATATGTCCAGTGCTCCTGTGCCACATATTGTGTTATATAACTCCAGAAAAATAATGGAGAACAAAAATTGGAGGATAAAATAGGGAAAGATCATGAACCACTTCCTCCTAGTGCTGAAGCTGCTGCCACTAGCCATGACATAGACGATGAAATGCCATCAACGTCGTCTGCCAAGGCCGATGCCCAATGTGATAGCAGAGGGCATGTAAACTTCAAAAAGCCAAAGTTCAGTAAAAAGACCCCAAAAAAGAAATTGAAATCGTCTGAGGAGAAACGTAAACTTGCCAATATGCCATTTACGACACAGAGTGGCAAGGAACGGCTAAGCCCTGGCCTATGTCATGACTAGTGGTTCAGCTTCACAAGATGATGGAAGCTCTCATCCTCCCGCTAGAAAAATTAAAAGAGTTAAGCTGGAAAAAGCACAGAAAAGAACTGTGCATTCTGAGATGGTATCACAAATCCCCAAGGAGAGTCCAAGTGTGTCGGCGGTTGCGATGCCTGACCTTCCCAACACTGGACGGGAAGAGGTGGCGCCTTCCGCCATTTGCACGCCCCCTGCAAGTTCTGGAAGGAGCACCCACAGTCCAGTTTCTGATATTCAAATTGAAGATGTCACTGTTGAAGTACACCAGGTTGAGAATATGGGTGTTGCTGGCGCTGAGGAGGAAGTTGACGATGAGGATTCTGATGGTAATGTGGTTTGTTTAAATGAGGCACCGGGGGAGACACCTGTTGTCTGTGGGATGAAGAAGCCCATTGTGATGCATGGGCAAAATACCAAAAAAGCACCTCTTCAGTGTGGAATTATTTCTCCCCAAATCCGGACAACAGGTGTCAAGCCATCTGTTGCCTCTGTCAATCTGTAATAAGTAGGGTCAAGGATGTTAACCACCTAGGAACATCCTCCCTTATACGTCACCTGCAGCGCATTCATCAGAAGTCAGTGTCAAGTTGTGAAACTTTGCGTAAGAGCGTAAGCAGTCCATTGACACCTAAATCCCTTCTTCCTCTTGTACCCAAGCTCCTGCAAGCGACACCACCAACTCCCTCAATGTCAGCTTCCTCCTCAGCCATGAACGTCAGTAGTCCTGCAGGCCATGTCACTGGCAAGACTGATGAGTCCTCTCCTAACAGGGATTCCTCTGCTGTTACTGCCACTGCTGTTGTTGCTGCTGGGAGTCGATCATCATCCCAGAGGGGAAGTCGGAAGACCATTTGTACTACTTCAACTAAGCAATTGACTGTCCAACAGTCCTTTGTGAGGAAGATGAAATATGACAGCAGTGATCCTGAAGCAAAGCGGATAACTGAGGCCTTGACACTTATGTTGGTGTAAGACGTGCGTCCGGTATCCGCCATTAGTGCAGTGGGATTTAGACAATTGATGGAGGTTTTGTGTCCCCGGTACCAAATCCCATCTAGGTTCCACTTCACTAGGCAGGCGATACCGAGAATGTACACAGACATCAGAAAAAGTGTCACCAGTGTCCTAAAAAGTCCACTTAACCACGGACATGTGGAAAAGTGATACAGGGCAGACTAAGGACTATATGACTGTGACAGCACACTGGGTAGATGTATTGCCTCCCGCAGCAACAACAGCAGCAGCATCTTACAAATCCAAACTCGTTTCTAGGCAGGCTACGCTGTGTATCACCGCTTTCCGTAAGGGGCACACCTCTTACGGAAACTGAGGGACATCAACGCACATTGGCTTACCCCACTTAGACCCTCCTGGAGATTTGTGATATCAGACAACGCCACCAATATTGTGCATGCATTACAACTGGGCAAATTCCAGCACGTCCCATATTTTGCACATACAATTAATTTGGTGGTGCAGAATTTTTTGAAAAATGACAGGGGATGCTGTTGGTGGTCCGAAATATTGCTGGCCACTTTCAATAGTCTGCCACTGTGTGCCGAGGACTGGAGCACCAGCAAACACTCCTGAACCTGCCCTGCCATCAACTGAAGCAAGAGGTGGTAACAAGGTGGAATTCAACACTCTATATGCTTCAGAGGATAGAGGAGCAGCAAAAGGCATATAAGGGTGGGTGGGAGGGCCCAAGGACAATTCCATCTTGCATCTCTTTTTCTTCTTTGCATCATGTGATGTTTAGGGACTAGTTTTTTAAAGTGCCATCCTGTCTGACACTTCCGTGTATGTCCAGTGGTACTGCCATATAATTCCAGTGATACTGCCGTATATGTCCAGTGGTACGGCCATATAATTCCAGTGATATTGCCGTATAATTTCAGTGATATTGCTGTATAATTCCAGTGGGAATTGTTTGTGTCGCTTGGCTTAGTTTTACAGCTACCTCATTGCACTTCTTCTACATCTTTGCATGAGGTGCTGTTTGGAGCCTAGTTTTTGAATAGTGCCCTCCTGTCTGCCACTGCAGTGCCACTCTTAGATGGGCCAATTGTTTGTTCTGCTTGGCTTAGTCATACAGCTACCTCATTGCACCTCTTCTACATCTTTACATGAGGTGCTGTTTGGGGTCTTTTTATATCTGCCCTCCTGTCTGCCACTGCAGTGCCACTCCTAGATGGGCCAATTGTTTGTGTCGCTTGGCTTAGTCATACAGCTACCTCATTGCACCTCTTCTACATCTTTGCATGAGGTGCTGTTTGGGACCTTTTTTTTTATAATATCTGCCCTCCTGTCTGACACTGCAGTGCCACTCTGTTAGGTGCCGCGGTCTGCGGCACCGCTCGGTCTGCTTCCGAGCGACGCTCACGGCCGCCGCACCTCCCTCCCTGCCCGCCCGGCGCCTAGCAACGCCAGGACGCTGTGCGTACTGTAGCCGCCCGGTCCCTGGCAACGCTAGGACGCCGGGCGTCCTCAGCCGCTGGGTCCATAACAACGGGGACGCAATTGGCGGACCGTGTTCCCCGTTGCCAGATAGGATTGATTAGTTGCTCGTGCAGCAGGGCAGCTGCACGGCAACTAGTAATTAGGGTCTAGGGGCTGGTCTTGCTGGCCCTCCTGTCATTGGCCAGCAGGGTCTTTTTATGGGAGCCAGCACACTGCAGCCTCGCCGGTGATAGCTTCCTGTATGCTGTTCCTGCCTTGCAACGTCTGTTCCTGGTCAGCTGTATCTGGTCGATCCTACTCCCTGTGCTCCTGAGTTCTGGAGTTCTGAAGCCGGTCCTGGGAATCCTTCCTGTCCAAGTGAACCTGTTGCGGTCATCTGGGGGTTCTCGCTTGTTGGGGTTCTCTCCCAGTTTTGTGAGTAGCGGCTCCTGCCGCGTGTTGCGGCCTAGGCCGCTTAGTCCCTGTTTTACTTTTGTATTGGTGGTTTTTGCGGAGGTTTCCGCTTTTCACTGTCCTCCCCGGAACTCGGCGGTGCCGTGTGGGGGAGTGGACAGTGGTATCTTTTGTTGTTCTTTTCCTTTGGCGGCGTGCCGCACATATATTTAGTTTTAGGGTAGTTAGTAGCCCCTAGCTTCTGTTTGCTTTAGTTAGAGGTCCCCTTGTTATTATCCTGTCTCGGTTCACGCCTTGTCGCACTCTAAGACCTGGGGGCATCGGAGTTGGGCAGACCTAATCCGCCCTTCAAACGCGGCTGCCGTGGACCCAAGAAACCATAGTCACTCAGGCGTGAACTGACCACACGGGTAAAACAACGGAGGTAGGGTGCTAGGGGCTATTCCCGTACCATCCCTTATTTCAGCGTCACGTCCTGGTGCTCTGGACTCTCTACACAACATCTCTCTAGTTCTGAGCATCAGGAACGTAACATTATCACCGGCCCAAAAACAAAACAAAAAAAGAATAATATTAAGAGTTATTTGTTTTTGGTGGGCCTTGAAATTCGGCCTCATGAATCCGGCAGTATTAGGACCGAATCCCAGCCAGCTTTTGGCCAACCAGATTGAGGAACTAACTCAGATGGTTCAGGATCTTACTCTTCGGTTGAGATCGCATGAAGATCTTTTGCGAGCCTCCCTGAGTATGATTCCAGAACCAAAGATGCACCTTCCTGACTGTTTTTCCAGGTAACCGAAAGGATTTTTTTAATTTCAAGGAAGCCTGTAAGCTTTATTTTCGTTTAAGGCCCCGATCCTCTGGTACTGAGTCTCAACGGGTCGGGATTGTGATGTCCTTACTACAAGGCGATCCGCAAACCTGAGCTTTTGGGTTAAAAGCCGATGATGTTGCCTTGCTATCTGTAGATGCCTTTTTTAAGTCTCTAGGCCTTTTGTACGATGACCCTGATAGAGAAGCGTCGGCTGAGAGCCACCTGCGTGCACTTAAGCAATGGAAAAATCCAGCAGAGGCGTATTGTACCGAGTTTCGCCGTTGGTCGAACGACTGTGGCTGGAATGACCCAGCCCTGCGCAGTCAGTTTCGCCTCGGTTTGTCTGAAGTTATTAAAGACAGTCTCCTGCAGTACCCTGCTCCAGAGACTTTAGACAAACTAATGGAGCTTGCTATTAAAATTGATCGTCGTCTCCGGGAGCGGAGGGCTGAAAGAGGAGCTAGTTTCAGGCCTAGTCCATGTGTGTATACTTTCCCTGAGGACGTCGAGGAGCCCATGCAAATGGGTCTCTCCCGGCTGTCCCCAGAGGAAAGAACCAGAAGGCTAAATTCTGGTCTTTGCTTGTATTGTGGTGAAAAGGGACATATTGCACATAATTGCCCGAATAAGCAGGGAAACGCTCTGACCCAGTGAATTGTGAGGGGGTTCACTTGGGTCTGCAGTTGATCTCCTCTAATGATTCCTTATTAGTTCCTGTAAAAATTTCCTTTGGTAGCCTCAGTTCGTTGGTGTCGGCCTTCGTCGACAGTGGAGCTGCGGGAAATTTCATGGATCTTGGTTGGGCTCAGGCTTTGGGCGTTCCACAGATACCTTTGGAAAAACGTATCACCATGCACGGCTTGGATGGTGGTCCGCTTTCTAATGGGGTAATCACTCACCGCACACCTCCAGTACAACTGACAGTGGGGGCCCTACATTCGGAGAAAATCGAATTTTACCTTACCCATTGTCCGGCTGTCCCCGTAGTTTTGGGTCACCCCTGGCTTGCCTTTCATAATCCCACCATAGATTGGCAGTCTAGGGAGATTTCCCGATGGGGTCCCTTTTGTGTTAAGGAATGTATTTCCCGTCCAGTCCGGGTTGCGGCAGTCACCCCAGAACTTATTCCTTTGGAATATCAGGACTTTGCCGACAATTTCTCCAAGGGTAATGCGGATATTCTGCCTCCTCATCGGTCCTATGACTGCGCTATAGACTTAGTTCCCGGTGCCTCTTTGCCTAAGGGGAGACTATATGCCCTGTCTGGGCCGGAAACTACGGCAATGAATGATTATGTACAGGAGAGCCTAAAAAAAGGCTTCATTAGGCCCTCGAAATCTCCATTGAGTGCAGGGTTCTTTTTTGTGAGAAAAAAGATGGGTCGCTCAGACCATGTATTGATTATCGGGCTCTGAATAAAATTTCTGTTAAAAACACCTACCCCTTGCCACTGATTTCAGTACTGTTTGATCAGCTCCGGACTGCCGTTATCTTTTCCAAGATCGATCTTAGAGGGGCTTACAATCTCATCCGAATAAAATCTGGGGATGAGTGGAAGACGGCTTTCAGCACACAGTCGGGACATTATGAATACCTGGTGATGCCGTTTGGGCTGTCTAATGCTCCTGCTGTATTTCAAGATCTCATTAACGATGTCCTTCGCGACTTTCTAGGAAAGTTCGTAGTCGTTTATTTAGACGACATTTTGATTTACTCTGAGTCTTTTGAACAACATATTACCCATGTGCGACTGGTCCTTCAGAAGTTACGGGAAAATCATTTATACGCCAAACTGGAGAAATGTGATTTCCACATCACAGAAGTGTCCTTCCTGGGGTATATTATTTCTCCTAAGGGGTTTTTCATGGAACCAAAAAAACTCCAGGCCATCCTAAATTGGGCACAACCCACGAACTTAAAAGCAATTCAGCGCTTTTTAGGGTTTGCAAATTACTATAGGCGTTTTATTCATACCTTCTCAGATTTGGTTGCTCCTATTGTGGCATTGACTAAAAAAGGAGCGGACCCTTCCAATTGGTCGCTTGAAGCCAAGTCTGCCTTTCTGGCCTTAAAGCAGGCCTTTGTCTCAGCTCCAGTACTCAGACACCCTAACCCGGATCTCCCCTTTATTGTCGAGGTAGATGCCTCAGAGGTTGGAGTGGGGGCTATCCTTTCTCAGGAAGACCCGGAGTCTCAGGAATTACACCCATCTGCCTTCATGTCCAGAAAATTCTCCTCCGCAGAATCCAACTATGATGTTGGTAATCGAGAATTGTTGGCAGTTAAATGGGCTTTCGAGGAGTGGAGGCACTGGCTGGAAGGAGCAAGGCATACCATTACAGTGTTTACTGACTACAAGAACCTGCAGTATATTGAGTCAGCTAAACGGCTTAATGCTCGACAGGCACGTTGGGCACTGTTTTTTACTCGTTTCAGGTTTATTATCACCTTCAGGCCCGGTTCCAAGAATACAAAAGCCGATGCCCTGTCACGTTGTTTTCTTCCGGTTCACAATAACCACCCGGCTACTACCCCCATAGTCCCATCGTCTGTCATCCGGGCTGGCCTCACACAGGATTTATTTACACAGCTAGTCCAGCTTCAGCAGCAGGCTCCCAAAGTCACTCCTGCAGATCGTCTCTTCATCCCTGAATTTCTGAGAGGCACTGTTCTAGCTGAGTTTCATGATAATAAGGTTTCTGGTCATCCGGGTATCACTAAGACCTTGGAGTTAATCTCTCGCTCAGTGTGGTGGCCTAATCTTTCTAAAGATGTAAGGGAATTTGTCCGTTCCTGTCAGGTTTGTGCTCAGTACAAGGTATCTCGGTCGTTGCCGGTCGGGCAACTCATGCCTTTAGCCGTTCCTCTCAGGCCATGGTCACATATATCCATGGATTTCGTGGTGGACCTTCCTCTTTCAGCTGGATTTCGAGTCATTTGGGTGGTAGTAGACCGTTTTAGTAAGATGGCCCACTTCATTGCTCTCCCCCGATTACCCTCTGCTCAGGGGTTGGCAGTTTTATTTCTCCGCCATGTGTTCAGGCTCCATGGTTTACCCAGGGATATTGTCTCTGATCGGGGACCGCAATTCACCGCCCGTTTCTGGAAACGTTTTTGTGCCTCATTAAATATGAAACTCTCTTTAACATCTGGGTACCATCCACAGTCTAACGGACAAACTGAACATGTTAATCAGTCGTTAAAACAGTATTTACGGCTATATTCGGCCAAACTTCAGAATGATTGGTCTGAATTTCTTCCTTTGGCCGAGTTTGCCTATAATAACTCTTGTCATTCTTCCACCAAGGAGTCCCCATTCTTTTCGGTCTTGGGCTTTCATCCTAGAGCCAATTCTTTTTACCTTCATTTTCCAGTCTCCTCATTGACCTTAACTTCCCGTCTCATAATGATTTGGAAAAAGGTGCACCTTGCCCTTAAGAAGGCTGCCTTCCGAGAAAAAAAAAATTCTGATAGGTTCCGATGCCCATGCACTTTTAAGGTGGGAGATAAGGTGTGGTTGTCAACCCGCAATATCAAGCTCCGACAACCCTCGGCTAGATTGGGACCCAAATTTATTGGACCGTTCCTTATCGTTAAGAAGGTCAACCCAGTTGCTTTTCGGCTACGTTTGCCTAAATCACTCAAAATTGGCAATACTTTTCACTGTTCCCTTCTGAAGCAGTATTTTTCTTCCAGGAGATTCCCTCAGAAGACTTCCCAGGGTAGACCTCCGGTGGATGTTCAGGGGCAACAAGAGTTCTTGGTGGAGAAGGTTTTAGATTCCAAAGTTTCTCAGGGCCGGCTTTATTTTTTGGTTCACTGGAAAGGCTATGGTCCTGGATAACGATTTACATGCCCCTAAATTTAAGAGATTATTCTTTCAGGAATTTCCTCAGAAACCCGGCTTTAGGGGTTTTATAACCCCTCCTCAAGGGGGGGTACTGTTAGGTGCCGCGGTCCGCGGCGCCGCTCGGTCTGCTTCCGAGCGACGCTCACGGCCGCCGCACCTCCCTCCCTGCCCGCCCGGCGCCTAGCAACGCCAGGACGCCATGCGTACTGTAGGGGTCGGGTCCCTGGCAACGCTAGGACGCCGGGCGTCCTCAGCCACTGGGTCCATAACAACGGGAACGCCATTGGTGGACCGCATTCCCCGTTGCCAGATAGGATTGATTAGTTGCTCGTGCAGCAGGGCAGCTGCATGGCAACTAGTAATTAGGGTCTGGGGGCTGGTCTTGCTGGCCCTCCTGTCATTGGCCAGCAGGGTTTATTTATGGGAGCCAGCACACTGCAGCCTCGCCGGTGATAGCTTCCTGTATGCTGTTCCTGCCTTGCAACGTCAGTTCCTGGTCAGCTGTATCTGGTCGATCCTGCTCCCTGTGCTCCTGAGTTCTGGAGTTCTGAAGCCGGTCCTGGGAATCCTTCCTGTCCAAGTGAACCTGTTGCGGTCATCTGGGGGTTCTCGCTTGTTGGGGTTCTCTCCCGGTTTCGTGAGTAGCGGCTCCTGCCGCGTGTTGCGGCCTAGGCAGCTTAGTCCCTGTTTTACTTTTGTATTGGTGGTTTTTGCGGAGGTTTCCGCTTTTCACTGTCCTCCCCGGAACTCGGCGGTGCCGTGTGGGGGAGTGGACAGTGGTATCTTTTGTTGTTCTTTTCCTTTGGCGGCGTGCCGCACATATATTTAGTTTTAGGGTAGTTAGTAGCCCCTAGCTTCTGTTTGCTTTAGTTAGAGGTCCCCTTGTTATTATCCTGTCTCGGTTCACGCCTTGTCGCACTCTAAGACCTGGGGGCATCGGAGTTGGGCAGACCTAATCCGCCCTTCAAACGCGGCTGCCGTGGGCCCAAGAAACCATAGTCACTCAGGCGTGAACTGACCACACGGGTAAAACAACGGAGGTAGGGTGCTAGGGGCTATTCCCGTACCATCCCTTATTTCAGCGTCACGTCCTGGTGCTCTGGACTCTCTACACAACATCTCTCTAGTTCTGAGCATCAGGAACGTAACACACTCCTAGATGGGCCAGGTGTTTGTGTTGTCCACTTATGTCGCTTAGCTTAGTCATACAGCCCCCTCGGTGCAACCTTTTGGCCTAAAAACAATATTGTGAGGTGTTCAGAATAGACTGGAAATGAGTGGAAATGAATGTTATTGAGGTTAATAATACCGTAGGAAAAAAAATTACCCCCAAATTCTATGATTTTACCCGTTTTTATGTTTTTTTCAAAAATAATCCAGATCCAAAACCAAAACATGAAAGGGTGGTTTTGGCAAAACCAAGCCAAAACCAAAACACGAAAAGTGGAATTAGAACCAAAACCAAAACACAAAACATTAAAAGTGCCAGCCGCACATCTCTATTGTAATGTATAACCTGTGACTGATTGCTAGTGTGATTACTGACTTTACTATATAATTCTTTTGCCAAAGAAGAGGGGGTTTGTGATAACGCACCAGTCTTACACAAATTACGTGTGTAATTCAAACCAGCATTAACTATTTCAAGAGAACATCTCTAATGAAAAACCTGGTGGTGCACCCAGAGTCAGACAAGAAAACTGGAAAAAAATATTTACTCTTGTGTGGGTGCACTCTTGTATATGTTTATGTAAATATGATAAGTATTAAAACATAACGTTTATTCTAAATCGTTAAAATAAATTAATTATCCACTAAGCCACCAAAGGATCAATAACAAGAAAACAAGGACACAAAACAAAGAGGAAACCACATTGGAAAAATATGTAAAATATGTTCTGGTAGGTCTATATCAATAATAGCCTGGCATAGAGATGTAGACACTGTTGTCATACATCAGTCTTCTGCCTTACCAGCACAAGCAGAGCTTGTCTTGATGGGACCTAAATAGGTCATGCATATATTGGACCTCATATATCAGGAGTATCTTATCTACATGTAAAATCTCAAAGATACGTCTGTGTATTGTCAAAGTCGAAAAATATTGTTATACATATCCCTTGTACTAACCCCTCGTGCACATGCACGCTGCTCGTGCACCCGGTCCCTCGTGCGTACACATATCCGCAAGTTGCGTAAGAGATGCTCCGGCGACTCGTGCGCATGATATGTGTATTTACGGCGGAGTTTGTGAGCGTGTAGCGTGCGACTCGAACATAGCATATTTAACCCAAATAGTGCATTTTGTAGATATAGTTCCCTTAGATCATGTCAGCGAGTAATGTTAGTTTAAACAGTTCCTGGACAGAGAGATTCGTCTTTGCATGATAGGAAGGGTCAGACAAAGGTTGGAAGGTGATGTCTAGTATCCAGCTGTAGGGTATTTTAAGGGTAACATTCCGGTGTTAGTTAGGAAAGGATCGCTTGCTCCTGCGTATAGTTATGTACAGAAGTAGATTATGAACATTAACTGTATTTGCTGTAAATTACACATGCGGCGGGAATCCAGAGGATACCACCCACCTGAGCAGTTGGGGAAGGACATCGCCTACCTATTCAAATCCACCTATGACCTTTGCTGTAATGTAAGGAAATATCCCTGTGTCCAATGAACAATGAGGTTACAGTGACCATTGTATTGTGAATGTATGTTGTGTATAAAAAGACCACTGTTGCCTGGCCGGACACAAAACTCTGAAGGCTTTCTACCTGATAGCTGAGGACTGGTCCAGGACGCGCTTGCGAATGATTCCCCACGTATGTATATTCTCTGTAGCCATTATTCTCTATTATTCTGTTTAGATTTCCTTGTTAGCCTGTAATGTATAACTTGTATCTGTTTACCCCTTTTCTCTGAATAATCCACTGCGGTGTTAGAGCCCAGTGGTTTACCACAAACCGGTGTTGTGTTTTCACTTTCCTGCAAAGGGCTTTCATAGCGTATTAATCGTTATAAGGTGTATAAACATTGTTAAGGTTTTAAGGTCTTACATCGTTGCAGTACTAGGCTGCTAAGGTTTAGAGTATAAGCATATCCTTACACTGTTTCATTATTTAAGGTTTACTATATATCACTCTGTGTGCGTCCGCGCCGCGTGTACGTTGTACCCACAGCACAGCGTCTGATACGCTAAGAGGGTATCAATACGGTACTCGGTACGCAAATAGCGTACTTAGTACGTAGTGTGTGTAATAAGTCTAGCGTCCATAGCGGCTCCACGGTAATAGCGAGTCTAGCTGTATAGCTTTATGTTTTAAGATAATATTTGACATTATCAGTATCTACCCCACAATAAATATATCTGGTGGTTGCTTCTGATATTTCAAAGGATTGTCAAAGGTTTGGAAGGAAGATACAGTGGTGATCCTGCTGTTGGTATTGAGTTGGGATAGATCCCAAATTACTATACTGGGTATTCTCTGAGGGTCCCCCCACAGATACTGACCCAGCCCATCACCGTTTTGTTTCCAAGATCAGACGAGATTGGGCTCATGCGGTGAAGTATGGTAGTAAGAGACAGACAAAAATTGTCAACTCACCAATGAGAGTGCACCTATTGAGTGTATTTCAGGGTAGAAAATTGTGGATCTACTGTCTACGTTAGTCCTAGGATTGCTCCTCTGAATCGTAGATGAGAGTCCATAGAATAAGTGAAGGTTAGAAGAAAAAAGGATTTATGGTCTAGAGGTACGTTTTGATGTAGGTTATACCATAGAGAGTTACTGCCTACATAATCAAATCTCGGTGTAATCAGATCAATTCAAAACAAGGGGGTATGTAAGAAAAACAAACAGAGTTGTCCTTTGCCATATATGGAATATTGTGCATAGTCACTGTGTTCATACATTTTAAACATAGATGATCCCCTCAATTATTGATTTGATAATGTACCTTGGTCCCTATATTATACCAAGGTTCCATACACATTCAAATCTGTTGTGCAAACACTGGTGGGATCTCCCACTGAGGATCTGTCATTAGAGAAATATCATATTCCTACCTACTTCTATAACCATAAATAATCTAACCTCATGAAGGATACAAATATCGACAGACAATACCAAACACTGTCCAGGTCCCTGGATCAGTTTGAGGATCGAAAGCTGTAGCAGAGTCCTCCTGATGTTCTGATTCCTATTGCATGATTGCTGGAAAAACGCGTTTCACCCATCCTGCGGGCTTTCTCACGTCCAATGCTGAGATTCTCAGTGATCAGCAAGGTTTAAAAACCCTGATGGATAATGAAGGGTTAAACATGCTATATGAATTGTTATGTGTTTGAATAGACACGTACGCACTCTCTACAAGATGCCCTTGTCTGTTCATATAATATAAGGCTTGTGTGTGTCTTATCTTCAAGGACAATTACATACCAGATCAAAACTGTTACTTCTGTGTGTTACTAATTATCCTGCATGTAATGTCGTATGCTACTTCTATTTATCCAATCATATGCTTGCACATATTGTATACACCCATGTACGTTGTCTTTATATACCTTTGTTAACCTTATAATAAAGCAGAGTAATTCTTAACCACTGACTCGTGTGCTGTCTGTATGGGGTTAAGAACTGCTTTCACTGGTACCAGAGATGGTTACATCGAGGAGGCACAAAAAGGGTTAAATTCCTTTCAGCTGGGGGCTAGGTCCGGGATCTAGGTGATCGTCCCCTGCCCGGTAAGATAGAGAATTTTATTGTCTGTCTTTTCCGTTCAGGGATTGCGATTACTACTAGATTTGAACTCATTCCGTGTTCCGGGAACACGTGACCAAAAATACAATCCAAGTCTGGGACTTGGCAGAAAAGAAACTTGTTTTCTTAAAGGCGCCGGGCGCCACATACAGGTATCAGGGATACCAGGACCAGGGGTCCACGAAATCTTTAAAAGGCACAGGTATCTGGGATACCATAAGATGGACGAGAAGTCCAAATAACAACGCCTCCTCGATTTGATCACCTAAATGTTTGTATGTTTGTCTTATAAGTACTTATATTGTAATTTTTTCTATTAAGGACACTCAGTGAACGGGTGGTAAGTGCACGGGCGCTGAGTCTCAGAGGGCATTGTTGTTTACAGTGATTTTAAGTACATTTGAAAGTTGATTTATAACAAATAACATTGTCCACGATTGCAGAGATATTAATTGTACGGGTTGTAAGTGTACGTACATTTGGTATCACAAGTTGTGCTGTTATTCCTTATCTTTTGTACTCACCCTCCTCCCTCATGTGCTTACCCTTTTCTTACTTTAATAATCTTCAGCTGCACCAAATCCAGCAGCTTTCTGCCACCTGATACTTATTCCAGTGTCATCTGCTGATGTAGCTATGTTTATTTACCCTGTACTTGTCCTATATTGTAGCCAACTGTAAGTTGCTGTTTTCTTGTTTGATTATTTGCTTATGTACTCTGTAATTGGGCGCTGCGGAACCCTTGTGGCGCCATATAAATAATAATAATAATAATCTTCTCTGTTCTGTCTCTGGTAGTTTATGTAGGAATGTGTAATCCCACATGTTACCAATGATTTATGATCAGATCAGCCGAATGCATACATAGACTTGTTCCCCTTCCCTGTTATTTGTGAATTCTTTTAGAAATATATTGCGTGGGTGGGCAAGTATGGTGTACACGCATTATATGACACTGTGTTTGGAACAATCTATGTTTTGTTTTTTTTATGATAAAGATTGTTATTAATTCAGTTTAGACACGTTAGTTACTTGTTGATAATATGAGATTAGATCAGAGTAAAGAGACTGAATACCCCCCTCCCCTCCCCTCCCGGGGGAGACCTGCAAAGAATGTGCTGCTCTGTCCCAGCAGCAGCAGTAGCTTGCAAACAGAAACCTAGTGAATCAGTAACAGAATTCTGGAAGTGATTTAAAAGTGTTGGTCAGAGGAGGCAGGTCTCACCCTAGTTAATACCACAACTTACTCATTTCTACATTTATAAACAACTTGTTGCCAACAGTGTAATTAACTGTAAAACAGAGTGTTTCCAATTGGACCTCTGATAATTTAAAGATTCTGAAAAACATTTATATGAGAAAGAAAGCAGCAGGTTGTTTTGAAATGAGGAAATCTGTCAGTACAGGAACCCTCACCGCCAGCGGGACACCCCACAGAATAGGGGGCCCCCTGCACCTCCGAGCAGATGACATACATCCTGCTTTAATTGCGGCAAGGATGGACATTGGGCTAGGGACTGTCCTTAACCCTTAGCATACTTAAACAACCACTGCTGCCTGAACCTGCCCACACTAACAATACTCCCAGAGACGCCCCAAGGTTCCAAATTGACTGACAGGGACAGCCCCGCTGACGGGGCCCGGAGGAGAGTGTCCCGACTTTCATGCAGCTCACTGGTCACTGGAAGGACAGTGAAGCCACCACCAGTGTCCTGTGTAGGGACCAGTACCATGAATCCTTAAAAAAGTCCGCTCCTTCAATAGGAATCAATGGGATACCCACAAAAGCTTATTCCACTGTACCTATCCCTATTGACACACCACCTGAGTTAGAGACTGTAAACCCCCAGGTATGGTCAGAGGGGCCCTATGACACTGGCCTAATATCTTGTACCCCCTACAAGGCCACACTGAAACCTGATGTACACCCCTTTACCAGAAACAATATTCATTGTCTAAAAGAAAAAATAGAAGGTCTTAGACCTATGGTACAGCAATTTTTAGAGCAAGGCATTCTTAGACATGTAGTATCCCCATACTGCACACCAGTTAACCCTGTAGCAAAAGTAGATGGGACTATAAGGTTTGTGCAAGATCTTAGAGCAATTAATCAGCTAATTGTTCCCATTGCACCAATTGTACCTGATGTAAACTCACTCCTCTCAGCCATCCCTGTAGATGCTGCATTTTTTTCAGTGATTAATTTAAAAAATACATTTTCTCAGCATACCAGTGGACCCCCAAACACAGTTACTTTTTGCTTTTACTTTTGAGGGCAAGCAGTTAACATGGTGCAGATTACCACAGGTATGTTTATTCACCTGTTGTGTATAGCATTGTACTCCAAGCCACATTGGCTCCCTGGCACCCCCCCTATGGTCCTGTCCTGCTACAGTATGCAGATGATCTGCTTCTCTGTAGTCAAACTGTTAAACTGGCTCTGTGAATGTGGACACAAAGTGTCAAAAGCAAAAATGCAATGGTGTAAAAAGCATGTTGATTATCAGGGTTTTGTACTCACAGAGGGAGAAAGGAAAATCAGTCCACAACGCATTCAGTCTGTATTGGGCCTGGTCACCCCAACTACTCAGAAGGAAATGTTATCCTTTCTGGGCATGATTAATTATTGCAGACAGTGGATATCTGATTGTTCCTAATATGACAATATCTTGAGACAAGCTACTCTCAATAACAAACCTAAACAGATTCAATGGTCACAAGAAATGTTAACTGCATATGAAAGTCTAAAATGTATGTTGGTAAAAAGTTCGGCACTGAGCCTCCCAAACTGTACTGCCGTTTCATTTATATGCAAGGGACAACTGTAAACCATGGCGGGGGTACTAACTCACATGGAGGCAAACTGCGCCCTGTGGCATTCCTGTGTCGGTCCAAGGTATGCCTGCCTGCCTCAGAGCACTGGCAGCTTGTGCAATGGTGGTTGAGATGGCAACTACACTCACCTTAGGTCACACAACAATTCTACACACAACACATGATGCAGTAGCAATACTTAACGGCTTGCATACACAGCATATGTCAGCCCAACGCCTTAGTGGGTATGCAGTCCTATTGCAAAGCAACCCATCCCTCATCATCAAATATGCAAACACGTCATCAGGCCCAGCACCCATTCTTAATGCACTCCTAGGACAAAAGGGTCCCCAAGATGACATACCTGACGACCATGACTGCTCAGCATCAATAGAATCAGAGACCTCCCCGAGATTAGACATGTCCCCTGTGCCAATACCCGGTTCGGACAATGTCTTTGTTGATGGCTCCTGTAGCAGACCAAATGACTCCACATACCAAGCAGGTTATGCCGTTGTGCGCCTGCCCAATGACATTCTTGAAGCAAAGCCCATACCTTACCAATCGGCACAGGCTGCAGAGCTCATAGCCCTTACCAGAGCCTGCCAAATGTACCAAAACAAACCTCCTCCATGCCACCACACAGCCCTGACATTGCAATTTTGCACTGTAGGGCCCATACTGGTGGCAGGGACGACATATCAGAAGGAAATGCCCTTGCTGACAGAACTGCCAAAGAAGCAGCTCTACAACCCATTGCCCAGTCCCATATGACTGTCATGACCCCCCCTGCCATTAATGATCAATATCTTATCACGGAACTACAGGCCACAGCCTCCAACAAGGATTTGGATGACTGGATATATCCTGTATTGCAGAAAAATCCCAAATTAGGATTAATCTGCAAAGAGGGGAAACCTTGTATACCCCAAACAAGTGCCCCTTTGTTCATTGCTCACTACCATGGGGTAGGACAAACTAAGGAAGGCCACAGGAGGTACCTTCCACAAATGGAAACAGGTCCTTCCCATTATCTTAGCAGAAATCAGAATGACCCCACAAAAGACCCTAGGTTATTCACCCTTTGAAATACTTATGGGTAGGCCCTTCCCTACACCTTGGGCTAAGAAACCATTAATAGTACAGGAAGGTGATTTAGAACTTATAAAGGAAGAATATGTTAGGTCCCTTATAACGAAACTAGATGAAATTGAACACAAGGTTGTTTGTAAAAATCCTTCTAACCCACAGGAACCGACACATCCTTTTCAAGTCGGAGACAAAGTCGTTGTGAAAGTGCTCCCGAGGAATAAAGGTCCAGGAGATTTCACCTATGGTCCAGAGACGGAAGTCGTGGCAGTGACCAGGACGGCTGTCCTTACCGAAGAGGGGCCCACCTGGATTCATGCATCCCGAGTAAAGAAGGTACCCAGACCAGACCGTGAGGGAGATTCCAGAGAGGTACTAACGGGGGCAGACAGCCCTGACCTCCAACATGGAGAAGAGGACCCTTTTGCTGACAAAACAAACCTAGAATTCTACTCAAATATGGACTCTGATTACCCTACTTATACTTGCCTATCAGACACCCATATTCAGAACTGAAGTAGATATTACACAAACGAATGGACAAACCTCCCTATGGTATAATTCATCCAGCACTCATGTGGCCACATATACTGTAGAATATAAAGATTTTCTTTCAAACTATATGTGGAAAATTAGAGCAAATAGATAAGGTATAGGAACAGAAATTGTTTATGTTTGTGTTACCAGCAAGAATTGGGGAAAGAACTGTGATCATTGGGGAGCTGTGGGATGGAACACTGGTATTGATTGGGGTCACAAACCCAGCGAGGCTTTAAGCAAGAAGGATAAAAATAACAAGTCCTTAATGATGGGGAAGTGGACATTATAGTCAAAAGATAATAACAGGGAATACAAACATTTCACCTAAAAGACATGTACGCCCTGCTCAAAATCTAACAAACCACGGCCCAACCCCATCATGCCTCACATAACTACATTCAAGGATATAATAGCCATAGATAACCCCACATTTAAAGACACTATGGCCATTGAGACTGGATTTTCTGATATTAATTTTTGGGTTGGAATGGATGAGATATAATATAAAGAAGCATAATGTGAGCAATTGTTATGTATGTGGTAAATCTAGACCTCATTTAGGCACGGTCCCTTTAAATATCCCACTATCTCAAGAAAGCTGTTTTCTTTTTAGTCTCTACAATGATACAAAAACCAATGACAGTGATTGTGAAACATGGAAAAAGGAATACCCCATACTATCAAAGAACCCCAACCCAGGTAGCACAATAACCATATACCCAGGTAATTACACCTGCTATATATCAAACACTACCTCAGGGAAGGATTTAAAAATCTTTCCTCCAGGGTACTGTACAGAAAAAAAGAACTACCGTCTTAGTTAATCAAACTAAGTCTTTAGGTGACATTTATTACATCTGTGGAGATATGAAGCTAAGAACTAAATTAGACACTGCATGGAAAGGGGAATGCGTCCTTGCCAAAATAATTATGCCCCTCCACATTCTTCCAGATGATGAACAAATATCCCCTCCTGTTGTTTCCCCCAATAAAAGGAAGAGGGAACTCCCAGGAGGTAGTTTTTGATCCACATGTATATATTGATGCAATAAGGGTCCCAAGAGGGGTGCCAGACAAATTCAAAGCTAGAGATGAAGTAGCTGCAAGATTTGAATCCTTAATCCCTATAATAACTGCTAATAAAAATGTTGCATGGATTAATTGTATCTACTATAATCAGCAGAGATTTGTAAATGACACAAAAGATGCTCTTAAGGGTCTTTCTGAGCAACTAGAAGCCACTTCCCAGATGACATTCCAAAACCGTATGGCCTTAGACATGATACTGGCTGAAAAGGGTGGAGTTTGTGTCTACATAAAACAGGTAGAAGGATGTTGTACCTTTATCCCTGACAACACAGGGCCAAATGGTAAAGTTACCCTAGCCATAAAAAAACTAGATGATTTATCCATAGAGCTAAAAAAGAATTCAGGTATTGCTAACCCATGGAGCCAATACTTTGGTTGGTTTGAAAATTGGAAACAGGGTCTTGTTCAACTAGGAATCTACATATTGATTGTGATAGTAATTTTTTGTGTTGTTTTCTTTTGCATTATACCCTGCTGCAGAAAACTCGCCACAAAAGGTATTGAAAACTCGCTTATGTATGAAGCCGTCCTTACAATCCCTCCTAACTCCCCTGCAGCCTATAAGCAATACCTAACCGAATATAGAAATAAAAAGCTCTATGAAAAGAATCATGTTATTTAAATATATGATTCTAAGAGGGGATTGAAGGGTTAAACATGCTATATGAATTGTTATGTGTTTGAATAGACACGTACGCACTCTCTACAAGATGCCCTTGTCTGTTCATATAATATAAGGCTTGTGTGTGTCTTATCTTCAAGGACAATTACATACCAGATCAAAACTGTTACTTCTGTGTGTTACTAATTATCCTGCATGTAATGTCGTATGCTACTTCTATTTATCCAATCATATGCTTGCACATATTGTATACACCCATGTACGTTGTCTTTATATACCTTTGTTAACCTTATAATAAAGCAGAGTAATTCTTAACCACTGACTCGTGTGCTGTCTGTATGGGGTTAAGAACTGCTTTCACTGGTACCAGAGATGGTTACATCGAGGAGGCACAAAAAGGGTTAAATTCCTTTCAGATAACTTCCAGCCAATGGCTGTGATCTCCTTAATTAATTGATTGCTCTCGATGCTCCCGCTGTGGTCAGCGGAAGTTGTCATGACCTATGAGGTTGCTAAGCAACCTGTCCACAGCCCTATCCAGAGAGAGAGGGAGAGAGAGGGGGGAACTTTCTTCGGATTTATTAAATGGATGGTACAGTATTGTTGGGATCGTAGTCCCTGCCCCTCTGAAGCGCGGACGATTCCCTGTACATATGTATGAGTGATGTCTGGGCTCTACTGCCCTGGCCGGTAATGTACCTCAACGGGCTCGTTGCTATGGCAGTCGGAGCATGCGTAATGACGTCACGTCCGGCTGCGGATTCAGTAATAGATCGTTGTGGGGAATTAACTCAGATTAAACATTTTTTCAACTGCAGCACTCAAGGATTGATATACTGTATAGTGTGCAGCTGTAATTTGAAATACGTCGGGATGACGACAAGAAAATTTAAAGAACGCATACTGGAACATATAGGAAGTTGTCGGAAAGCAGCCAGTGATCTCACTCGCATGAGGAAGTTGACCTCGGTTGCACGACACTTCCATTCCCATCACACTGATTTTTCGAAAGAACTCAGAATCTTCGGCCTAGACAGAGTTCAGATGGGATCACTTGCTGATCACTGAGAATCTCAGCACTGGAAGTGAGCAAGCCCGCAGGACGGGTGTTTTCCCAGCAATCATGCAATAGGACTCAGAACATCAAGAGGACTCTGCTACAGCTTTCAATCCTCAAACTGACCCAGGGACCTGGGCAGTGTTTGGTATTGTCTGTCGATATTTGTATCATTCATGAGGTTAGATTATTTATGGTTATAGAAGTAGGTAGGAATATGATATTTCTCTAATGACAGATCCTCAGTGGGAGATCCCACCAGTGTTTGCACAACAGATTTGAATGTGTATGGAACCTTGGTATAATATAAGGACCAAGGTACATTATCAAATAAATAATTGAGGGGATCATCTATGTTTAAAATGTATGAACACAGTGACTATGCACAATACATGTGAATAAATTGAAAGGTGCATGGAGCAAACCCAGTGTCGGACTGGGGCATGAAGGGCCCAGCGGGGGAATGCAGTTATAGGGGCTCATACTTAGGGGTGTGGCCAGCCTACAAAGGGGGTGTGGCCAGCCTCCACAGAGGCTTGCAGTACTCAATAGTTTAGTGCAGTGTAATGCAACATATCTACCATGTATAATACAAGAGCACAGTCTGGAACCTGATCCCTAGAGGAAGGAGTGGGCCCTCAGGCAGTGGGGCCTACCTGTGGTTTCCCTGGTGCCCCTGTGGGCCAGTCCGATCCTGAGCAAACCCCCCCCCCCACTCCTTTTCTTTTGATAACCACATGTTCTGCTATCTAATAATGTACACAATCTAGATCATGATGATGCCCATCAATATGTCCTAATACGATGTATATTTAATTCTACACATGAGAATAGGGTAGTTGTGCTTATCTGTATTTACTGTGCTCCACTGCTTGATGAGATGCACATAAACTGGGCTATGGTGATGCCCGCTGATATGTCCTATTATGATGTATAGATAAATTCCATATATAGCAAAGGACAACTGCGTGTGTTTTTTCTTACATACCCGCTTGTTTTGAATTGATCTGATTACACCGAGATTTGATTATATATGCAGTAAATCTGTATGGTATAACCTACCTCAAAACGTACCTCTAGACCATAAGTCCTTTTTTCTTCTAACCTTCACTTATTCTATGGACTCTCATCTACGATTCAGAGGAGCAATCCCAGGTCTAACGTAGACAGTAGATCCACAACTTTCTACACTGAAATACACTCAATAGGTGCACTCTCATTAGTGAGTTGACAATTTTTGTCTGTCTCTTACTACCGTACCTCACCGCATGAGCCCAATCTCGTCTCATCTTTGAAACAAAACGGTGATGGGCTGGGTCAGTATCTGTGGGGGGACCCTCAGAGAATACCCAGCATAGTAATTTGGGATCTATCCCAACTCAATACCAACAGCAGGATCACCACTGTATCTTCCTTCCAAACCTTTGACAATCCTTTGAAATATCAGAAGCAGGACACATGATATATTTATTGTGGGGTAGATACACAGATGTATCTTTGAGATTTTACATGTAGATAAGATACTCCTGATATATGAGGTCCAATATATGCATGACCTATTTAGGTCCCATCAAGACAAGCTCTGCTTGTGCTGGTAAGGCAGAAGACTGATGTATGACAACAGTGTCTACATCTCTATGCCAGGTTATTATTGATATAGACCTACCAGAACATATTTTACATATTTTTCCAATGTGGTTTCCTCTTTGTTTTGTGTCCTTGTTTTCTTGTTATTGATCCTTTGGTGGCTTAGTGGATAATGAGTTTATTTTAGCGATTTAGAATAAATGTTATGTTTTAATACTTAGCATATTTACATAAACATATACAAGAGTGCACCCACACAAGAGTCTTCTGTAAATATTTTTCCAGTTTACTATAATTCTGTCAGTTTTTCTGTGTATTCCGATCCTTAATGCTGGTGCACATCAGGGTAGGGTCAGATTGTGTGTCACTTTAACAAATTTTAAAGTGATTACAGTCACAAATTGTGTAGTAAAACTATACAGGTGTGTGATTTATTTATCATGTCTAAGAGCGGCAAGGGTGAGGAAAATACACTTTCCAGAGTAGCACCAACACTCATTTCATGTTTGTCTTGCGAAGCTGGGTTAACCTATCAGGATTTGCTTCATAATGGATTATGTGTAAAATGTTTTACCTGTCACCGAAGCCTCTTAAATAACCAAGGCAAGCACAGGTTCTAGTTGAACCTTCATGGGCTACTTTGCACAGACATTATGTAATATAGCTGAGCAGATAATGCTAGCTCCTATACCAGGGATAGGTTACCCTATGAACCCTTACATGCAACATTCATTCTGAGGTTTATCCAACTTGGGAATTGGCAGCCTCTACAAAAAAGCAGGCTTAAAGGCTGGTGGTAAGTAAAATCACATAGACATGATACAATATCTTCACAGTCTACACATGTTTCAGATGAGGATTCTTCGGAGGATGAGGACTCATTGCACTTCCATTGCACTTCCATTTCTTGGAATTCCAATTATCCTCGTCCAGCTGGGGACTGTTTAAAAAATAAAGGGAGGTGGCTCCCAAAGTAGATTCGCATGTAATAGATTGGTGCGAAAATCTACATTACTTCTGGTTTCAACATAAATAAATGATGTCACAGATAGGAGAGTCGATGGTTTTCTAAAAAACAAATTTTTCCCTGCCTTGAACAATCATTAGAGCAGCCATGACTTCAGCCTGGATGGCGTAAGCAGTGGCAGCCTGTGCTGATGCATTGAAGGAAGATCTTTCAATGGCATCTAGAGAGCAAAAATCCCATATTGCACATATCAAACAGGACAGCAATAAGCGGCCCTGAATATGGGTACTATTGCCTCTCAGGCATCAGCTTCAGCAGTAGCAGCTTGCAGAGAGGGTTGGCTATGTACATTGTAAGCTGACTCAGAATGCAGGAAGATTCTGGAGTCTTATCCTTATTTACTGGAGATATTCGTTTTGGTAAAGAATTACACAGTATTTTGGAGTCAGAAGCAGACTCAAAGAAAGCAAAGTTTTCCTTTCACACATAAATTCAAGCCTAGTTTCCAGCTTTTCGGTCCTTTTGGAATTAAGGAAAGCAAAAGGAAAGGGTAATGGAAAACAGTCTCAATTCAACAAGTCTGGTAAGACTAAAAGGTATTGGGCTACCAGAGGACCGGTTTTCAAATCTGAAGATTAGCCATCAGCCTGATGGTGCTGGCCTCCACATGGGTTAACCCAGGGTGGGAGGCTGACTTCTTCAGTTTGCACAGATCTGGCAGCAGTCTACTACAGATGCCTGGGTGCAAGAAGCGGTATCTCACGGTTATGATTTACAGTCACACCACACTGGACATGCCCATTCTTATCTGGTTTGGAAGCTAAGCAGTGTGGGTCCTGGTTAGTGCTAGGATGGTGAACCACCTGGGAATACCAGGTGCTGTAAGTGTTTTCAAGAAACACGCTCATTAAAGTTTGTACCAGCCCATCTTCAGTGGAAACGAAGACCAGGGCTTTGCAAGAGGCAGTTCAGGTGCTTCAGTCAGGAGTGATAATTCAGTTCCTCCTGCACAATGAGGACAAGGTTTTTATTCCAACCTGCTTAGTCCAGAAGCCAAAGGGGTCATTCCGGACCATATGCAATCTCAAAACGCTCTACAAGTACATTTGGGTGCCTCGGGTTTCATATGGAGACTTTACGATCCATTATATTTGCCATGAAGCAGGAGGATTTTAGGGCATCCCGGGATATCCAGGATGCCCATTTACATGTTCCTATAGCACTGTCCCATCAGCGCTATGTCAGCTTTGCTATCCTCCAGCATCAGTTTCAGTTTCAGGCCCTACCATTTGGACTGACCACAGCTCCCAGAGTATTCACCAAAATTTATGGTGGTGATGGCATCTTATCTCCGTTAGCAGGAGATAAGGATTTAAAAAAATCCATACCTCAATGACTTTTTAATCCTGGCACAGTCTCAGGAATTGTTCAGTGTCCTCTGCAACAGACAACAGCTTGTTACATAGTAACGGTTGGCTCATAAATTGGGCAAAGTCGTCTCTGGTTCCGTCACAACCTCTATTTATTATATATAGATACATCATGCTTGTTTTATAGGTATATGTATGTATATTTTAAATATATTCTGTTAGTGAGCATGACCCTCCAAATTACGAGTGGAAAGTGTAGCCCCAGTTACAGCATAGTTATGCTGATGTGTAACATTTTCTCCTATTCATAACTAATGGCCCTATTGCCCTGTGTATGGTTTTGGGGGTATAATAACATAGTAGTACTGACTGCAACAAAAGTCACAGTTTTGCGGGGATTGGGTGAAACATGAGGAGATAGAGGAATTATGATGAAGAAAAGGAGGAATGAGGAGGAGGAGGAGGGGCTTTACTGTGGTGTAATGTTTATAAGGGACTGCAGTCTGGTGTAATGTGAATAAAGGAAACTACTGTGTTCAACTATGTAACTATACAACGGACGAAAGGGTTCTTTACAGTAAGAGCAGTAAGGATTTGGAATTCTCTACCAGTGGAGGTAGTAATGGTGGACTCACTAAATAACTTTAAAAATTGATTAGATAAATTCCTCACTGATAGAAATATCCAAGGTTACAGCATCTAAATGATATTTAATTTCATAATACAGGTTGAACTCGATGGACATTTTGTCTTTTTTCAACCTCACCAACTATGTGTGGGCAGGTGAAATGTGTATAAGGAGCTCTAATGTGTAGTGTAATGTGAATTGGTACTATTCTGTGCCATGTCCCTTACTATTAATTTACAAAGTAAGGTGGTGCTTAGGGTTAGTGGATAGAAAAAAACAATTATATACTGCAGTGCAATTAAAACATATCACAATTTAATAAAACATTCCACATATATGAGTAAATAAAAAAGCACTGGCAGCCTCATAGGAAATCTAGTGGCAGTCTCTGAATTCAATGATTCAATCAAAGACTTAAAGTACAACACAATCTGGATACTTTAAAGTGCAGAGAGCTGTATTCAGTCCTTTTAGGACAAGCAGGCACATAGGAAATGGTTCAAATGTATGCAAAGTTTAAAATCCGGAATAATACCCAGCAATCAGGAGATTAATTACCCAAAATGGTGTCCAGAAGTGTTGTCTAAAATGGTTAAATGGCCGTTTTAACCATTTTAGACAACACTTCTGGACATCATTTGGATTTTGCACTTTACTTCTGGACCAGCTTGAGAAAATCATGGAGAAAATCACCTAATCCCATGTATTACCAGGTTTTACCGGCACAAAGTGAAACAAACAAATTGCACGGAAAGCATACCTCTGACTGGCTAATTTATCTCCTGATTGCTGGGTATTATTCCAGATTTTAAACTTTGCATACATTTTAACCATTTCCTACTGGCCTGCTTGTCCTTAAAGAACTGAATACAGCTCTCGGCACTTTAAAGTATCCAGATTGTGCTGTCATTTAAATCTTTGATTGAATCATTGAATTCAGAGACTGCCACTAGATGGATTTCCTATGAGGCCATCAGAGCTTTTTTATTTAATCATATTATATGTGGAATGTTTTAATAAATTGTGATATGTTTAAATTGAACCGCAGTATATAATTGTTTTTTCTATCCACTAACCCTAAGCGCCACCTTCGTTTGTAAATTATTTGTATATCCTAGGAGACCCACAGACTCCTCAGGTGGCAGCTTATATTTGCGCCGGGTCAGCCTTTCTTTTTCATGTCCCATACCGTAGTTAACTTTTTCTTCAAAGTCCATAGGATCCACAAGGAAACATTGGGAGTGTAGGTGGTTGGAGAGGATTAGGCACCAAACAGTCAAGCTTCTGAGCTCCCAGGATGCTCCGGTCCTTCCCCCTATACCTCACCTCCAACCTAGGCTACTCAGTTTTGTGTACAAGCCCAAGGCAGGAGCAGGATAGGAGAGAAGGAAGAATGGTACACACAAGAACAAACTCACGTTAAAGGAGGGAACTAGTGATCAAGAATTAGAATCCCATAGAAGCCAGGTGCGTCAGGATGGGCGCCCTGTGGATCATATGGTCTTTGAAGAAAAATAGTTAACTATACAAAGTCTACCATAACTCTTATTTTCTGCAGCGGGGTACACTGGTATTCCACAGGATATAACATCGGGGTGTAGAGTTGGATCTTGATCCGAAGCACCAACAGGCTAAAGCTTTGACTGTTCCCAGGATGCACTGCACCGCATCCTCTATAGCCCCGCCTCCAGGCACTTGAGCCCAGTTTGTAAGTTGGTGCAGGTCACTAACAGGGTCACTAAGTGCAGGTCACTAACAGGGGGGGCTGCGCTAGGCAGCCCTAATAGGAGCTTTTTAAGAAGAAAGAAGACTTCAAGGGCCGCAGCAAAGGCACTAGATCTGTGTATGTCATGCTGACATTCTGTGCTGCAGCTCCATCACCTCCCCCAGCGGCGCTGCATACTCCCGCACCCTGGTTGCCGGGTACTTGCAGCGGGCACACATCACTGCAGCTGCTCTCCTGGATCGTGTGGCCGCACTTCAGGAAGGAGGTAAGAGGGTCACCCTGGTGGGACCCGCCAAAATTGCGATCCGGTCGTGGTCCCAGGAGACGGACCGTGCCGCTTGCATTGACACTGTGGCCATGCAGGGACCCCACTATATCCACCAGGTCAGGGAGCACAGGTCGGATTTACTAAAATCCGTTTATTATAGGCTCTATACTGCCTGGTGGTGAAGTCCAGCAGAGGGGATAAGGCGCGGACCTGTAGCCCCTCCCCCAGCTCCAGGCGCCATCTACAGCAGGTGTTCCCGCCCTGCAGCTGCATCTCTCTCCCTCACTCCCTGTCAGCGTTTGGACGCCATTTCACAGAGCTGCGCTGATCCTGGGTCTGCTGGGCACTGTCTCCTGCACAGCGCCACCTGTCTCATCAGCGCTGTGCATTTACAGGACACTTAAGTATTCTACATGTCGTTTAGACAGTGTTAGTTGAGAACAAGTGCACTTCTATATGAATATTTAGTGCAAGTATTCTGTGATATACATCCAGTGGTTACTGTGCATTGTTATATCTGTATACATACGTATCTTTATGTAGTATTGCTAGTCCAGTGCAGTTTTATCTTTTATATGTAATAATTTCTGCATTGTACCTGTGACTGGGTGTGCCCATAGCTGCTGTGTGGATCTATTCTGTGTATCACACATATTGCTATCACTAAATTCTGTGCCCTGGGGGTCTAAGTGCATCAGGGTCTCATACCATATAGTGTTCCACAGGATATACTGTTTTGTATTTTTCACTGTGTGTTTCAGTCACCTCATACCACTTAAATCCTCTGTTTGTGCTCTGCAGTGGCGGCCACATATCTTAGGGGGATTTTGACTGGTATTGTGTTTGTCTGGCTATATTGTGCTGATACGCCCTAAGGCTACATTCCCAATAATGTCTGCTACACAGGGCAGGATATCCACAGACGTTCCTGCATCATGCAGTGCTGGCACCATGGATTTACCTGAGGAAAAGATTTCTGCTGCAGGTTCAGGTACTGGGTGTTCTGCACCCCCTAGTCAGCCCGCAGCACCTATGGAAAATCAGGATCCACCTTGGGCTGCATTTTTAAATATGCTGACTACGCTTGTAACACGACTTACACCCCCTGTGGGACTTCCTGTGCCATTACAGCCATATATTGTCCCTGTAGTTAATCCACCATGGGTGTATACTCTGTCAACCCAGTTACAGCAATTAAATCAGTCCTTGGTTAAACAAAAACCTAACCCTCACCCTACTTGGACCAAAGGGTCATCTAAGCGGGCCATTTCTTCCTCACAATCCACTAATATTTCGGATTATTGTTCTGATTCGGATGGGGAATATACTGATCCATCAGATGCTGATACTGCTGCTTCTGATGAAGATCAGATTGATGATGAGATTGACCCTCCTGATACGTCTAAGAAACCTGATAAGTTCAAACATCAGAAGGTTACTAAATTAGTCTTACCATACTCTGACCACTTAATTGACATACATCAGGAATCCTGGTCTTCTCCAGGAAAGAAATTTTCCCTATCTAAAAAGATGCTAGCTCGTTACCCTATCTCTGCGGAGTTGAGAAACAAGTGGGAAACCCTGCCACCAGTGGACTCACATGTAGCCCATCTTGTGGTGTCATCTACTCTGCCTGTCACCACCATCACCTCTTTGAAGGAACCGATGGATAAGCGTGTGGAGTGTTGCTTGAAGTCTATTTACACTCTTACAGGTGCTGTACATAGACCCACTATGGCAGCCTCTTGGGCTGCAAAAGGCATTGAAGCATAGATTCAAGCAATTGAGGAAGAGCAACCTCTGAATTTTTCTGACACTACCAGACAATATCTGTCATATATTACCACAGCCTCCCACTATATTCAGGAGGCGGCCTCTGATGCAGGCATTATGGTGGCCAAGGCATCTACTATGTTTATCCTGGCTCACCGGATTTTGTGGTTACGGTCCTGGTCGATGGACCTGGACCCTAAGAAGACCTTGGGGTGCTCCCTTTTAAGGGAGATATACTGTTTGGAGATGATCTGAACAAGATTGTGACCGACTTGGCGTCGGCTAAGGCTGCGTTTCTCACAAGTACTAATCATTGGGTTCTGAAGGCTAAGAGTACTACTTCTTGTTCCTTTCGACCTCCAGGTAAAGCAAAGGGTCAGGCGTATCCGAGAGAGGCTCACACTTCCAAATCCTGTTAGCCCAGACCTAAACGTTCTTGGGCCTAAACGTTCATCAGCCTGCTTCCAAACCGGCCAAGCCTCTTGCATGACAGGGCAGGCCTACTCCTGGGGGACCCCAGGGTGGGAGGCCGACTTCTGCAGTTCGCCACGGTATGGTTAAAGACCACTTTGGATGCCTGGGTGCAGGAAGTAATCTCTCATGGGTATGCGATCTCTTTCAAGAGAAGTCCCCCTCGCCAGCTTTACTCAACAGTTATCCCTTCAGATCCGTTAAAAGCACAAACTCTACATTTGGTTGTCCAATCCATCCTGGATACAGGAGTGATAGTGCCGGTGCCTCTGTCTCAGAAAGGCAGGGGATACTAATCTACGCTAGCCGAATGGATCCTCCCGGCCTATACTCAACCTCAAATCTTTGAGCAAATTTGTGAGGGTGTCCAAATTCCGTATGGAAACTCTGCGTTCTATTGTACTAGCTTTGGAACCCAAGGACTATATGGAATCCCTGGACATACAGGATGCTAACCTAACACATACCTATTGCCATGTCGCATCAGCAATATCTTCGGTCTGCTATTGGCAACCTTCATTATCAGTTCCAAGCCTTGTCTTTCGAACTGACCATGGCTTCTGTGATCTTTACCAAGGTCATGGCCATCATGATGGCTCTTCTCCGCCGTCAGGGTATCAGGATCCTGCCGTATCTGGACGACTTGTTGATTCTGGTGAATTCCCCAGAGGTTCTCCTCCGTCATCTGGAACTGATGGTCCAATTCCTACAAGCCCATGGGTGGCTCATCAGCTGGAAGAAATCCTCACTGGTCCCTGCTAAGAGCATGGTGCACCTGGGGGCATTACTGGACACACACAACCAACGTTTGTTCTTATCGTGAGAAGGTCCTGAATCTTCAGGACAGAATCAGATGCTTCCTCTCTCGCCAAGGAGTGTCGATACACTCGGCGATGCAAGTACTAGGCCTCATGGTGTCGGCTATCGACATGGTAGAGTATGCTCAATTTTATTCCCGCCCTCTGCAGAGGTTAATCCTTTCCAAGTGGGACTGCCTGCCTCACCGGATCAGGTCTCAGATCAGATCTCCTTGACTCCGGAGGTTCGTCTGTCACTTAGTTGGTGGCTACAGGACCAACAATTGAGCAGGGGTCATTACTTCTGGATCTCCAACTGGGTCCTCCTAATGACGGATGCCAGTCTGCTGGGTTGGGGCACATGTGTTGGAGCAACTCTCTCTCCAGGGTTGGTGGACCAGGGAGGAATCTCTCCTCCCGATAAACATTCTGGAATTGCGGGCAGTGTTCAATGCGTTGACACTGGCCCTGCCTTTCTTACAGATCAGGCCTGTTCAAGTACAATCAGACAATGCCACCATGGTGGCGTACATAAATTATCAAGGCGGCACTTGAAGCCACATGGCAATGATGGAAGTGTCAAAAATTCTTCGATGGGCGGAACGCCATCTGCCAGCAATATCGCCAGTGTTCATTCTGGGGGTCCTCGACTGGGAAGCGGACTTCCTCAGTCGTCAGGATGTACACGCCGGGGACTGGAGTCTTCATCCGGAGGTCTTCCAACTCAGTGTGGACAAGTGGGGTCTACCAGATATAGACCTGATGGCATCTCGACACAATCACAAGTTTCCGCTCTTCGGAGCAAGGACAAGGGATCCTCAAGCAGCGTTCGTGGACGCACTGGCAATTCCATCAAACTTTCAGCTGCCCTACATGTTACCTCCAGTGTCACTCCTGCCCAGGGTACTACAGAAGTTCAAGCAAGAAGGAGGATTACTGCTTCTAGTCACTCCAGCGTGGCCCAGATGGCATTGGTTCTCAGACCTGCAGGGTCTCTCAATCGAGCATCCTCTTCTACTTCCTCAACGCCCAGACCTCCTCGTTCAGGGCTCTTGTGCTTACCAGGACCTGGCAAGACTGGCTTTGACGGCGTGGCTCTTGAAGCTTTGCCCCTGAGGGCCAAAGGATTTTCTGAGGTGGTTATTCAAACTATGTTGAAGGCCTGCAAACCGGCTTCTGCACGGATTTATTATAGGGTCTGGAATTCTTACTTCACCTGGTGTGCTGCTAAGAATTACGATGCATACAAGTTTAGTACTTCCAGACTTCTGGCTTTTTTTAAACAAATCCTGGATTTAGGACTTCGCCTGGCCTCCCTCAAGGTTCACATTTCTGCCTTGTCAGTTTGGTTTCAGCAAAACATTGTATCTATTCTGACGTTCATACATTCACTCAGGGCGTACTATGGATTCAGCCTCCCTATGTCCCTTCTGTGGCACCATGGGAACTGTCTGTTATTCTTAATGCCTTCAAGAGTTTCCGTTTGAACCTCTTGAATCTGTGGACCTTAAATGCCTTACGCTTAAGGTCATTTTTCTGTTGGCTATTGCCTTTGCTAGGAGGGTGTCAGACTTAGGCACTATGTCCTGTTGTCCACCCTTTCTTATTTTTCACCGTGACCGGGCAGTTCTTCGAACATCTTTTCACCTTAAACAGGAGATTGTGGTTCTGGCCTTCATCTCTTCTGGTTTTTCCTCCAAAGAAAGATCTTTGGATGTGGTATGGGCTCTCCGTATTTATGTGGAAAGGACTGCCTATATCAGGAAGTCAGATTTGCTTTTTGTACTTTTTGGTTTTCACAAACGTGGCTGGCCTGTGTTGGAGATAGACTCCATATATCAACGTCCTTCGGTTGTCTGTTCAATACCCTCGAACATCAGTCAATGGTTCTGTACTTCGCAGCCAGCTGGAGACCAGAAATAATGAGACAACACACAGGAGATATGTAGAAGCTCAGTAAGTCATTTCTGATCTGACTTGTTGCTCTAGGAACCTTTATTTATGCACAAATGAACAAAGGAATAAAGGTATGGCAGTGTGTTAGCCAATCAAAGTACACCATGTGCAAAGATAAACAATTATTTAATTAAAACCAATTATAACATTCCTGAATATATTCTTATCACTGTTTGCTCATTAATTTAATGAGAAGGCCTTTTTCTTATCACCATCTGGACATTATTCTTGAAAAGCTTATTTCCATTGTCACCTGGACATTCCAAAACATCAGCACTGTAACTAGGTGTGTGCTGAAGGGTCATTGCCCACAGCGCACACCTAGTTGGAGCGCATATTCCCCCTGGCTGCGCTCCCACTGCCTGTCCTTGAGGAGGCTGCCTGAAAGGGCCCCCTGCCACCCGCCACAGATCGGATCTCTATTACCGATCTGTGGTGCGGCAATGTGCTTCCCACTGACAGCCGATACAGCCGCCGGTGCTGCGCTCTGCCTACCCCTGCCTAATAGGAACCCGCCCGCACGTGATGTGAATACACCACACTGTGTGCGCTCTCCTCCTTTACCGCGTCTTGCTGTCTCCTCCCCTGCTCCAGCTTTTTTTCATGTAGCTCTTTCCCGTACCTGCGGTGCGCTCTCCCCTCCTGTTCCAAGGCTCTCCACATGTGTGCTCTCCCCTGTACCCGCCTCCTGTCAGTCTTAGGATACCTGCCAGGTAATTGCTATATGTGATGTGACTGGGGACTGGGGGAGGGAGTTTGATTTTGAGGCAAGTATGCAACTCAGTGCCGGATAAAATATGTTTGGAAGTATATACACATGATAAGTTACATTGTAACTTATCATGTGTATATACTTCCAAACATATTTTAAGTGTTGTGTCCCCCTCAGCACCCATAACCTCCCTGTAACTCCCCCTGAGTGCCCCTTTCCTCACCTTCCCTGTAAATTCTCCCTCAGTGTCCCTGCCCTCACCCTCCCTGTTACTCCCCCCTCAGCGTCCTTGCCCTTGCCCTTCCTGTATCTCCCCCGTCAGCATCCCTGCCCTCACTCTCCCTGTTACTTCCCCCCAGAATCCTTGCCCTCACCCTCCCTGTAAATCCTACCTCATGCTCCCTTTATTTCCCCCTCAGCCCCCCTGTATCCACCTCAGCATCTCTGCCCTCACCGTCCATGTAACTCCTCAGCGCCCTTATCCTCATCCTCCCTTTATTTCCCCTTCAGCGTCCCTGCCCTCACCGTCCCTGTAACTCCCCCTCAGCCTCCCTGTATCTCCCTCTAAGCCTCCATATTTCTGCTCCTTCAGCATCCCTGCCCTCATCCTCCATTACTCCCCCCTCAGCATCCATGCCCTCACCCACCCTGTAAATCCTACCTTATCCTCCCTTTATTTCCCACTGAGCCTCCGTGTAACTCCCCCTCAGCATCCCTGCCCTCACCGTCCCTGTAACTCCTCAGCGCCCTTACCCTCATCCTCCCTTTGTTTCCCCCTCATCATCCCTGCCCTCAGCCTCCCTGTAACTCCCCCTCAGCACCCTTACCTCCCTATATCTCCCATTCAGCATCCCAGCCTTCACCACTCTCTCTCTCTCTCTATATATATATCTATATAAATCTACGTGTGTGTGCTTGTGTATTTATATTAATATATATATTTATTACACAGACACACACACACACACACACACTATATATATATATGTGTGTGTGTGTGTGTGTGTGTGTGTGTGTGTGTATTTATATATATATATATATATATATATATAATTTTATACCTTAGGGCCCCCCTGTCTTAAGTACCCTGGGCCCCCCAGTGGATTTAATCCAGCTCTGGGCGGGTGATTGGGCAGGCGGCGGTCACGGTCAGAGCCCCCGATCTGCGGCGCTGCGCTCCTCTGACGGCTCCCTGTAGGTTGCCCTGGCACAGGGTCGGATCTAGACTTTTCTTTTAGGGGGGGGCGGTTTACGGTTTAATCTTGACCCCTCCCCTCTCCAGTCCCGACTCCTCCCCTCTCTCGTCTTGACTCCACCCCTCTCATCTTGACCCCTCCCATCTTGACTCCTCCCCTCTCCCGTCCAAATTCATCCATCACACAAATAGGTATAATTGCAGGTAAAGGATTTGTTAGTGGATGTTAGGTATAATAATCACTTCTACAACACATCAAAGCAAAGTTGCCCAATATGACATCTATCCAAATCCCTCCTTATGTTCATCATAATGTATGACACGTCATGTACAATTGTGATACCTACAGTATAAAAAGTTATAATCCCCTAATATTGGGGTATAGCAAAAGAAAATTAAATATAAACAAAATGTCTGGAGTAATTATTTGCAGCTATTTCTCATCTTAATATGAGGTACTGATATAGAGACAGTCAATCATCAAGGTTTATATGTCAACGTCGTTATGAAATACAGTATTATCATAAACCTTGATGATTGACTGAATCTATATAAGCGCATTATATTAAAATGAGAAACAGTAACAATGTGATAATACCTATAATTCCTTTCTTTGGGATACTAGCAACTTTTATGGATACAAATGGTAACAACTGGCATTTTATGTGTTACTGAACCAGGAAGGGAAGACACATTATAATACCCTGTTATATTATTATAATAAGGGGAACTGCTGAATAGTACCAAGGGGATTTTAGGCACAGAGTCTTGGGGGGTTAGACCAATTATTTGATAATCCCACACAGTACTCAACACTTGCCAACCCTAATAGATGAATTCCACATTTGTAATTGTCCAATAATGGAGTTTGAGACTAACCAGGATTAAGTGAGAGTACGTAATACTCGCAGGAGTTCACCTGTAGATTAAAATCCCTTTTGCATCTATGTGCCACATAGGTTTGGGAAATCCCCCCACCACCCTTTTTTTTCCAGAAAAATGTTGCAAGTATACCATAGTTATCTGATTGATACAATTAATTTAAGGAATTATAGGTATTATCACATTGTTGTATAGAATTTAGCCAGTGCTACTGCATATGTAGGTTGTTCATAAATATACCACTTCAGATACAGCGGATGTCATACTTCTTATTAGGCTCATTCAGCTATCTCCAATGAAAGGGATAAGCAAATATAGTGAAGTACTGTTTAATAATTGTAAATTTCAGCCAAACCTGAGCCTGCACCAGTGGGAGAACCCAGGACTTGCACTGTTTCAAGTGCATTCTGAACTGCTTAAATAACAGTTCATGTCTAGCTGGAATTGTCAAAATTTGGCCACTTGGAAATACATGTGATCTGTGTGGAGTTTATATGTTTTCGTTTTTCTCATATTAAATCTTACAATTATTAAACAGTGTTTCACTATAATTGCTTATCTCTTACATTTTGGGTATATCTGAATGAGCCTAATAAGAAGTATACTGTGAGATATGACATCTGCTGTATCTGAAGTGGTATATTTATGAATGACCTACATACTGTATGCAGTAGCGCTGGATAACTTCTATTCAACCTTTTTTGGCACATATTTGGTGAAGATGTGAGGATACCTTTAAGTAAAATATTGAGCTCACCGAGCTGCTTTTTTTCTGCTTGTGCGCACTGCTAGGATTGTCTATTTTATAAATCTATTATCAGATTGTTAATGTTTCTCATGTTAATATGAGGTGCTGATATAGAATAAGTCAATCATAATTAATCCAGACATTCTGCTTTAATTTAATATTTTTTTGCTATACCCCAATATTAGGGAATTACAACTTTGTATACTGTAGGTATCACAACTGTACAGGACGTGTCATAAATTATGATGAACATATAGATGGTATAATAGAGGGCCATCAAAATACGGCATTTGTGGCAACAGTAGTGACAAGACATTGGGCATAATTCAAACTTGATCGTAGCCATGCAGCTACGATCAGTTACTCAGACATGCGGGGGGGGGGGGGGGGGGACCCAGCACAAGGCTAGTCCGCCCCGCATGTCTGACTCCCCACCGTACAAGTTCAAAACCATCGCACAGCGGCAATGCTTTTGTACTTGATGAGTAGCTCCCTACCAGCGCAGCTCCTGCGCACAGGCAGGGAGCTACTAGTCACTGACCGGGTCACAGCGGCTGCGTGTGACGTCACGCAGCAGCCTGCCCCCCGCACGGTCCGGGCACACCTGCGTTGCCTGGACCGCACCCCTAAAAAGGCAGCAAAACGCCACCGGCCCGCACCCTCCTGCCCAGCGTCCGCCTCTGCCTGGCAGGGCTGAGATGGCCGTCGGCTGTCTGGCATGCACCAGCGTATATGTGCAGTTCAAACCTGAACGGCTGCTGTGAGAAAATGCACAGCAGTGATCAGGTGTGAATTAGGCCCCTTGTCTGTAATGACATCAGTTATAAGAGAGTGAGGCTCCCGAGGACGCACCATATCAAGCAATTGAAATATTTCTAGGGATTTGGATAGATGTTATATTGGGGGACTTTGATTTGATGTGTTGTAGAAGTGATTATTATACCAAACACCCACTAACAAATCCTTTACCTGCTTATCTTGCAATATATCCCTACCAGCTATTAGGGTGCCATTTATAATCAAGGGATCTCTCCCACTGATATATAAACTGATGCACATTATAGGACCAATGCTATACAGGAACTTGAAGACGTTAATACTCATTTGTGAGGCTATAGTGAGGGCACCTTGTAGGGGAATTACACGGTGAGGACAATTCCGAGTTGATACCTTGTAGAAGGAGTATGGTGTTATGAGAAAGTAACCAAATAGAGGACAGATTAGCATACACCATATTTCTTGTATAGCATTTTTATACACATTTTCTGTACTTTTACACGCATCTCTCTATTATTTTAGTATTTCACTGACAGGACATGATATGTAATGTTTAATATTATGAAATACAAGGAATATTTTAAAACCTATAAGTGCATCTACTACAGACATCCTCTGTTCTACTGTATCGCACATATGTGAGACTCAACCTGTAATACCCTGCCTAGGGAATATGGCAAGAAGATCTCTTACTGGCTGGTTCCTCTGCAACAGGCTGGTAAGATGGTCCCTTTTCCACAGGCTGGTCAATGGTACAGATTGGCAGGAAAGTCCCTCTGGCTGGTCTCTGGGTGCAGGAATGCAGCATGCTCTCAGTGTGGAAAAAAGTAAACACACTATAGTATACTGTTTCTATTAGCCCACTAGCCTGTCTTATAAGTGAAGCCACGCCCCCAACACACAGCCACTTCCTGGATCTGTTATCAGCAAGGAGACGCTGGGGAGATGAAAGCAGTCTCAATCAACAAACTATGTTGATTGATTAACTGCCGTGCAGGCCAAAAGGGTGAGTGAGGAGGAAGGGGCACCCGCTGTGAGCTGCTGCGACTCACACCACTGACTATAGCTGACTGACTATAGCTGACGGCCAGCTGAGATAGGAAGGGGTTAAGGAGCAGGACTTCACAGACAGATTGTCTGTAGGCAGAAGTGTGCTAGGGGGGGCGATCGCCCCCACCGCCCCCCTCTGTATCCGTGCCTGCCCTGGCAACCGGACAGCAGAGGCTCCAGCGCCGCATAGAAGTTCAGGACAGCTGAGCGACGACTCAGCTGTCCAATGGTGTTAAGGTGCAGCCTGCGGCTCAGTCATTGGCTGGGTACGCAGGCTGCAGGAAAGAAGAGTTTGTGGAGTCAGCCAGCAGAGTGCCACAAGCAGCTTGCCAGCTGCAGAAAAAAAAGTAAGCTAGCTGTATTTTTTTTTAAATCATACTGCTGTTATAATGTTGTTGTTTTTTTATTATGCTGCGGTTTATAAAATTGGAATTTTTGTCTCTCTGTGTTGCTTTACATGTGTGTGTGTGTCTATGTATGTAATGTGTGTGTGTGAGTGTGTATATGTGTATATATACTGTGGTTGTTCCGGCGGCACTCAAACAGTCTGAACAAATAGGTAAATGCTGGGATCTTTATTAGACCATCTAACGGCGTTTCGGGGTATTACCCCGTCGTCAGGGACAAAGTGTTCACAATAAGCACAATACAAAATACACTTAAATGCACAAACCAACATCTGAAACAAATTACAATTAAAATCAACATATAGCGGAGCTCACCTGCCGGACGCATTTGGCTTCAGCCGCCTCCATGCACGCCAAACAAGGAGCACCTGAAGGTGACGTCAGCCGGCATCGCCGGACACGTGGGTACCGCACCAGGAGCTTGTTGCAAGGTGAACATAAACAAAACACGTACCAATACTATGAGGCGGACATATTATAATAACCTCCGTGCAACAATAAACATTTAAAATAACAAGCCCATATCACAATACACAAACTTCTCTTAAATACGGGCCACTAATGTTAACCTGATCATGTGAATTTGCTGAAAACTAGAATATATATTAATATTATCTTAAGTTGATATCACCAAGTAATGTATTATGCATCAGTAAGGAGTAATGTATTAATCAACTGAACTTCTGAAACATTATATAATTGTATTTAAAGTATCAATGTAATCGCCCATTATCACACGAAGGATTGTAACCCGAGGTGTTCATTGAGACCCCCCGGTGCTATGGTATTCAGTGTGAATATCCACCTGCTTTCTCTTTGCAGTAATATCTTCCCTCTGTTGCCTACTCTATGTGAGGGCGGCACATGAAAAGCTTATTTCCATTGTCACCTGGACATTCCAAAACATCAGCACTGTAACTAGGTGTGTGCTGAAGGGTCATTGCCCACAGCGCACACCTAGTTGGAGCGCATATTCCCCCTGGCTGCGCTCCCACTGCCTGTCCTTGAGGAGGCTGCCTGAAAGGGCCCCCTGCCACCCGCCACAGATCGGATCTCTATTACCGATCTGTGGTGCGGCAATGTGCTTCCCACTGACAGCCGATACAGCCGCCGGTGCTGCGCTCTGCCTACCCCTGCCTAATAGGAACCCGCCCGCACGTGATGTGAATACACCACACTGTGTGCGCTCTCCTCCTTTACCGCGTCTTGCTGTCTCCTCCCCTGCTCCAGCTTTTTTTCATGTAGCTCTTTCCCGTACCTGCGGTTCGCTCTCCCCTCCTGTTCCAAGGCTCTCCACATGTGTGCTCTCCCCTGTACCCGCCTCCTGTCAGTCTTAGGATACCTGCCAGGTAATTGCTATATGTGATGTGACTGGGGACTGGGGGAGGGAGTTTGATTTTGAGGCAAGTATGCAACTCAGTGCCGGATAAAATATGTTTGGAAGTATATACACATGATAAGTTACATTGTAACTTATCATGTGTATATACTTCCAAACATATTTTAAGTGTTGTGTCCCCCTCAGCACCCATAACCTCCCTGTAACTCCCCCTGAGTGCCCCTTTCCTCACCTTCCCTGTAAATTCTCCCTCAGTGTCCCTGCCCTCACCCTCCCTGTTACTCCCCCCTCAGCGTCCTTGCCCTTGCCCTTCCTGTATCTCCCCCGTCAGCATCCCTGCCCTCACTCTCCCTGTTACTTCCCCCCCAGAATCCTTGCCCTCACCCTCCCTGTAAATCCTACCTCATGCTCCCTTTATTTCCCCCTCAGCCCCCCTGTATCCACCTCAGCATCCCTGCCCTCACCGTCCATGTAACTCCTCAGCGCCCTTATCCTCATCCTCCCTTTATTTCCCCTTCAGCGTCCCTGCCCTCACCGTCCCTGTAACTCCCCCTCAGCCTCCCTGTATCTCCCTCTCAGCCTCCATATTTCTGCTCCTTCAGCATCCCTGCCCTCATCCTCCATTACTCCCCCCTCAGCATCCATGCCCTCACCCACCCTGTAAATCCTACCTTATCCTCCCTTTATTTCCCACTGAGCCTCCGTGTAACTCCCCCTCAGCATCCCTGCCCTCACCGTCCCTGTAACTCCTCAGCGCCCTTACCCTCATCCTCCCTTTGTTTCCCCCTCATCATCCCTGCCCTCAGCCTCCCTGTAACTCCCCCTCAGCACCCTTACCTCCCTATATCTCCCATTCAGCATCCCAGCCTTCACCACTCTCTCTCTCTCTCTATATATATATCTATATAAATCTACGTGTGTGTGCTTGTGTATTTATATTAATATAAATATATATAAATATAATATTACACACACACACACACACACACACACACACACACACACACTATATATATATGTGTGTGTGTGTGTGTGTGTGTGTGTGTGTGTGTGTGTGTGTGTGTGTATTTATATATATATATATATATATATAATTTTATACCTTAGGGCCCCCCTGTCTTAAGTACCCTGGGCCCCCCAGTGGATTTAATCCAGCTCTGGGCGGGTGATTGGGCAGGCGGCGGTCACGGTCAGAGCCCCCGATCTGCGGCGCCGCGCTCCTCTGACGGCTCCCTGTAGGTTGCCCTGGCAACCGGACAGCAGAGGCTCCAGCGCCGCATAGAAGTTCAGGACAGCTGAGCGACGACTCAGCTGTCCAATGGTGTTAAGGTGCAGCCTGCGGCTCAGTCATTGGCTGGGTACGCAGGCTGCAGGAAAGAAGAGTTTGTGGAGTCAGCCAGCAGAGTGCCACAAGCAGCTTGCCAGCTGCAGAAAAAAAAGTAAGCTAGCTGTATTTTTTTTTAAATCATACTGCTGTTATAATGTTGTTGTTTTTTTATTATGCTGCGGTTTATAAAATTGGAATTTTTGTCTCTCTGTGTTGCTTTACATGTGTGTGTGTGTGTGTGTGTGTGTGTGTGTGTCTATGTATGTAATGTGTGTGTGTGAGTGTGTATATGTGTATATATACTGTGGTTGTACCGGCGGCACTCAAACAGTCTGAACAAATAGGTAAATGCTGGGATCTTTATTAGACCATCCAACGGCGTTTCGGGGTATTACCCCGTCGTCAGGGACAAAGTGTTCACAATAAGCACAATACAAAATACACTTATATGCACAAACCAACATCTGAAACAAATTACAATTAAAATCAACATATAGCGGAGCTCACCTGCCGGACGCATTTGGTTTCAGCCGCCTCCATGCACGCCAAACAAGGAGCACCTGAAGGTGACGTCAGCCGGCATCGCCGGACACGTGGGTACCGCACCAGGAGCTTGTTGCAAGGTGAACATAAACAAAACACGTACCAATACTATGAGGCGGACATATTATAATAACCTCCGTGCAACAATAAACATTTAAAATAACAAGCCCATATCACAATACACAAACTTCTCTTAAATACGGGCCACTAATGTTAACCTGATCATGTGAATTTGCTGAAAACTAGAATATATATTAATATTATCTTAAGTTGATATCACCAAGTAATGTATTATGCATAAGTAAGGAGTAATGTATTAATCAACTGAACTTCTGAAACATTATATAATTGTATTTAAAGTATCAATGTAATCGCCCATTATCACACGAAGGATTGTAACCCGAGGTGTTCATTGAGACCCCCCGGTGCTATGGTATTCAGTGTGAATATCCACCTGCTTTCTCTTTGCAGTAATATCTTCCCTCTGTTGCCTACTCTATGTGAGGGCGGCACATGATCTATAATAATAGCTCGAATGCTAGCTACACTATGACGAGCCTGTAGGCAATGTCGTGCCACAGGCTGGTCACTGGACCCTTTCTCTAACGCTTGTTTTATGGAACTCTGATGACCAGCCATGCGTTCACGAAACTGGCGCTGGGTTTTGCCCACGTATGCTCACTCTTAGACAAAAGGTCCTTAATATACCTAGAGAGCATACATTAAGGGACCGATCAGTGACAGCATCACACAAGGACAAGGATAATAGGGCAGTGATCCCCTGGGTTAACAAGTACACAGTGGACACAGAGTGTACCACTAAAAAACCCAAAGCAATTTGGCCTATAATTAATACAGACAAGGATTTGCCAGCTTTATACAATAGTCGCTTGTTACCTGGTTACAAAAGAGGCACTAACTTAGCGGACAAAGTAGTGAAGCTTGACATTTTCCCTTTAACCAAGCAGCGACAGTCCCATTTTCTCAGACCAAAACTAGGTTGCTTTAAGTGCCTGGGGTGCTCAACATGTAACACCCTACTTACTGGTCCTACTTTTCATCGTCCCTCATCTGGGAAAATCTTTAAAATTAATCACAGGGTTACATGTACCACTACGTATGTCGTTTATATGCTCAAGTGCCCTTGTGGATTGGCATACGTGGGCAATACCCAGCGCCAGTTTCGTGAACGCATGGCTGGTCATCGGAGTTCCATAAAACAAGCGTTAGAGAAAGGGTCCAGTGACCAGCCTGTGGCACGACATTGCCTACAGGCTCGTCATAGTGTAGCTAGCATTCGAGCTATTATTATAGATCATGTGCCGCCCTCACATAGAGGAGGCAACAGAGGGAAGATATTACTGCAAAGAGAAAGCAGGTGGATATTCACACTGAATACCATAGCACCGGGGGGTCTCAATGAACACCTCGGGTTACAATCCTTCTTGTGATATTGGCGATTACATTGATACTTTAAATACAATTATATAATGTTTCAGAAGTTCAGTTGATTAATACATTACTCCTTACTGATGCATAATACATTACTTGGTGATATCAACTTAAGATAATATTAATATGTATTCTAGTTTTCAGCAAATTCACATGATCAGGTTAACATTAGTGGCCCGTATTTAAGAGAAGTTTGTGTATTGTGATATGGGCTTGTTATTTTAAATGTTTATTGTTGCACGGAGGTTATTATAATATGTCCGCCTCGTAGTATTGGTACGTGTTTTGTTTATGTTCACCTAGCAACAAGCTCCTGGTGCGGTACCCACGTGTCCGGCGATGCCGGCTGACGTCACCTTCAGGTGCTCCTTGTTTGGCGTGCATGGAGGTGGCTGAAGCCGAATGCGTCCGGCAGGTGAGCTCCGCTATATGTTGATTTTAATTGTAATTTGTTTCAGATGTTGGTTTGTGCATATAAGTGTATTTTGTATTGTGCTTATTGTGAACACTTTGTCCCTGACGACGGGGTAATACCCCGAAACGCCGTTGGATGGTCTAATAAAGATCTCAGCATTTACCTATTTGTTCAGACTGTTTGAGTGCCGCCGGAACAACCACAGCATATTGAGTGGCTGCAATTACCACTCACGGAGGGCACCGCAGCAAGTTCAATTTATTATACGTTTTGGAGTGCCGGGAGAACAGTTCTGTATGTGTATATATATATATATATATATATATACGTATGTTTATATGGGACGCTGTCTGCCGTAATGTGTAAAAACGGGGACGCTGTTTGCCGTAATGTGTAAAAGGGGGACGCTGTCTGCCGTAATGTGTAAAAAGGGGGACGCTGTCTGCCGTAATGTGTAAAAAGGGTGACGCTGTCTGTCGTAATGTGTAAAAAGGGGACGCTGTCTGCCATAATGTGTAAAAGGGGGACGCTGTCTGCCTTAATGTATTAAAAAGGGGACGCTGTCTGCCTTAATGTGTAAAAAGGGGACTCTGCCGTAATGTGTAAAGAGGGGACGCTGTCTGCCGTAATGTGTAAAAAGGGGACGCTGTCTGCCGTAATGTGTAAAGAGGGGATGTTGTCTGCCGTAATGTGTAAAAAGGGGAATCTGTCTGCCATAATGTGAAAAAGCGGCTCTACCTGGTGTAGTGGCGCTACTGTGTGGCGTAATTTGAATAATGCAGACTACTGTGCACCATTATATGAATTGCTATTATTTTGTGGCCACACCCCTTTCCCGTGAAGCCATGCCCCTGCCGACGGTTTACGTTAAGGGAGGGGGGGCGCCAAAGCCATTTCTTGCACACAGCGCTAAAATGTCTAGTTACGGCACTGCAAAACATACTCCTTTACTGTTCTCATTGATTATTGCAATGAACATTCTAATCAATACCAAATTATGAGACATAGAATCACATAACTACTTATTGGGTTGAAACTTATTTTATAGCATTATACGTGCTTTTAGTTATAAAATGCAAAGCTTACAACAGTTATAAAGATGATTTTATATTTAAAACGTCAAATTCCTTTAAAATGGCTTAAGGTCATTTTTCTGGGCGTCTTGCCAATTTCTGGGAATCTTGACAAAAAACTCCTTTAATCTGCAGGTGTGAATTATTTTAGATTTATTAGCCTAACGAGCTAATAGGGAGTTGCTTGCCCTTAAAAATTATCTTTTTTAACAAGCTACTGTTTCTTATCAATAAGTTTTGTTTATGCAAGTACAAAAATTCACTTAATAAACTCTTAAAGGGGTAGGTAGGATTAATAACCCATATATGCATCTGAGCTAATCCTTGACCATTACCAATATGTTGGAGTGCATATTTCTTATACAGGTTGCTAGGCCTAAGGATCTCATGCATATATCATATAAATGTCAGCATTACTTATAAACCTATAAAAAATAGTTTGTAATACATCTAGAATGGCTGCCATTAAACAAAATGGCTGATAGCTGCTTTAGCATAATACTGTCTCTTTCAGTCCCTCGTTTTTATATTAATCTGACATTACAGTATATCTGGCATTACAATTTCTCTGCCTAACGAGTCTAAGCAGACAGTCTAGCTATGAAGGTGCTAAAGGCTATAACCCTGCGAGATGGTGCTTTCATTCTGTCTGATGGAGGATTGATGACCGTTCACTCATATCCATCAAGGTAGACTGTTCATGGCTCTTTCTTGCCAGACTTTTCTGTAAATCCTTAAACTTGGAAGTATCAAAACCTTTCTTTACTTGTTTCTTGCAAACTGAAAAACAGCAAAGCAATATCTTAAAACACAGATTATATTATAATTGATAAGACAACAATTTTTAACAAAAACATAAAAATTCCAAAAATCCATCCTTTGATTCCACTAAACCACTTAGTAGGATTTAGCCATGATAACCATCCCCAGTCACCCTCTAGAGCAGGCATTCCCACCCACGGTCCTCAAGGCACACCAACAGTGCAGGTTTTAGTGATATCCAGGCTGCAGCATAGATGGTTAAATCCAAATAACTGAGGTACTAATTAAGTCACCTGTGCTGAAGCCTGGATATCACTAAAACCTGCACTGTTAGTGTGCATTGAGGACCGTGGTTGGGAATGCCTGCTCTAGAGTGTCAGGGATATTGTTTTTGTTGGCATATGCTTGTTTTTCTTTTCTATTTCTTGGACATGCCATTGAACCACTTCTTGTGCATTATCTGTTTCATTAGTGATAAATGTACAACACATTCTACTTGTCTGGGTATATAATGTCATGCAATAAATACTGAAGTTCCCAATCTAATGACCCATAGTGGCCTGTCTGATTTAGGCCCACTTAGCCTCTGCATGTTTGTGTATTTTATTGATCAAACTTAACTTGGGCAAGTTTGCAGTGGCACCCAAGTCTCTCTCTCGCCTTAATTTTCACAGAAGTAGGCGTGGTCAGCAACACTTGATATGGACCATCAAATCTGGGCTCAAGTGACTTTCTCACATGTCTTTTCAGATACACCCAATCTCCTGGTTAAATTTTGTGGGGATTCAGAGCTGCTCCTGAAACTGGGAGAGAGGCAAAAACTAGAGAAAACAGAGGTGTCAGTTTCTTCAGTAAGACTTTTTTTTAACATATGCAGTCAAATCACCATATTTATGCTGTAACTCTTGTGGATAATAACATCCTATCTTAGGTATGCTATTAAACAAGATTTCATAAGGTGAATAACCTGTGGTTTTACTGAGTATGGTTCTACTATTAACCAGTACTAAAAATAAACACTTTAGCATCCCTTTCTGGTTTCTGTGACACACTCACTAATCTGGTACTCCATATCTGCAAATAACTTCTGAACTTAACTCTCTAGCTATTGATTTTGCTGTAGCTTTTGCCATTGGCCAATAACTGAAAATGTCTGTGGCTACCAATACATCTTTGGCAGTTAGTTATAGTCAATTTGCAGTCTTCGAAATGGAAAATAACTTTTGGGGATTTCTCCAAGGGTTGTCTTGACCTACTGTCCTGGATTAGACATTTCCACATATCTAGCAGGCTTGTACAAATTTGGCTGCATCTGGATAAAATTCTGGAGCTATCCATCTTTCATTAACTAAATTTCCCATTTGATCCTTTCCCAGGTGTGTGAGTCCATGGCTGACTTAACACATAAATGGATATAAGCTTCTGGGTAAGCATAACTTCTCTTCTAATTTCCATAAACCAGTTTCTTCTTCTTGTCTGGCTCCTCTTCCCTGCCATGCTGCTTTTTCTTGAGGACCTACTTGTTCCTGAAATGTCTTCAAATCCTGTAGATTAGGCATTTGAGGCTTTGTTTCTTCTATCTGTGTGGTATAGATTGCTACCTTCACTGGTTGTTTGGTTGCTTTCTTTATCCACAGGCTACTCTCTCGTTCTCTCCTGCTTGGTTCTGAAGTTCAATCAGTGTGGCATAATCAGGCATTTTGGTCTGGCGCTGGAATGGTTACTTTACTGTATAGGCTTGCTTTTTCTGCTAGGGGCATTTTGCTGCCCTCTTGGCTTCAGCATCTTGCCAGATTGTTGCCTCTTTTTTCAGGAGTGTTGTTTCTTGCGTGTGCCTGGATCTTCATCACTGCAACTTTTTTGTGGCCCCTGCAGAGCTCTGAACTGGTGTCTGATCAGTGAAGCATGTTGTATATCTTCGCCACTTGCCGTCTTGAAGCCTCTGCTTTTCCATATCTGGCCCACAATCCTGTGCTAGGATGGTAAGGATCCTGAGTCCACAACTTCAATTTCAGTAGTTACTGCATATCCTGTATAAGGAATCCCATCCTCATAGTATCTTGAACCATCCACATATAGCTCATGGTGAGCATTGAGTAGGGATGTATCTGTAATATGTGGCAAAGGTTGAGTTTCTTGTTCCATTAAAGCCACTCAATCATGGGAAAAAGAAAATTTTGATTAGTAGAACTATCGTCTTGATCTGGACCGGCCCTCTGGTCCTGCGTCCATGATGATCTGTCTGTATCTTCCTTTTCTGGACCACCTTCCTGGTCCTCATCATCATCTTCTTGCTGATCCATCAATAGGGAAGATAATCTGTTTCTCCCTCCTTTTGAATCTTGAGATTCAACACCTTTATTTATTAATGCTGGTAAAAGGGTTGCTGGGTTGAGCGTAGTACATCTTCTGATGGTCCCATTTGTTGCACTTAGCAGTACTACCTCATACTTGGTCAGCCTTGCTGCTGACAGGTGTTTGGTTCTTGCTTGTTGAAGCTTCTCTGTATCTGCATGCGGTTCCTGGATGATAAGCTTATGATTCAGCACTATGCCTGTGCTCTTGTCCTCTTCAAGGACTGCTGCTGCCACTGCTCTGATGCAGGTAGGTGCTGCTTGAATAATGTTGTCAAGCTTGCTTGAGTGGTAGGCCACTGGTCTTTGCTTTAGTCCGTGAATTTGAGGACTCCCAGTGCATGGCCTCCTTTTTCATGACAATACAAGGTAAAAGATTTACTGTAGTCAGGTAGTCCTAGGGCTGGAGATGAGGCAACTGCTGCTTCCAATTGTTCAATTGCTTCATTCATCTGTTGCTGTGTAGGATGTGGACCCTCCCTCACTTTCGGTGTTGTCATATAATGCTTTCATGTAGACTGATGCTAGAGATATCCATTCTCTGCAGTATCCCACTAGGCCTAGGAATGATCTGCCTTGCTTCACAGTAGTTGGCTTTTTTGCTTGCAGTATGAGCCTTTTCCTGTCTTCTGTCAGGTGCCTTTTACCGTGAGAAATACCATGTCCTAGGAAGATTACCTTTTGCTTTGCTAGCTGCAATTTCTCCTTTTGTTATGCACACCAGTGCCTGCAGGAAAGTACTGGTGTCAGAACTGTTATGCAAAACAAATGGACTCACAGACAGACTGGGGAATATGACATAACGTACACAGAAGGTGATAGGGTAACAAAATACACACAAGGTGAACAGAGAAGCCCAGAGGCTAAGGAACTGGGTATCTCCCTTGTATTAGAACTGCTCAGATGGGAAAAGCAAGATGTTGTGTTTTAATACGTAGAGAACCCGAAATGCTGTTGCTAAGGGCAACAGCAAAACCCTAAAGGGTTACCAACGGGTGTGGCAGTAAACTCCTTGGTCAGAGATGGAATGATAGACACAAGGAGAGTCTCCACAATCCTAATTCTCACTTGCAGTGCACAGGTTCAGCTTACTGCCACTAAACTGACCCCTGACACCTAGCACAGTGAGACAGGATTAGACAGGCAAGTCTTAGAATACAGCCGCAAACTTGCTAAGTTCACAGAGAAGTAACAGAACCCCAGCAAGCTAAACGACTGACTCCAGTCTTACTGCTAGGTCTGGATTGGCAGAGTGTAATACCAAATCCCCAGGCCTATTTGCAGTAAGCAACAAACAAATACAAAGCTACACAGTACTGGTTAACTTTCAGGAACTGACTAACCAACAAAGATTCAGCAGCATCTGCTTACCCTGAGAAGAGGCCTTATAAAGCAGGTGCTGTCCACGCCCCACTCAGACCTCACAGACTGTGAGCGCAAAAACCAGCACCGGATCCCCTGCCGTGCACAGAGCCTATAACCACTGCACAGCAAAAGACCCGAACCGGAGTATCAGCTGCGCTCAGGTTACTCCGCTAGCACTTGTCTCCCGGTTGCCATGACGACGTGGCAGCACAGGGCAGGAGACCCTAACAGTACCCCCCCTCTGACGAGGGGTCAAAGAACCCCTACCACCGGGTTTATCGGGGAACTGCGAGAAGAAAGAGCGTATCAGTCTGGGGGCATGAAGATCACAACTGCGCACCCACGACCGCTCCTCCGGGCCATACCCCGTCCAGTGCACCAAAAATGACAGCCGACCCCGAACCACCTTGGAGTCAAGAATCCTTTCAACAACAAACTCCCTCTGGCCACGTATCAGAAGAGGGGAAGGTCTTCCACTGGAAGAAGGATTACTAATCGCCCGTTTTAAAAGGGAACAATGAAATGTTTTATTGATACCCAAAGAACGGGGCAGATCTAACTGAAATGCCACCGGATTGATAACCCTGGTGATCTTATAAGGGCCGATGAACCGGGGGCCTAACTTATGAGATGGCTGTCTCAACTTCAAATTCTTGGTAGACAACCAGACGAAGTCTCCTAATTTGAAGCTGCAGGGTCTTTTCCGCTTATCAAAAACCCTTTTGGTCACTAATGACACAGACACAAGGGCTTTCTTCACTTTCCGCCAAATACCTCTAAGGACCGAAACCACAGAGGAACCACCAGGCGTGGAGTCCAGGGGGTCAAAAGAATTGGCCTTATTATGATGCCCATACACACAAAGGAAGGGAGAGATCCCTGTAGCAGAGTGAGCCGCGTTGTTATAGGCAAACTCCGCCATGGACAGATGAGCAACCCAGTCAGTCTGACACTTGGAGACATAACACCTGAGGAACTGCTCCAAGGACTGGTTCACCCTTTCAGTCTGCCCATTAGACTGCGGATGGTAGCCTGACGACAAGCTGACAGAAATCTGGAGATCGGAACAAAATGCCCTCCAGAATTTGGCCACAAACTGGGATCCGCGGTCAGAGACCACATCAAGTGGCAACCCGTGGAGACGCACAACATGCAGCATAAATAATTCAGACAGGCGTCTGGCCGATGGCAGCCCAACCAGTGGAACGAAGTGCGCCATCTTCGAAAACCTGTCAACGACAACCCAGATGGCTGTCATCCCCGAGGATTTGGGCAAGTCCACCACAAAATCCATTGAAATGTGGGTCCATGGCTTAGATGGGATAGAGAGTGGATGTAATGGGCCAACAGGAACCCCTCTAGGAGTCTTATTTCGGGCACAGATGTCACATGCCCGAACCCACTGATCTACATCCTTAGCCACGGAGGGCCACCACACCGCCCTAGATAGCAACTCCCGAGTTCTGGAAATACCCGGGTGACCTGCCGACTTCTTGGCATGGAATTCCAGGAACACTCGCTGTCTTAACCTAGGAGGCACAAACAAAAGACCTACCGGAAGGTCTGGAGGAGCCTGCTCCTGTGCTCTAAGGACTAATGATAAGAGGTCCTGGGTAATGCCCACTTTAATACATGATGGGGAAACAATGGGCAACGGCTCCTCGGTGGTCTCCTGGATTGGAGCAAAACTCCGCGAGAGCGCATCAGCCTTGATGTTTTTTGACCCAGGGCGATATGTTATCAAAAAATTAAAGCGAGCAAAAAACAAAGCCCATCGTGCCTGCCTGGCATTGAGACGCTTTGCTGACTCTAAATATGCCAGATTCTTATGGTCAGTGAGAATTGAGACCACAAACTTAGCCCCCTCAAGCCAGTGTCTCCACTCCTCGAGTGCATCCTTAATAGCCAACAATTCCCGGTTACCCACGTCATAATTCATCTCGGCAGGCGAAAATTTACGGGAAAAGTAAGCACAGGGATGAAGGCGATTATCAGACACTCCCATCTGAGAAAGCACTGCCCCAATACCCATCTCAGAGGCATCCACCTCCACCACAAAAGGACGCTCTGGATCTGGGTGTCGCAGCACCTTGGCCGAAACAAATGCCCTTTTGAGACGGGCAAAAGCCGCTTTAGCCTCACAAGACCAGTGAGCAACATCCGCCCCTTTCTTAGTGAGTGCCACCAAGGGCGCCACTATAGATGAAAATCCAGCGATAAATCGTCTATAAAAATTCGCAAAGCCCAGGAAACGCTGAAGCGCCTTCAAACTAGTGGGCTGCACCCAATCCAGGACTGCCTGTACCTTGGAACCCTCCATTTGGAAACCTTCTGGGGAGATAATATATCCTAGAAATGCGATTTGCTGAACTTCAAATTCGCACTTCTCCAGCTTCGCCCCAAGCCGGTGGTCTCTGAGTTTCTGGAGGACTAAGCGTACATGCTTCCGATGTTCCTCCAGGGAATGGGAGAAGATTAGGATGTCATCTAAGTATACAACTAAGAATCTATCCAAATATTCCCTGAGCACATCATTCATGAAATCCTGGAAGACTGCCGGGGCATTACAGAGCCCAAAAGGCATCACCAAATATTCATAATGCCCTGAGTGGGTATTAAAGGCAGTCTTCCATTCATCCCCCTCTCTTATTCGGATTAGATTGTACGCACCGCGTAGGTCAATCTTAGAAAAAATGGTGGCAGTACGAAGCTGGTCAAACAAGACCGAAATGAGAGGCAGTGGTTATGAGTTTTTAATCGTGATACGGTTCAATTCCCTGAAGTCGATGCAGGGTCGCAACGAACCGTCCTTTTTACCCACGAAGAAGAACCCCGACCCAACTGGAGACTGTGAAGGTCTGATAAATCCCTTAGCCAAGTTCTCCTGAATGTACTCTGCCATAGCCTGAGTCTCAGGACGTGACAGGGAGTACAACCTGCTCTTGGGAAGCTTAGCATTTGGCAACAAATCAATGGCACAGTCATAGGGGCGATGGGGAGGTAGTACCTCTGCAACTTTTTTGGAGAACACGTCCGCAAAATCTGCATAACACCCTGGCAATCCTGGCAAACTTAGCTGCGAGAGCCTGACTGGAAGGCTCAAGAAACTCCTGAAACAATCAGTAACCCAACTAAGAATCTCCCCAGAGACCCAGTCAAGTTGAGGATTGTGGGCCCTTAACCAGGGTAACCCCAACACCAATGGGGCAAAAGTACAGACAGTCACATAAAAGGACAATTTTTCAGAGTGTGTGGCTCCAATAAACAAAGAAATCTGGCTAGTGCAAGAGGTAATTTTACCTTGGGATAATGGTTCTCCGTTTAACCCACAAATCTCAATTTCCGATGCCAAGGGTACTAAGGGAACAGAGTGTTTCAGGGCGAATTGGCGGTCCATAAAAACCCCATCGGCCCCACTGTCCACAAAGGCCTCAGTCTTGACAGTTTGACCGAGGATCTTCAAGGTCACCGGAATGATAAAAGTCTTCTTGGGAAATTCTGACTTCTGGCCTGACAGGATATTTCCCATCACCCTCAGGCCCTGAAGTTTTCCGGCTTTTCTGGGCATGATACTACCACATGACCTTTATTCCCACAGTACAAACACAACCCCTGCTGTCTCCTCCGCGTCTTCTCACGCGAGGAGAGGCGGGTAGCCCCAATCTGCATAGGCTCCTCGGAAAATTCCTCAGAGTCTGAGGTTCCCTTGGGAAGGAAGGAAATCTCAGTCTCCCTTTCAAGCCTACGCTCTCTCAGCCGTCTATCCACCCGGATGGATAACTGCATGAGCTGATCCAAGCTATCAGGCAAGGGATATTGTACCAGTTGGTCCTTTATCTGGTTAGAAAGACCTCTTCGGTACTGGTGTCTCAGGGCTGGGTCATTCCACTGGGTATCATGGGCCAACCTCCGAAACTCCGTACAGTAAACCTCAACTGGCCTTCGCCCTTGCTTAAGGATCGAAATCTGAGCCTCGGCTGAGGCCGTCTTGTCAGGGTCATCATACAACATGCCCAGTGCCGTAAAAAAAAGCATCAACACTTTTAAGCGACGGACAGTCAGGCTGCAACCCATATGCCCAGACCTGTGGGTCTCCTTGTAGCAAGGAAATCACTATGCCCACCCGCTGAATCTCCGACCCAGAAGACTGAGGCCTAAGCCGGAAGTATAGCTTGCAGCTCTCCTTGAAACAAAAGAACTGCGAGCGATCTCCAGAAAAACGATCCGGGAGATTTACTTTCGGCTCCTTAACCCCTGCAGGTGCTGCTGCTGCGGGAGCTCCGCCAGCAGCCTGGGAGGTGTGCATTTTAATGGACAAATCATTAAATTGTCGAGTCAGGACCTGCACCTGATCGACCACCTGTTGCAACGTATTTTGAGGGGTATGCTCCATATTCCCACAAAATTTCAACAGGAGTATTAGGCTGCTGAATATGTTATGCACACCAGTGCCTGCAGGAAAGTACTGGTGTCAGAACTGTTATGCAAAACAAATGGACTCACAGACAGACTGGGGAATATGACATAACGTACACAGAAGGTGATAGGGTAACAAAATACACACAAGGTGAACAGAGAAGCCCAGAGGCTAAGGAACTGGGTATCTCCCTTGTATTAGAACTGCTCAGATGGGAAAAGCAAGATGTTGTGTTTTAATACGTAGAGAACCCGAAATGCTGTTGCTAAGGGCAACAGCAAAACCCTAAAGGGTTACCAACGGGTGTGGCAGTAAACTCCTTGGTCAGAGATGGAATGATAGACACAAGGAGAGTCTCCACAATCCTAATTCTCACTTGCAGTGCACAGGTTCAGCTTACTGCCACTAAACTGACCCCTGACACCTAGCACAGTGAGACAGGATTAGACAGGCAAGTCTTAGAATACAGCCGCAAACTTGCTAAGTTCACAGAGTAGTAACAGAACCCCAGCAAGCTAAACGACTGACTCCAGTCTTACTGCTAGGTCTGGATTGGCAGAGTGTAATACCAAATCCCCAGGCCTATTTGCAGTAAGCAACAAACAAATACAAAGCTACACAGTACTGGTTAACTTTCAGGAACTGACTAACCAACAAAGATTCAGCAGCATCTGCTTACCCTGAGAAGAGGCCTTATAAAGCACGTGCTGTCCACGCCCCACTCAGACCTCACAGACTGTGAGCACAAAAACCAGCACCGGATCCCCTGCCGTGCACAGAGCCTATAACCACTGCACAGCAAAAGACCCGAACCGGAGTATCAGCTGCGCTCAGGTTACTCCGCTAGCACTTGTCTCCCGGTTGCCATGACGACGTGGCAGCACAGGGCAGGAGACCCTAACACCTTTGAGGCACTGCAGTCTTGTTCTTCCAGAAACTTCAATAAGGACACTGTCTCTTCTTGGTACTTCTTTTCAGTGGTGGTGGCAATTAGCATGTCATCTACATACTGTATGAGCTGTGTGTTTTCTGGATAGAGGGGTCTCCATGTTTGTAATATTGTAAACATGGCTTCAGTGAAATCACTTGGTGATGTGCCCCCCCCCCCCCCCCCTGGGGCAGTCTTGTCCAGCAGTATTGTTTACCCTTATGTGTAGTAAGGGGGTACTGTTTGATGGACACTAGTACCGTTCGTTTTTTAAGTTGCAGTTGTAGTGGCTGTACTTTAAGAAGGCCTACATCCGTTTTTCCTTGGACCATAATCTATCAGGGACTGATGATGTCCATGCTGGGAGTTGCTGTTCCTCTTCATCTTTCTTTTTCTTTGAGAGGTAGACTTGTATAGCAGCTTCTATTTCAGGTTGTATCTTTGCTGGAATGTTGCTGGTATACTTAATGCCTTGTGGGGTGTACTGGATTGTTGCTTGCATTAGGGCTAGGATGTCCACTCCCAAAAGGTTGACTGGACAGGTGGGTGAGGTTAGGAATGCTGCTGGGACAGGTTTGGCTTCATTATTGATGAGTAAGGGCATCATCTTACTTTCTTGCAGGGGTAGGGCTTGACCTCCCAATCCAGTTGCTTCGATGGCCTGATCTGTAAGTAAATGTGGAGGAATCTGGTTGTGCACAAAAACAGTTCTTGAAGCCCCTGTGTCTATTAAACAATTAAGTTCTTGTCCTGTGGGTAAAGTCACTGTAATGGTACCTTTTGTTGAAATGTCAGTTGCCACAGGATACACAGATACTGTCACTGACACAGGGGTTGCGCATCTTCATACTCTGTCATCTTGTGCATGTTGGTTTACATATGGCTGGTCAGAAGTTTGCTGTCGTCTTTGCGTGAATCTAAGATATTTTCTGCAATCCTTTTGATGTCCTGGGAGCTTACACCAAAAACATTTGCCAGTCATGTTATTACCTTGTACATCCATTTGTTCCCTTGTTTGGTGTGGCTTTCCTTCTTGTCCACTCCTGGGTCTTGGTATCCATGTCTTTTGAGGACCTTGTATCAGGTGAACAGTCACTGCAGGAGTTTTAGACATGCGTTTGTCCTTCTTTTCCTTTTCCAAATCCTCAATGCCTTCCAGCACCTGTATCTGGAAAAGCTGAGGTCTTAATTCATTCTTTAAACCATTTAAAAAACTTTGTCTTTAACATTCTTGCTCCTGCAGCATCACATACTGGATATCCTTCCTCCTCTTGTCTAACCACAAGTTTATCATAGTACTGGCATACATTGTCTGTTTTCTGTACAATATCTGGTGTCGCGGGTGCGGTTTCCTGTATTTGGAAATATCTCCACTATACTCTTGCTAAGAGATTTGTTCCACTTGCTCTAGTATATCTCTCATCCGCTGCTGGCCTGTCTGCAATTTTTTTTCCTCTACCACCTGCTGCATCTCAGGCAGCCATTTGTTCCATAAGGGAATATTTTCCAGAGCCTACTGCTGTACTAATAATTTGCTCTAAATCTATCCAGCAAGGTCTGTATATACCACATACTTGTGACAATTGCTTAAAAAAATTATATACCACAGGATTTTTCCTTATATCTGGTAATTAATTTACAATTCTTAACATATCAGACTGAAACCATGGTGTGTAATGTTCCTGATCAATATGTCTGGGGTTGCAACGTCGGATTAATTTTCCCCTGCATTAAAAATGCATTACAGAAACTTCTAGTATTTCAGATAATAACAAAGTACAGTAGTAATGAGTCACTATACTACTGTCTCCAAATACCTAACAGCTGAGAACTTTTTCTTAAACCAAAATTAAAATACACATTGCTTATATGTAAAATGACTTATGGGAATATATAAATCTACATAAGTATGCATGATTACCCATTAATATAATTTGCAGTCATAAACATATTACATCTGTATATGTGTACATATTACAGTATGCTCTTTCATGCAGAAGCATTATTTATACATACTGTTTCTTTAACTCTTTCCTGAGCCACATTAAAACCTTTCAGCTTATAAACGAGGGGGCAGCAAAACTGCAATTCCCACTACATATACACATTGCTGTTTTCCTGTAATCTACAGCGGTGTGCATGTAATATAAAAATTATAACAGAGGGTTAGACATTTCTCTCTAATAAATCAAAGCATGTGCAAAGTCTGTTTTCTAGGGGCATTATGTTGCCAAGACCTATGACATTATTATTTCTCATATATACAGGTGATGTATTGAACCTCAATTTCCTGGGACAGTTTGCCAAATTTTTACAGTGTCAGAAAAACCACTTTTATTAATACAGTGTTTCTTATTTGCTTAACCCTTCTCCCTTAGTCAGGAACCAGTATCCCTTCCCCTGGGAAGTTTGCCCTTTTTAAAAATCGCACCAATACCATTAAGTGCTTTCCCCCCCCTCCCTATCACTGACAATCCCCAGGGTAGGCCTCTCCCTGGTTGTCCTACCATGTGCACCCACCGCATGAATGATCAGTTCACCTTGCGATATCCTTATGGGCTGAAACCGTTGCCTGCACTGCATAGTACTCAAAAACAAAAGTCAGTTTATGTTTATATGGGATATACCTTTATGGGAAAGTTAATCAAACCAACAATAAAAAGGTCAAATGAAGCAAACTATTTGGATCTTAATCTCTGACACAATAAAACTTTGATATTGCTGACTGGACTTTACCTAGTCCACAAAGACTTCTTTAACCACTGTGTTATACGTCTCTTATATCTGTCTCTAATTACATATATATATATATCGTTCAGGAGGCGACTCTGAATAAACCCCTCTACCCTTGTGGCCAAAGAGTTTCTCAAATCCGTCTGTGGACAGATGACTGGTGTTGTGGCATTGCCTTTTCCTCCTTGTGGTGGTGGAAAATCAATTACCAATGCTCCCCAAGTGAGCCCTGTATAATAGACTACTTCTTCTGGACTGCTGAGCTGTATCCCTATGATTATTGTTAAATTACTCTGTGAATCTGTACCTTGTCCTTCATAAATTCCTCCCCGTATCATGTATTCTGTTGCCCCTAGTATTCTTGGAATAACCCCGACTATTCTTAGAATACAGTCCCCTTGAGTTTGAAAATGTGTCCCGTACACACTGGGCAATCATACCTGAGCCCCATCTCTATTGACTCCAGCATGCACTTAGGGCAATGATATCCGAACTCCCTTTCTATTGAGTCCGTCTTACCCTTAAGTCTGAATTCCATGATACTATATATATTATAATGTGTGCACGACAATCTAGACAGTGGTTCCCTACAAAACTGAAATCACTTTGTGGCAATATCCCCTTAAATTCACAATATTCTGGTTCAGGTTTAAGATTATACCATAATAATAATAATAATGAACATTTACAATACTGACATGTCATTTGAGAAAGAGAAAAAAATGTTTGTAAATGTAAAAACTGAAACTGAAACTTATGTATGTACTTTATCAGAGAACACAAAAAACAACAAATTGTGCACTTTTTAAACAGACAAACAGTTTCTATATCATGCATACTATCTGCACATAGATGAACAGACTGGTAGATAGTATACAAACACTGAGAGAGCAATCAAGTTGAAAATGAATCTTTAGATTACTCACCCGGGGTTTTGTCATTGGTTGTATATGAGCATCAGCCGTGTCGTCATCTGCTGGCAGGAGCGTTAGTGATCCCGGGTCACGAGCCCCCATGTAACTGTTGGAGATAGACTCCGTATATCAATGTCCTTCGGTTGTCTGTTCAATACCCTCGAACATCAGTCAATGGTTCTGTACTTCGCAGCCAGCTGGAGACCAGAAATAATGAGACAACACACAGGAGATATGTAGAAGCTCAGCAAGTCATTTCTGATCTGACTCGTTGCTCTAGGAGCCTTTATTTATACACAAATGAACAAAGGAATAAAGGTATGGCAGTGTGTTAGCCAATCAAAGTACACTGTGTGCAAAGATAAACAATTATTTAATTAAAACCAATTATAGCATTCCTGAATATATTCTTATCACTGTTTGCTCATTAATTTAATGAGAAGGCCTTTTTCTTATCGCCATCTGGACATTGGGGGTCATTCCGAGTTGATCGCTAGCTGCTTTAGTTCACTGCAGCGATCAGGCAAAAAAAGGCACTTCTGCGCATGCATATGTGGCGCAATGCGCACTCGCAACGTACTATTACAACGAACGTTGTAGTTTCACACAAGGTCTAGCGAAGCTTTTCAGTCGCACTGCTGGCCGCAGAGTGATTGACAGGAAGAGGGCGTTTCTGGGTGTCAACTGTCCGTTTTAGGTACTACTGCTTAGTTTGCTATCTATGAGGACACCTAAGTCCTTTTCCAGTACAGAATCCCCTAATTTTACCCCATTTAGTAGGTAGGTGTTATTTTTGTTCTTGTTACCAACAAATTGTGCACTTTTTAAACAGACAAACAGTTTCTATATCATGCATACTACCCCATTTAGTAGGTAGGTGTTATTTTTGTTCTTGTTACCACAGTGCATTACCTTACACTTGTCTGTATTGAAGCGCATTCTCCATTTCGCTGCCCAAGCTTCTAATTTAACTAAGTCATTCTGAAGCGCCTCAGCATCCCCCTCCGCATTTATAACTTTACACAATTTGGCATCATCTGCAAAAATTGACACCATGCTCTCTAGACCTTCTGTTAGGTCGTTAATGAAAATATTGAACAATAGCGGTCCTAATACTGAGCCTTGCGGCACACCACTTAGAACTTCAGTCCAATTTGAAAAAGATCCATTAACCACAACGCACTGCTCCCTATCAGCTAACCAGTTTTTGACCCAAGTGCATATTGTGCTTCCTAGCCCTGATTCTTGTAGCTTGTAGATAAGTCTCATGTGTGGTAAAGTGTCGAATGCTTTGGCAAAATCTAAAAAGATTACATCCACCTCTTTACCCTGATCTATGTTTGCGCTTACTGTTTCATAAAAGCCAAGTAAGTTGGTTTGACAGGATCTGTCCTTCATAAACCCATGTTGATTCCTTTTAATGACCTTATTGACTTCAAGGAACTTCTGAATACTGTCTCTTAGAATACCTTCCAATACTTTCCCCACTATAGATGTAAGACTAACTGGTCTATAATTACCTGGTTCAGCTTTACTTCCCTTTTTGAATATAGGCACTACTTCCGCTATACGCCAGTCTTTGGGAACCATACCTGATATTACTGAATTCTTAAAGATCAAAAATAGCGGTTTTGCAAGTTCAGAGTGAAGCTCCATTAGAACCCTTGGGTGAATACCATCAGGACCTGGTGATTTATTAATATTTAAATGTTTTAATCGGTCACAGACTACTTCCTCGCTTAAATAAGTACCTATCAGTGGGATATTCTCATTATTGAGATTATGGGTTAGCCCCTAATTTGGTCCTCTCTAGTAAATACTGTTGAAAAAAACTCATTTAGTGTGTCCGCTATGTCATTATCATTTTTGCTTAAGACTCCCAACTTGTCTTTTAAAGGGCCTATACTCTCCTTCTTTAATCTCTTGCTATTAATGTATTTAAAGAATTTTTTGGGATTCGCTTTGCTTTCCTTTGCTACTAGTTTTTCAGTTTCTAATTTAGCCGCTTTTATTTCCTTTTTGCATATTTTGTTACATTCCTTATAGTGCTGAAATGACTCTGCTTCCCCGTCAGATTTGTATTTTTTAAATGCTCGCCTTTTCTTGCCCATAAGTTCCTTTATCTTTTTGTTAAGCCACATCGATTTATGATTTTTAGTCCTTTTTTTTGCTGCTCGTTGGAATAACTTTGAGTGTATTTTTAGCTAGCAGGAATTTTAGTACCTCCCATTTCTCCGTAGTATTTTTTCCTAAAAACAAACCTTCCCATTCAATATCCCTGAAAAATACCCTCATCTTTTCAAAATTTGCTTTGCTATAGTTTAGAGTCCTAGTTGAGCCAGTATAGGGCTGTTTATGAAAACTGATATTGAATGTGACCATATTGTGGTCGCTGTTTCCTATGGGTTCCCCTACTATAATACCTGATACCAAATCCCCATTGTTTGTTAATACCAGGTCTAAGATTGCATTGTACCTAGTTGGTTCCTCAATTAATTGAACTAAGTAGTTATCATTAAGTGTGTTTAAAAACATATTGCCCCTAGCAGTATCACATGAATCGTTTTTCCAGTTTATCTCTGGATAGTTAAAATCTCCCATCACTACTATGTCTCCTATTCCTGCTGCTCTTTCAATTTGCTTTAGTAACAATTCCTCATCAGATACGTTGATACCAGGCGGCCTATAGCATACACCCAATACTAACTTTTTTATTCCTTTTTATTCCTTTTTCCCCGCATGCAATTTCTACCCTTAATGTCTCGACAGTGTCTACAGTCCCCTCCTGAATATCTTCCTGTATATCAGGTTTTAAAAACGGCTTTACGTAAAGACACACCCCTCCACCCTTTTTATTTAGTCTGTCTCTCCTAAACAGTGTGTAGCCCTCTAGAGTGACTGTCCAATCATGAGATTCGTCCCACCAAGTTTCAGTAAACATCCGAAGTTTCACAGATAAAGCCATAATGGGACAAATATTTAATGGATCAATTTACTAAATTTGTCTCCTCTTTACATAACAACCTTCTCATGAGGAGTCTTGCAAGGCAAAAGAACAATAACAAATATGTATACACAGATCCATACTCTCCAGATTAATGGTAACAATGTTTGAAGGGGATCCGGTCATGTGATCGGCACTTGGGATCCCGGCAGTCACCATGCCGACGTCGGAATCCCAAGTGATCAAAAGCCCTACAGTCTGCATGCTGACTAACAGGGACTATTCCCATTTGTGGGTGTTCACGACACCCACAGAGTGAGAACATAACCTGTGACGAGCGCAGCGAGACACCAAGGGGCTTTGTTGTGCTCAACCCCCACCCCACCCCCCTGCCAGCATTCTTCCACACCACTTGTCACCCAACACTAACCCAGTTGAACTACCTGCATTCTGTGCATGCATCAACCTAGGAGTACCTATGGTGTGGCACCAGCCTGTACAAAGTAAAAAATCCCTGTGGTGTTCAAAAACATAATAATTCACAATTACTGTATTTCTACATATGCTGTTATATCTTCTACCCAATGGTCATTAAAATGGATTAGTCTAGGTTTTATGCTGGTGTTGAACATAAGAAGACACTGCAAATGGATGCATTGTGGACCTAGAACCTGAATGTCCTCTGTTCAACACATCCTTTAAAGTTCATTGCCAGAATACTACAAATACTTAGTATATTTGAAATCCATTTAATGAAAAGAAAGCAGTTCTGACCAAATGTATAAACTGCTGCAGAGAGGAGTTATATATTTACTCACCGGTAGCTGTTCCAAAACATGATGTGTACTGCACTAACCACCCACTGAAAGGTAAAATAGAGAAACATGATCGTACTCTTCAGAGACATTAAAATAAACAGGGCAATGACCAAGAGCAGAACCATCCCATGGTAATGTATTGGACTGAGCCAGTCTTTGCTCATAGAGGAAATACTAATGATTACTCCAATTTGAAATGTACGGGATGCATACATTAATTGCACTGGGTCTCCATAAAATAAATCATGAATGTAATCCACCAGGCATTGAAGGCAATTTGTCATCCAGGTGCGCTGATTAAAATCACAAATGTAAAAATTTTTAGGAATTTAATACCTACCGGTAATTCCTTTTCTTGTAGTCCGTAGTGGATACTGGGGATCTGTAATTTAGTACCATGGGGTATAGATCGGGTCCACTGGAGCCTGGCACTTTAAAACCTTTAGTGTGTGTATGTGTGTGCTGGCTCCTCCCCTCTGTGCCTCTCCTACCAGACTCAGTCTAGGAAACAGTGCCCGAGGAGACTGACATACCACGAGAGAAGAAATCAGGTACAACAGCGGTTAGACACTAAGCCAACACACAACCATAATCGAAAGGAGGGCGCTAACCAGAACAGAGGATAGCAACACCAACCTAACCAGGATAGCACAGCTATCCCAACAAGATAATGGGACCGCAATGGTGGGCCAACCAAACACTTACTCAGGTAAGCAGGAATCGAAGCACTGAATCAGGCACCCAGTATCCACTACGGACCACGAGAAAAGGAATTACTGGTAGGTATTACATTCCTATTTTCTCTTACGTCCTAGTGGATACTGGGAATCTGTATTTTAGTACCATGGGGAAGTCCCAAAGCTCCCAAACGGGTGGGAGAGTGCTGCGACTCCTGTAAAACCACCTGACCAAACTGAAGGTCATCCTTGGCCAAGGTGTCGAACCGATAACAATTCACCAAAGTGTTCAAACCAGACCAAGTAGCAGCTCGGCACAACTGTAAGGCCGAGACACCCCGGGCAGTCACCCAGGAAGAGCCCACAGATTTAATTGAGTGGGCCTGAATAGATGTCGGCAAAGGCAGAGCCGCAGAAGTATAGGCTTGTTGAATGGTCAACCTGAGCTAACGAGCAACAGATTGCTTAGGAGCCGGCCGACTAATCTTGGACAAACAGCGAATCAGATTTCCGATGACAAGCAGTCCTTTTTACATAAATGTTCAGAGCCCTCACCACATCCAAGGACTCTGGGCCAACAGAAGCGTCAGACAACACTGGAACCACAATAGGTTGATTCACGTGAAAAGCTGACACCACTTTTGGCAAAAACTGAGGCCAGGTCCTGAGTTCCACCCTGTCTGCATGAAAAATCAAATAAGGGCTCTCACAGGATAATGCCCCCAATTCAGAGTCACGTCTAGAAGACGCCAATGCTAATAACATCACTGTCTTCCAAGTGAGAAATAGAAACCCTATGTAAGGGTTCAAACCAGTCCGATTTAAGAAAGGACAGAACCACATTGAGATCCCATGGAGGTACGAAAGGTGGTTGTATATGAAGAACTCCTTTTATTAAAGTTTGTACTTCCGGCAACATGGCTGGTTGTTTTTGGAAGAAAATAGAGAGCACCGAAATCTGGACTTTGATGGGAGCCCAAACGTAGATCCATATCCACTCCCGCTTGCAGGAAAAGTATAAAAGCAACCAATTCTAAATTCCAAGGGAGAAACCTTTCTACTTTCACACCAGGAAACATACTTTTTCCAGATACGATGATAATGTTTTGACGTAACCATCTTCCTGGCCTGGACCATGGTGGAAATAACCCGGGAGGGATGACCTTTTCTTGCTAGAATCTCCCTCTCAACTTCCAAGCCATCAAACGTAGCCGCTGTAAGTCTGGATAGACGAATGGACCTTGTTGAAGATGATCCTTTTGAAGCAGCAAAGGCCAGAGATCCTCCAGTGCCAAGGTTAGGATGTCCGAGTACCACGCCCTTTGAGGCCAATCCAGGGCAATTAGAATTGCTTGAATGCTTTCCCTTCTTAGCCTTTTAGAACCCTTAGGATTAACGGTAGAAGAGGGAACAGGTACACAAACTGGAACGTCCGAGGGATCGTCAGTGCGTCTATGTCACAACTGAGGGTTTAGGCTGACGAGAGGAAGCCTCAGTTGTAGGGCTGAGATGAAATTAAACCTGGGAGGTTTAATCAGACCCCTGGACATGTAAGTGCAGAATGATTACCCGAAGGTGTGACCATGACAACCAGTTTAAAATTCAAAATAAAAGTTTATTAACAGACTCCGTGTGATAACAAGCAGTATTCAAGTTTAGCAAAGACAGTGGCAAATAACACAGTTCCTGGAATACATAACCATAGAAGGTTTCTCAGAGCACTGGTAGGTTTAGAACAGATGTAAAAGTCCTTTGATGGAATCACCTTACCAGGCCTGGTTGTAGTTGTAGAAATAGCCAAGGAACATGCCAGTAGTTGTAGCAGGTGAATCTGTAACTTGAGTATGCTGCTGTATCAGCTGGATGGAACCAGCCAGGTGGTAAGACATGGAGTGGATGCTGAGTGGAATCAGCCAGGTGATGAAATGCAGAGTGGATGCTGAATGGAATCAGCCAGGTGATAAAACACAGAGTGAATGATGTGAGATCCTAGGGAGCGTAGAAACAGAATAGCTGAAAGATGGTTACCGGTGGTAGTGGATACTGCTGGTAAGATAGGATCCGCTGGATCAGCACCAGTGTTTAGTAGAAGCTGGCTGCTTGGAAGCAGATAGTAGATAGCTGGAAACTGGACAGCCACGGAAGGCTGTAGAGTCAGGCTGCACTGCAAGATGGAAAGCAGGTGCGGGTCTCTTTGTGGATGCTGGAGACAGGAACTGGAACCTGGAAAAACAAGCCACAGGAGAGAGAGACTGGAACAAGGTATGACATTCAAAGCACTGACATCTATCTGGCCCAGACACAGGACACTTATACCTGCTGCTATGCAGGCATTGGCTGGGCAATTATGCAGATTCCAGAGACGGTGGATTGGGGGAATTGGAGCATGTGATCAAATCCAACATGGCTGCGCCCATGCTGGAACCTGGAGGGAAAACTGGTTTGAAATGAAATGTGCAAACATAATGATAATGGTGGCGCCGGCCGCGGAGGACAGGAGACGCCAGATGACAGTTATATGCTGAGACACACGGAGGGCAGCAGAGGCCGCGGCAGGCATGATACATGATTCTGAGAACCTGCAGCAAAAACACAGTAACGGCGGCGGAGGCCGCGGAGGACGGGAGACGCCATGTTGGATTCAAACATGGCGCCGCTGTGGTAGTGTCTCAGAATGACAGGAGGGATGTGCAGAGTGTTGACACAGATGAGATCCGGATTTGGAACGCTGGGCCAGTCTCAGAAGAAACCTAAACGGCAGGTAATGGCGTCCAGATACCCGGATCGTGACAGCACCCCCCCCCTTTAGGAGTGGCCCCAGGACACTTCTTAGGCTTTAAAGGAAACTTTGAGTGGAAATTTCGGACCAAGGCAGGAGCATGTACGTCTGAGGCATTGGTCCAAGAGCGTTCTTCAGGACCATAGCCCTTCCAGTCAATGAGATACTGTAACTGACCGTAACGGAAACGTGAGTCCAAAATCTTGGCCACCTCATACTCGACTCCCCATTGAGTCTGAACTTTGGGAGCTGGAGGAAGTGCGGAATGAAACCGATTCAGGATCAGCGGTTTCAACAAGGAAACATGAAATATCCTGGGTATTTTCAAGAAGGGTGGTAACTGTAATCTGTAGGCAACAGGATTGATGACTTGTTCAATCTTGAAGGGACCGATGTAGCGAGGTGCAAATTTCATGCTGGGAACTCTCAACCTCAAATTCTTCGTGGACAACCACACACGATCACCCACCTTGAGAGCAGGAACCGCTCTACGCTTCCTATCGGCAAACTTCTTATACCTGGATGAGGCTTTAAGCAGGGCTGCGCGGACGTTCTTCCAGTTATTTGAAAACTGACGCAAGGTGACATCCACTGCTGGAACAGAAGTTGCGGGAAGCGGTTGAAATTCTGGGACTTTAGGGTGGAATCCATAATTAATGGAGAATGGTGTTGAAGAAGATGAGGAATGGTATTGATTGTTGTGGCTGAACTCGGCCCAAGGAAGGAGTTGAACCCAGTCATCTTGAGAGGAAGACACATATATACGGAGGAAGGCCTCCAAGTCCTGATTCACCCTCTCGGTTTGACCATTGGTCTGAGGATGGTAAGCTGTGGAAAACTTTAACTTGACTTGGAGGGCTTGACACAAACTTCGCCAAAATTTGGCTACAAATTGTACTCCACGATCCGAGATAATCTCTTCAGGAAGACCGTGAAGTCGGAAGATCTCTTGTATAAACACTTGAGCCAACTTGGAAGCTGACGGAAGACCGGTGAGAGGGATGAAATGTGCCATCTTGGTGAACCGGTCAACTACCACCCAGATGGTATTAAACTTGTTGCAGATAGGTAGATCGGTAACAAAGTCCATCGACAAATGGGTCCATGGTCGACGGGGAACAGATAATGGAACCAGTTGCCCTGCAGGCGACTGGCGGGAGACTTTGTGTTGGGCACACTTTGGGCAGGAGGCAATAAATTCCATAACGTCCTTCTTCAGAGTTGGCCACCAGTAGGACCTAGAGATAAACTCCAGGGTTTTCTGAATGCCTGTATGTCCAGCAAAGCGGGAAGCGTGGGCCCAATGCATGAGCTTCTTCCTTAGAACTGGCTTAACAAAACTTTTCCCTGGCGGGGACGTAGAGTCCATCCCTACCGTGGAGAATGCCAACGGATTAATAATAGGATGCTTGTCTGCAGACTCGGACTCATTTTCTTGCTCCCATGAGCGGGAAAGGGCATCGGCCTTACGATTCTGAGAACCCGGACAGAACTGGAGTTTAAAGTCAAACCTAGAGAAGAAAAGTGCCCATCTGACCTGACGAGGGTTCAGACATTGTGCGCCTTTGAGATATAAAAGATTTTTGTGGTCGGTAAGTATGGTGATTGAATGAGAAGCTCCCTCCAACAGGTATCTCCACTCCTCCAGAGCGAGCTTGATGGCTAGCAACTCCTGATCGCCAATGGCATAGTTGCGCTCAGCTGGGGAGAACTTCCGGGAGAAGAAACTGCAAGGATGTAGATGTCCATCTTTGGCCCTCTGGGATAACACCGCTCCTACTCCAACGGAGGAGGCATCTACCTCTAAGATAAAAGGAGAGTCGGTGTCGGGCTGTTTCAGAACTGGTGCAGAGATGAACCGTTCCTTCAGAAGGTGAAAGGCCTGCGTAGCTTCTTCGGACCACTTGGACGGATTAGCACCTTTCTTGGTAAATGCAGTGATAGGCGCCACAATGGTGGAAAAGTCTCGTATAAACTTTCTATAATAATTGGCGAACCCTAAGAACCTCTGGACCCCTTTGAGGGTTAAGGGTATAGGCCAATTCTGGATTGCTTGGAGTTTCTCAGGATCCATCTCTAGTCCGGAACCGGACACAATGTAACCTAGAAACGGAATGGTTTTAACTTCAAACATACACTTCTCCAATTTACAATAGAGGTGGTTGACACGGAGACGGGAAAGGACCTCCTTTACCCAGAAACGATGATCTTCTAGATTATTAGCAAAGATGAGGATGTCATCTAAATAAACCACGACATGGCGGTATAAGATGTCCCTGAAGATCTCATTCACGAAGTGCTGGAAGACTGCTGGAGCGTTGCTCAATCCGAAGGGCATGACGAGGTACTCATAATGTCCGTCACGGGTGTTAAAGGCGGTCTTCCACTCGTCACCCTCACGGATTCGGATGAGATTGTAGGCACCCCTCAAGTCCAGCTTTGTGAAAATGGTTGCACCACTAACTCTATCAAAGAGCTCTGTAATCAGGGGTAAAGGGTATCGGTTCTTGACAGTAATGTCGTTCAGACCTCTGTAGTCGATGCACGGACGCAGACCACCATCTTTCTTCTTAACGAAGAAGAAGCCTGCGCCGGCTGGAGAAGAAGATGGTCGGATGAAACCCTTCGCCAGGTTCTCTTTGATGTACTCTTCCATGGAGTGTGTCTCAGGCAGAGACAACGGATAAGTTCGGCCTCGCGGTGGAACCTTCCCTGGAATGAGGTCGATTGGGCAGTCCCATTCTCTATGAGGAGGAAGGATATCAGCAGAGGCTTTACTGAACACGTCCGTGAAGTCTTGATATGGAGGAGGTGGAACATCAGATGACCTGGGGAAGGAAGAACAAACAGGAAGAACTTTGGCTAAACAAGTCTCAACACAGGAGGGACCCCATGCCAGTATTTGCGTAGTCGTCCAGTCAATCGATGGGTTGTGGAGACGGAGCCATGGAAGGCCTAAAACCACTGGATGTGTGGCTCTTGGAATCACTAGAAAAGAAATATACTCAGAATGAAGAACTCCCACTCTCAGACGAACTGGAAGAGTTCTTAAGGAAATGACTGCGTCAAAAATCTTGCTGCCATCCACGGCAGTCAAAGAGATGGACGAGGACAGTCTCTCGGTGGGTAGGGACCACCGTTTAACATAAGCTTTGGTTATGAAATTCCCAGCTGCTCCGGAATCAAGGAGGGCAATGACGTTCCTGTAACGTTGAGCAATTTGGAGCGACACTGGGAGGTTACAATCATGAGGAGATGGAGAGGAGATCATTACTCCTAGCCGGCCCTCTCCTTGGCGAGCTAGGATCTGGAGTCCCGAACGTTTGGGACAGGCGTTGATAGTGTGCGACGGAGCTGCACAGTAGAGACATAGAGACTCGGAGAGGCGTCTTCGGCGCTCAGCGGGAGATAGACGGGAACGACCAATTTGCATAGGCTCATCCTTGGATGGAGATGGTTGACGAGGAGGAGGAGCAGAAGATTTAGGAACGGATGATCTTCCTCGTTCGGTTGCTCTCTCTCTGAACCGTAGATCAACCTTCGTGCATAGTGAAATTAGCTCATCCAACTTAGAAGGTAAGTCTCTGGTAGCTAACTCATCTTTAATGCGTTCTGACAAGCCATGCCAGAATGCAGCATACAGGGCCTCGTCGTTCCAGGCCAGTTCAGATGCCAGGATTTTGAACTGTATAAGATACTGTCCCACAGTACGTGTTCCCTGGCGTAGACGGAGAATCTCAGATGAAGCAGAGGAAACCCGGCCCGGCTCGTCGAAGATGCGCCTGAAGGATGCTATAAAGTCAGTATAGGAGGACAGCAGGGGATCAGACTTCTCCCATAACGGTGATGCCCAATCAAGGGCTGAGCCACTGAGGAGAGAAATAATATAAGCAACTTTGGTACGGTCACTGGGGAAGTTGCCAGGTTGAAGCTCAAAATGGATTCCGCATTGGTTGAGAAAGCCCCTGCAGAACTTTGGAGATCCGTCAAATTTTGCTGGCGTTGGAAGATGAAGACGTGGTATGGAAATGGGTAAGGTGGGTGGGGTTACAGCTGGAGTCACTGTGGTGGACGCATCAGACGTGTCAGGTCCACGGAGGGTCATCTGAATCCCATCCAGCCGAGTAGAGAAATCCTGGAGACAGCGGATGATGTGACCTTGTGCAGCCTCCTGATGTTCGAGTCTGGCTGCCAGTTCTTGCATAGGTCTAGCCGCTTGATCCTGGTCTCCGGCTGGATTCATATGGTCAGTGCTTACTGTCACAACTGAGGGTTTAGGCTGACGAGAGGAAGCCTCAGTTGTAGGGCTGAGATGAAATTAAACCTGGGAGGTTTAATCAGACCCCTGGACATGTAAGTGCAGAATGATTACCCGAAGGTGTGACCATGACAACCAGTTTAAAATTCAAAATAAAAGTTTATTAACAGACTCCGTGTGATAACAAGCAGTATTCAAGTTTAGCAAAGACAGTGGCAAATAACACAGTTCCTGGAATACATAACCATAGAAGGTTTCTCAGAGCACTGGTAGGTTTAGAACAGATGTAAAAGTCCTTTGATGGAATCACCTTACCAGGCCTGGTTGTAGTTGTAGAAATAGCCAAGGAACATGCCAGTAGTTGTAGCAGGTGAATCTGTAACTTGAGTATGCTGCTGTATCAGCTGGATGAAACCAGCCAGGTGGTAAGACACGGAGTGGATGCTGAGTGGAATCAGCCAGGTGATGAAATGCAGAGTGGATGCTGAATGGAATCAGCCAGGTGATAAAACACAGAGTGAATGTGAGATGCTAGGGAGCGTAGAAACAGAATAGCTGAAAGATGGTTACCGGTGGTAGTGGATACTGCTGGTAAGATAGGATCCGCTGGATCAGCACCGGTGTTTAGTAGAAGCTGGCTGCTTGGAAGCAGATAGTAGATAGCTGGAAACTGGACAGCCACGGAAGGCTGTAGAGTCAGGCTGCACTGCAAGATGGAAAGCAGGTGCGGGTCTCTTTGTGGATGCTGGAGACAGGAACTGGAACCTGGAAAAACAAGCCACAGGGGAGAGAGACTGGAACAAGGTATGACATTCAAAGCACTGACATCTATCTGGCCCAGACACAGGATACTTATACCTGCTGCTATGCAGGCATTGGCTGGGCAATTATGCAGATTCCAGAGACGGTGGATTGGGGGAATTGGAGCATGTGATCAAATCCAACATGGCTGCGCCCATGCTGGAACCTGGAGGGAAAACTGGTTTGAAATGAAATGTGCAAACATAATGATAATGGTGGCGCCGGCCGCGGAGGACAGGAGACGCCAGATGACAGTTATATGCTGAGACACACGGAGGGCAGCAGAGGCCGCGGCAGGCATGATACATGATTCTGAGAACCTGCAGCAATAACACAGTAACGGCGGCGGAGGCCGCGGAGGACGGGAGACGCCATGTTGGATTCAAACATGGCGCCGCTGTGGTAGTGTCTCAGAATGACAGGAGGGATGTGCAGAGTGTTGACACAGATGAGATCCGGATTTGGAACGCTGGGCCAGTCTCAGAAGAAACCTAAACGGCAGGTAATGGCGTCCAGATACCCGGATCGTGACAGTCTACTTCTATAGCTTGCGGATCCCTCATCCTGGAACAGTAACGGCAAAGCTTCTTGTTGAGATGAGAAACCATCAGATCTATATGCGGACAGCCCCACCGGTTAATCAACTGTTGAAACACCTGTGGATGTAGGCCCCATTCCCTCGGATGGAGGTCGTGTCTGCTGAGGAAGTCCGCTTCCCAGTTGTCCACTCCTGGAATTAATATGGCTGAGATGGCCCTTGCATTGGCCTCCGCCCAGATGAGTACTCTTGACACTTCTTGCATCGCCGCTCTGCTTCTTGTTCCCCCTTGTCAGTTTATGTACACCACCACCGTGGCGTTGTCCGATTGAACCTGGATCGCCTGATCCTTCAGGAGATAGGAAGCCTGCAGAAGAGCATTGTAAATTGCCCTGAGTTCCAGGATGTTTATCAGCAGAGCTGATTCCTGAACTGACCATAGCCCCTAGAACTGGGCCCCTTTGGTCACAGCCCCCCAACCCCGGAGGCTGGCATCCACTGTGAGTAGAATCCACGAGTGGATATTGAAATTCCTGCCTTCTACCAGGTGAGGAATTTGTAGCCACCATAATAGAGAAATCCAGGCTTTCAGAGGTAAGGTCACCTCCTGAGTCATGTGAAGGTGAGGCCCTGACCATTTGTCCAGCAGATCCAGCTGAAATTGCTAGGCATGAAATCTGACATATTGGATTGCGCCGTAAGCAGCAACCATCCTGCCCAGCAAGCATATGCAAAGATGTATTGACACCTTGCAAGGACGGAGCACTGAGTGGTCCATAGCCTGGATAGCCAAGGCCTTGTCCATCGGAAGAAACACCTTTTGAGACACTGTATCCAATACCATTCCCAGGAACTGAAGATGTTGGGTCGGTTCCAGGTGAGATTTCTGGAAATTTAGGATACACCCATGATCCGTAAGTAGGCAAGTCGTCTGATCGATGCTGTGCAACAGACGCTCCCTGGACATAGCCTTTATCAGCAGATCATCCAAGTAGGGGACTATGTTGACTCCCATCATGTGCAGTTGCAATATCATCTCCGCCATAACTTTGGTGAAGACCATCGGAGCTGTGGCCAGGCCAAAGGGCAAGGCCTGAAACTGGAAATGGTCATCCAAGATGGCAAACCTGAGGTAAGCCTGATGAGGGGCCACATGGGAATGTGTAGGTAAGCATCCTTGACATCTAGGGATACCAGGAATTCCCCCTCCTCCAGATCAGACACCAGTGCCTGCAGGGATTCCATCTTGATTTTGAACAACCGCAGATACAGGTTTAGAGACTTCAGGTTTAAGATGGGTCGCACCGAACCATCTGGTTTTGGAGCGAGAAAAAGACTGGAGTAAAAACCCCTGTTGTGTAACGGAGGAGGTACCGGAACCACCACCCCTGTCAACAAACGTTTTTGAATGGCCTCTTGCAAGGTAACTTTTGCTGCGGACAAAACTGGGAAGCCCGATTTTAAAAATCTGTGAGGAGGAAGTGCTTGAAATTCCAGCTGGTATCCATGGGAAATGAGGTACCTCACCCAAGGATCCCAAGGAACACGTGTGCGAAGTGTTGAAGGCGAGCACCTACCTGAAAGTCGCCATGCTGCTGGGGCCAACCGTCACACGGAAGGCTTAGCGGCAGGGGATCCGGTGGTCTGGTCCAGGGATGCAGCAGTTGTGGGTTTACGGGACTTACCCCGAGATCTTCTCGGATTGTGGAGGCTTCCCGGTCCCTGCATCTGAACCTTGCCACACGAAAGGACTGCAAGGAGGGTTCTGTGTAAGAATGTCTAGCAGGTGGCGCAGCCGACGGCAGATAGGTAGACTTACCCACCGTTGCCTGGTAAATCCATTAATTTGATTCGTCCCCAAAACATGGCATTACCTGTAAATGGAAGATTTTCTGCACCCTTTTTGGAATCAGCGTCTGCTGACCATTGACGTAACCACAGAGCTCTGCGATCCAAAACAGCCATAGCAGTAGTGCGGACATTTATCTTACACAATTCCTTAATAGCCTTGCTCATATAATTTGCAGCATCCTGTATGTGTTGCAGTAGAGTAATGGCCTCATCCTAGGGCAGAGAGTCTAATCCATTTGTAACGTACTCTGTCCCAGCTGGCTCATGAGGAGTACTTTTTGCCAGCCTGTTTCTGGATTCAGTGCGTAATTGTAAAGAGGCAGGACAGAACTGTTTTATCACCTACAGCATGCTGCCTGGATTCCCAATAGAACTGTAGAACTGGACATCACATATTATTGTGAAACATAATCCCTCTGTTATATGTGTTTGTGCTTATCGTGGAATAATATCTCTAGCCTGATGTTTTGTACAGAATGCATATGACGATGTATATATATGAATGTATTAGTTATATGCTAGGCAATATTGTATTGTGTTATTATATTGTACAGTTATATTTTATCTGTTATATTTGAAACATGTATTTTATTTGGTTATACTGTGTTTAATGTGTTTAATTATTAACAGGAATAAAGCCCAGTGGGCCGATGCATGAGAGATGTGTGCTGAGCGAACCGCTCAGCACACATCTCTCCCGCCGCTCAGCACAGCGCGATCTGTGCTGAGCTTGCGGGGAGAGACGGGGGGGGGGCGCCCACTTCACCCAGCGGGTGAAGTGAGCGACCCGCTAGATTGGCCTGCATGAAGGCCAATCTAGCAGCAGCGATAGCGATGCGTGGGGCTGCGCATCGCTATCGCTGTAAGGGGTATTCACGGAGCGATAAGGCTGATATTCTAAGCAATCTAGTCAGATTGCTTAGAATATCGCTCCGTAAGTACCCCCCTTTAGTCTATGCCAGAGTGTTATTTAACATGGTAAACAATTTATTGTAATGTAAATCCCCTAGCTGTACAATCAGATGTGATTAGGATGAGTAGGTTCAGTAGTAAACAGGTTATGTATGAGCCTGCAGGTAATCTGATCCTATACACCCCATTGTGTGCAGGAGCCCAGACACACCGTCTCCACTCTGTGACCTCCTGACTGACCAGCTTCTGTGATGAATAGACAGGGGAGGGTATAACAAGAGTGAGCTCTTCTGGTGAGGGAGAGATCTGCACAGAAGGTCAGAGAGAGTGGATGTACTTCTGAAGTGCAGGCACTGACTAGGCATTGCGGTGCCATCAGTGGCGAGAATCTGTGGCGCAGGATGCTGTGTGAGCTGGTATCCTAGACCAGGGGATACAGAACCACGACCAGTGTGTAACAGCAGGAGATCGCAGACATCTGTAATCCTAAACTACTGTGGGGATTTAATAAGTAAGATACCATCCTGGCTTGCAAATGTTAATGTTATTGTGTACTGTGTGTGTATATTTACAATAAAGGACAGTTGCCACTTTACTAAACTGTTTACCTGAGTGATCAGGGAATCCGTATCTTCACACCATTAATACTATTATCAGACCACTTGACTACTGCCCCGGAAATCCAGCCACAAACTATTGTGGGGTGCTGTGCTACCAGTAGCGGATCTTGCCACGGGCAAGCAGGACTTTTGCCCGGGGCGCCGCCTTCCGGAGGGCGCTGGCGCCATCCTGAGGGCACCGCACCGTGGCAAGATCCGCCACTGCTGCCCGCTGTGTCCCCCGTCCGCCTCCGCTGCCCGCTGCCCGGCCCGCTGTGTCCCCGCCTCCTGTGAAGGGAACTAGACGCGTAGCGTCTAGTTTACCTTCGTGGAGAGTACCTTTACTGAGCGGTGCGCGATGACGTCATCGCGCACCGCACAGCAAAGGTCCTCTCCACGAAGGGAACTAGACGCGTAGCGTCTAGTTTCCCTTCGTGGAGAGGACCTTTTGCTGTGCGGTGCGCAATGACGTCATCGCGCACCGCTCAGCATTCAAGCGGCGCTAGTAATGTACAGGGGGCGTAACTGACCCCGCCCCCTGTAGTAGGCCATGCCCCGTTTCCTGCCTGGGGCGCAGAGCGGCCTTGATCAGGCCCTGTGTGCTACGCCTGCTGCCGTATATATTGCCTTGAGAGTGGTCTCAATCTTACGGTCAGCAGGGACTTTAAAGGAAAAGTCAAGGTGTAGGTAGTTCATGTTGCTAAGTATTTTAGGAACAATCATTTCTGCTGCGGGGTACACTGGGCTCCACAAGGATAGACATTGGGGTGTAGAGTAGGATCTTGATCCGAGGCACCAACAGGCTCAAAAGCTTTGACCATTCCCAGAATGCACAGCACCGCCTCCTCTATAACCCCGCCTCCCTGCACAGGAGCTCAGTTTTGTAGTTGGTGCTTGCAGTAGCAGGCATGTCAACAGAGGACTGCTCCAGGCAGTCTAAGAAAAAGAGCTTTTTTGAAGAAAAAAGTGAAGTCTACAAGGGCTGCAGCGGAGGTTAGATGTCAGGGACATTCTCTGCTGTGGCTCCATCTCTCCACAGCGGCGCTGTAGACTCCCGCGCCCTGGTTGCTGGGTACACACAGCAGGAGGCTCAGGATTTCTTCTTGGTCAGACACACACGGCTGGGGCTCTCCGGGATTGCGAGGCCGCATTTCAGGAGGTGGTAAGTGGTCCCGTTCGCGGGACCCGCGCTTTATCGCGATCCGGCACGGCCGGTGGGAGGCGGGCCACGCGCGCTGGCGTGGACACTGTGTCAGTACAGGGACCCCACTAAGCCACCAGGGCAAGGGCACAGGTCGGTTTCTCTCATAACCCGTTTCTCATGCAGCCCACAGTACCGGTGGTTAAGTCCAGCAGGGGGAAAGGCTGAGACCTGTAGCCCCTCCCCCAGCCCTAGGGCTAGTTAAGAAAGAGTGTATTTAGTCAGGGTTATTTAGTACAAGTAACCTGTGATATACATCCAGTCTTTACTGTACATTGTTATATCTATCTTCTATATAGTTATGTAGCTAGTCCAGTGCAGTATTATTGCATGTCATAACTAGTGATGAGCGGGTTTGGTTTCTCGGAAACCGAACCACCCCGAACTTCACCCTTTTTACACAGGTCCGAGGCAAACTCGGATTCTCCCGAATGGCTCGGTTAACCCGAGCGCGCCCGAACGTCATCATCCCGCTGTCGGATTCTCGTGAGATTCGGATTCTATATAAGCAGCCGCGCGTCGCCGCCATTTTCACTCGTGCATTGGAAATGTTAGGGAGAGGACGTGGCTGGCGTCCTCTCCGTGTATTGTTGATGCAAATATTTGTGCTTGCTTTACTTATTGCTTAATTGTGGGGACTGGGGAGCAGCTGTATATTAATATAGGAGGAGTACAGTACAGAGTTATGCTGATCAGTGACCACCAGTTTTATCCGTTCTCTGCATGAAAAAAACGCTCCTTATCTGTGCTCAGTGTGCTGCATATATTTGTGCTCACACTGCTTAATTGTGGGGACTGGGGAGCAGCTGTATTATATAGCAGGAGTACAGTGCAGAGTTTTGCTGACAGTGACCACCAGTATACATTGTCTGCCTGAAAAACACTCCATATCTGTGCTCAGTGTGCTGCTTTATTGTGGGGACTGGGGACCACCAGTATAATATTATATAGGAGGAGTACAGTGCAGAGTTTTGCTGACCAGTGACCACCAGTATACGTTGTCTGCCTGAAAAACACTCCATATCTGTGCTGCATTGTAGACAGTATATAGTAGGAGTACAGTGCATAATTTTGCTGACCACCAGTATATAATATATAGGAGTACGGTACAGAAGGCCACTGCTGTACCTACCTCTGTGTCGTCAAGTATACTATCCATCCATACCTGTGGTGCATTTCAGTTTTGCACAGTTTGCTGACCACCAGTATATAATATATAGCATTACGGTACAGTAGGCCACTGCTGTACCTACCTCTGTGTCGTCAAGTATACTATCCATCCATACCTGTGGTGCATTTCAGTTTTGCACAGTTTGCTGACCACCAGTATATAATATATAGCATTACGGTACAGTAGGCCACTGCTGTACCTACCTCTGTGTCGTCAAGTATACTATCCATCTACATTCTATACCTGTGGTGCATTTTAGTTTTGCAGTTTGCTGACACAGTGACCACCAGTATATATAGCAGTACGGTACGGAAGGCCACCGCTGTACCTACCTCTGTGTCGTCAAGTATACTATCCATCTAGATTCTATACCTGTGGTGCATTTTAGTTTTGCAGTTTGCTGACACAGTGACCACCAGTATATATAGCAGTACGGTACGGAAGGCCACTGCTGCACCTACCTCTTTGTCGTCAAGTATACTATCCATCTACATTCTATACCTGTGGTGCATTTTAGTTTTGCAGTTTGCTGACACAGTGACCACCAGTATATATAGCAGTACGGTACGGAAGGCCACTGCTGTACCTACCTCTGTGTCGTCAAGTATACTATCCATCTACATTCTATACCTGTGGTGCATTTTAGTTTTGCAGTTTGCTGACAGTGACCACCAGTATATATAGCAGTACGGTACGGAAGGCCACCGCTGTACCAACCTCTGTGTCGTCAAGTATACTATCTATCTAGATTCTATACCTGTGGTGCATTTTAGTTTTGCAGTTTGCTGACACAGTGACCACCAGTATATATAGCAGTATGGTACGGAAGGCCACTGCTGTACCTACCTCTGTGTCATCAAGTATACTATCCATCTACATTCTATACCTGTGGTGCATTTTAGTTTTGCAGTTTGCTGACAGTGACCACCAGTATATATAGCAGTACGGTACGGAAGGCCACCGCTGTACCTACCTCTGTGTCATCAAGTATACTATCCATCTAGATTCTATACCTGTGGTGCATTTTAGTTTTGCAGTTTGCTGACAGTGACCACCAGTATATATAGCAGTACGGTACGGTAGGCCACTGCTGTACCTACCTCTGTGTCGTCAAGTATACTATCCATCTACATACTATACCTGTGGTGCATTTTAGTTTTGCAGTTTGCTGACACAGTGACCACCAGTATATATAGCAGTACGGTACGGAAGGCCACTGCTGTACCTACCTCTGTGTCGTCAAGTATACTATCCATCTACATTCTATACCTGTGGTGCATTTTAGTTTTGCAGTTTGCTGACACAGTGACCACCAGCATATATAGCAGTACGGTACAGAAGGCCACTGCTGTACCTACCTCTGTGTCGTCAAGTATACTATCCATCTAGATTCTATACCTGTGGTGCATTTTAGTTTTGCAGTTTGCTGACAGTGACAACCAGTATATATAGCAGTACGGTACGGAAGGCCACTGCTGTACCTACCTCTGTGTCATCAAGTATACTATCCATCTAGATTCTATACCTGTGGTGCATTTTAGTTTCTCTGACGTCCTAGTGGATGCTGGGAACTCCGTAAGTACCATGGGGAATAGACGGGCTCCGCAGGAGACTGGGCACTCTAAAAGAAAGATTAGGTACTATCTGGTGTGCACTGGCTCCTCCCACTATGACCCTCCTCCAGACCTCAGTTAGATTTCTGTGCCCGGCCGAGCTGGATGCACACTAGGGGCTCTCCTGAGCTCCTAGAAAGAAAGTTTATTTTAGGTTTTTTATTTTACAGTGAGACCTGCTGGCAACAGGCTCACTGCATCGAGGGACTAAGGGGAGAAGAAGCGAACCTACCTGCTTGCAGCTAGCTTGGGCTTCTTAGGCTACTGGACACCATTAGCTCCAGAGGGATCGACCGCATGGAACTGGCCTTGGTGTTCGTTCCCGGAGCCGCGCCGCCGTCCCCCTTACAGAGCCAGAAGCAAGAAGAGGTCCGGAAAATCGGCGGCAGAAGACATCAGTCTTCACCAAGGTAGCGCACAGCACTGCAGCTGTGCGCCATTGCTCCTCATACACACCTCACACTCCGGTCACTGAGGGTGCAGGGCGCTGGGGGGGGCGCCCTGAGCAGCAATAAAAACACCTTGGCTGGCAAATATATCACAATATATAGCCCCAGAGGCTATATATGTGATAAATACCCCTGCCAGAATCCATAAAAAATCGGGAGAAAAGTCAGTGAAAAAGGGGCGGAGCTATCTCCCTCAGCACACTGGCGCCATTTTCTCTTCACAGTGCAGCTGGAAGACAGCTCCCCAGGCTCTCCCCTGTAGTTTGCAGGCTCAAAGGGTTAAAAAGAGAGGGGGGGCACTAAATTTAGGCGCAATATTGTATATACAAGCAGCTATTGGGAAAAATTCACTCAATATAGTGTTAATCCCTAAATTATATAGCGCTCTGGTGTGTGCTGGCATACTCTCTCTCTGTCTCCCCAAAGGGCTGTGTGGGGTCCTGTCCTCAGTCAGAGCATTCCCTGTGTGTGTGCGGTGTGTCGGTACGGCTGTGTCGACACGTTTGATGAGGAGGCTTATGTGGTGGCAGAGCAGATGCCGATAAATGTGATGTCGCCCCCTGTGGGGCCGACACCAGAGTGGATGGATAGGTGGAAGGTATAAACTGACAGTGTCAACTCCTTACATAAAAGACTGGATGACGTAACAGCTGTGGGACAGCCGGCTTCTCAGCCCGCGCCTGCCCAGGCGTCTCAAAGGCCATCAGGGGCTCAAAAACGCCCGCTCCCTCAGATGGCAGACACAGATGTCGACACAGAGTCTGACTCCAGTGTCGACGAGGTTGAGACATATACACAATCCACTAGGAACATCCGTTACATGATCCCGGCAATAAAAAATGTGTTACACATTTCTGACATTAACCCAAGTACCACTAAAAAAGGGTTTTATGTTTGGGGAGAAAAAGCAGGCAGTGTTTTGTTCCCCCATCAAATGAGAGAATGAAGTGTGAAAAAGCGTGGGTTCCCCCGATAAGAAACTGGTAATTTCTAAAAAGTTACTGATGGCGTACCCTTTCCCGCCAGAGGATAAGTTACGCTGGGAGATATCCCCTAGGGTGGATAAGGCGCTCACACGTTTGTCAAAAAAGGTGGCACTGCCGTCTTAGGATACGGCCACTTTGAAGGTACCTGCTGATAAAAAGCAGGAGGCTATCCTGAAGTCTGTATTTACACACTCAGGTATTAGACTGAGACCTGCAGATAGTGCTACTGCAGCGTGGTCTGTGACCCTGTCAAACAGGGATACTATTTTGCGAACATAAGAGCATATTAAAGACGTCGTCTTATATATGAGGGATGCACAGAGGGATATTTTGCCAGCTGGCATCCAGAATTAATGCAATGTCCATTCTGTCAGAAGGGTATTAGAGACCCGACACTGGACAGGTGATGCTGACTTTTAAAGGCACATAAAGCCTTATAAGGGTGAGGAATTGTTTGGGGATGGTCTCTGGGACCTCGTATCCACAGCAACAGCTGGGAAGAATTTTTTTTACCTCAGGTTTCCTCACAGCCTAAGAAAGCACTGTATTATCAGGTACAGTCCTTTCGGCTTCAGAAAAGCAAGCGGGTCAAAGGCGCTTCCTTTCTGCACAGAGACGAGGGAAGAGGGAAAAAGCTGCACCAGTCAGCCAGTTCCCAGAATCAAAATTCTTCCCCCGCTTCCTCTGAGTCCACCGCATGACGCGGGGGCTCCACAGGCGTAGCCAGGTACGGTGGGGGGCCGCCTCAAAAATTTCAGCGATCAGTGGGCTCGCTCACAGGTGGATCCCTGGATCCTTCAAGTAGTATCTCAGGGGTACAAGCTGGAATTCAAGGTGTCTCCCCCCCGCCGTTTCCTCAAATCTGCCTTGCCAACAACTCCCTCAGGCAGGGAGGCTGTGCTAGAGGCAATTCACAAGCTGTATTCCCAGCAGGTGATAGTCAAGGTGCCCCTACTTCAACAAGGACGGGGTTACTATTCCACACTGTTTGTGGTACCGAAACCGGACGGTTCGGTGAGACCCATTTTAAATTTGAAATCCTTGAACACATACATAAAAAAATTCAAGTTCAAGATGGAATCGCTCAGGGCGGTTATTGCAATCCTGGAGGAGGGGGATTACAAGGATGCTTACCTACATGTCCCCATTTACCATCCTCACCAGGAGTACCTCAGATTTGTGGTACAGGATTGCCATTACCAATTCCAAACACTGCCGTTTGGACTGTCCACGGCACCGAGGGTCTTTACCAAGGTAATGGCAGAAATGATGATACTCCTTTGAAAAAAGGGAGTTTTAATTATCCCGTACTTGGACGATCTCCTTATAAAGGCGAGGTCCAAGGAGCAGTTGTTGGTCGGAGTAGCACTATCTCGGGAAGTGCTACAACAGCACGGATGGATTCTATACATTCCAAAGTAACAACTGGTTCCTACCACACGCCTACTGTTCCTGGGGATGGTTCTGGACACAGAACAGAAAAAAGTGTTTCTCCCGCAGGAGAAAGCCAAGGAGCTGTCATCTCTAGTCAGAGACCTCCTGAAACCAAAACAGGTATCGGTGCATCACTGCACACGAGTCCTGGGAAAAATGGTAGCTTCTTACGGAGCAAAATTCCATTCGGCAGGTTCCATGCAAGAACCTTTCAGTGGGACCTCTTGGACAAGTGGTCGGGATCGCATCTTCAGATGCATCGGCTGATAACCCTGTCTCAAAGGACCAGGGTATCTCTACTGTGGTGGCTGCAGAGTGCTCATCTTCAAGAGCACCGCAGATTCGGCATACAGAACTGGGTCCTGGTAACAACGGATGCCAGCCTTCGAGGCTGGGGGGCAGTCACACAGGGAAGAAATTTCCAAGGACTTTGGTCAAGTCAGGAGTCGTCCCTACACATAAATATTCTGGAACTGAGGGCCATTTACAAAGCCCTAAGTCTGGCAAGGCCTCTGCTTCAAAACCAGCCGGTACTGATCCAATCAGACAACATCACGGCAGTCGCCCATGTAAACCGACAGGGTGGCACAAGAAGCAGGGTGGCGATGGCAGAAGCCACAAGGATTCTCCAATGGGCGGAAAATCACGTCTTAGCACTGTCAGCAGTGTTCATTCCGGGAGTGGACAACTGGGAAGCAGACTTCCTCAGCAGACACGACCTACACCCGAGAGAGTGGGGACTTCATCCAGAAGTCTTCCAACTGTTGGTAAACCGTTGGGAAAGGCCACAGGTGGACATGATGGCGTCCCGCCTAAACAAAAAACTAGATATTGCGCCAGGTCAAGGGACCCTCAGGCAATAGCTGTGGACGCTCTAGTGACACCGTGGGTGTACCAGTCGGTTTATGTATTCCCTCCTCTGCCTCTCATACCAAAGGTACTGAGAATGATAAGAAAACGAGGAGTAAGAACGATACTCGTGGTTCCGGATGGGCCAAGAAGAGCTTGGTACCCAGAACTTCAAGAAATGATAGCAGAGGACCCATGGCCTCTACCGCTCAGACAGGATCTGCTACAGCAGGGGCCCTGTCTGTTCCAAGACTTACCGCGGCTGCGTTTGACGGCATGGCGGTTGAATTCCGGATCCTAAAGGAAAAGGGCATTCCGGAGGAAGTCATTCCTACGCTGATAAAAGCCAGGAAAGAAGTAACCGCAAACCATTATCACCGTATTTGGCGAAAATATGTTGCGTGGTGTGAGGCCAGGAAGGCCCCAACAGAGGATTTTCAGCTGGGTCGTTTTCTGCACTTACTACAGTCAGGAGTGACTATGGGCCTAAACTTGGGTTCCATTAAGGTCCAGATTTCGGCTCTGTCGATTTTCTTCCAGAAAGAACTGGCTTCACTGCCTGGAGTTCAGACATTTGTAAAGGGAATGCTACATATTCAGCCCCCCTTTGTGCCTCCTGTGGCACCTTGGGATCTCAACGTGGTGTTGAGTTTCTTAAAATCACATTGGTTTGAGCCACTTAAAACTGTGGATTTGAAATATCTCACGTGGAATGTGGTCATGTTATTGGCCTTGGCTTCGGCCAGGCGGGTGTCAGAATTGGCGGCATTGTCATGTAAAAGCCCTTATCTGATTTTCCATTTGGATAGGGCAGAATTGAGGACTCGTCCCCAGTTTCTCCCTAAGGTGGTATCAGCTTTTCACTTGAACCAACCTATTGTAGTGCCTGCGGCTACTAGGGACTTGGAAGATTCCAAGTTACTGGACGTAGTCAGGGCCTTAAAACTTTATATTTCCAGGACGGCTGGAGTCAGGAAAACTGACTCGCTTTTTATCCTGTAGGCACCCAACAAAATAGGTGCTCCTGCTTCTAAGCAGACTATTGCTCGCTGAATTTGTAGCACAATTCAGCTGGAGCATTCTGCGGCTGGATTGCCACATCCTAAATCAGTAAAAGCCCATTCCACGAGGAAAGTGGGCTCATCTTGGGCGGCTGCCCGAGGGGTCTCGGCTTTACAAATTTGCCGAGCTGCAACTTGGTCAGGGTCAAACACGTTTGCTAAATTCTACAAATTTGATACCCTGGCTGAGGAGGACCTTGAGTTCTCTCATTCGGTGCTGCAGAGTCATCCGCACTCTCCCGCCCGTTTGGGAGCTTTGGTATAATCCCCATGGTCCTTACGGAGTTCCCAGCATCCACTAGGACGTCAGAGAAAATAAGATTTTACTCACCGGTAAATCTATTTCTCGTAGTCCGTAGTGGATGCTGGGCGCCCATCCCAAGTGCGGATTGTCTGCAATACTTGTATGTAGTTATTGCCTAACTAAGGGTTATTGTTGAGCCATCTGTTGAGAGGCTCAGTCATATTTCATACTGTTAACTGGGTATAGTATCACGAGTTATACGGTGTGATTGGTGTGGCTGGTATGAGTCTTACCCGGGATTCAAAATCCTTCCTTATTGTGTCAGCTCTTCCGGGCACAGTATCCTAACTGAGGTCTGGAGGAGGGTCATAGTGGGAGGAGCCAGTGCACACCAGATAGTACCTAATCTTTCTTTTAGAGTGCCCAGTCTCCTGCGGAGCCCGTCTATTCCCCATGGTCCTTACGGAGTTCCCAGCATCCACTAATGACTACGAGAAATAGATTTACCGGTGAGTAAAATCTTATATTTGCAGTTTGCTGACAGTGACCACCAGTATATATAGCAGTACGGTACGGTAGGCCACTGCTGTACCTACCTCTGTGTCATCAAGTATACTATCCATCTACATTCTATACCTGTGGTGCATTTTAGTTGTGCAGTTTGCTGACACAGTGACCACCAGTATATATAGCAGTACGGTACGGAAGGCCACTGCTGTACCTACCTCTGTGTCGTCAAGTATACTATCCATCCAGATTCTATACCTGTGGTGCATTTTAGTTTTGCAGTTTGCTGACAGTGACCACCAGTATATATAGCAGTACGGTATGGTAGGCCACTGCTGTACCTACCTCTGTGTCGTCAAGTATACTATCCATCTAGATTCTATACCTGTGGTGCATTTCAGTTGTGCAGTTTGCTGACACAGTGACCACCAGTATATATAGCAGTACGGTACGGAAGGCCACTGCTGTACCTACCTCTGTGTCGTCAAGTATACTATCCATCTAGATTCTATACCTGTGGTGCATTTTAGTTTTGCAGTTTGCTGACAGTGACCACCAGTATATATAGCAGTACGGTACGGTAGGCCACTGCTGTACCTACCTCTGTGTCGTCAAGTATACTATCCATCTAGATTCTATACCTGTGGTGCATTTCAGTTGTGCAGTTTGCTGACACAGTGACCACCAGTATATATAGCAATACGGTACGGAAGGCCACTGCTGTACCTACCTCTGTGTCGTCAAGTATACTATCCATCTACATACTATACCTGTGGTGCATTTTAGTTTTGCAGTTTGCTGACACAGTGACCACCAGTATATATAGCAGTACGGTACGGAAGGCCACTGCTGTACCTACCTCTGTGTCGTCAAGTATACTATCCATCTACATTCTACACCTGTGGTGCATTTTAGTTTTGCAGTTTGCTGACACAGTGACCACCAGCATATATAGCAGTACGGTACGGAAGGCCACTGCTGTACCTACCTCTGTGTCGTCAAGTATACTATCCATCTACATTCTATACCTGTGGTGCATTTTAGTTTTGCAGTTTGCTGACACAGTGACCACCAGTATATATAGCAGTATGGTACGGAAGGCCACTGCTGTACCTACCTCTGTGTCATCAAGTATACTATCCATCTACATTCTATACCTGTGGTGCATTTTAGTTTTGCAGTTTGCTGACAGTGACCACCAGTATATATAGCAGTACGGTACGGAAGGCCACCGCTGTACCTACCTCTGTGTCATCAAGTATACTATCCATCTAGATTCTATACCTGTGGTGCATTTTAGTTTTGCAGTTTGCTGACAGTGACCACCAGTATATATAGCAGTACGGTACGGTAGGCCACTGCTGTACCTACCTCTGTGTCGTCAAGTATACTATCCATCTACATACTATACCTGTGGTGCATTTTAGTTTTGCAGTTTGCTGACACAGTGACCACCAGTATATATAGCAGTACGGTACGGAAGGCCACTGCTGTACCTACCTCTGTGTCGTCAAGTATACTATCCATCTACATTCTATACCTGTGGTGCATTTTAGTTTTGCAGTTTGCTGACACAGTGACCACCAGCATGTATAGCAGTACGGTACAGAAGGCCACTGCTGTACCTACCTCTGTGTCGTCAAGTATACTATCCATCTAGATTCTATACCTGTGGTGCATTTTAGTTTTGCAGTTTGCTGACAGTGACAACCAGTATATATAGCAGTATGGTACGGAAGGCCACTGCTGTACCTACCTCTGTGTCATCAAGTATACTATCCATCTAGATTCTATATCTGTGGTGCATTTTAGTTTCTCTGACGTCCTAGTGGATGCTGGGAACTCCGTAAGGACCATGGGGAATAGACGGGCTCCGCAGGAGACTGGGCACTCTAAAAGAAAGATTAGGTACTATCTGGTGTGCACTGGCTCCTCCCACTATGACCCTCCTCCAGACCTCAGTTAGATTTCTGTGCCCGGCCGAGCTGGATGCACACTAGGGGCTCTCCTGAGCTCCTAGAAAGAAAGTTTATTTTAGGTTTTTTATTTTACAGTGAGACCTGCTGGCAACAGGCTCACTGCATCGAGGGACTAAGGGGAGAAGAAGCGAACCTACCTGCTTGCAGCTAGCTTGGGCTTCTTAGGCTACTGGACACCATTAGCTCCAGAGGGATCAACCGCATGGAACTGGCCTTGGTGTTCGTTCCCGGAGCCGCGCCGCCGTCCCCCTTACAGAGCCAGAAGCAAGAAGAGGTCCGGAAAATCGGCGGCAGAAGACATCAGTCTTCACCAAGGTAGCGCACAGCACTGCAGCTGTGCGCCATTGCTCCTCATACACACCTCACACTCCGGTCACTGAGGGTGCAGGGTGCTGCGGGGGGCGCCCTGAGCAGCAATAAAAACACCTTGGCTGGCAAATATATCACAATATATAGCCCCAGAGGCTATATATGTGATAAATACCCCTGCCAGAGTCCATAAAAAATCGGGAGAAAAGTCAGTGAAAAAGGGGCGGAGCTATCTCCCTCAGCACACTGGCGCCATTTTCTCTTCACAGTGCAGCTGGAAGACAGCTCCCCAGGCTCTCCCCTGTAGTTTGCAGGCTCAAAGGGTTAAAAAGAGAGGGGGGGCACTAAATTTAGGCGCAATATTGTATATACAAGCAGCTATTGGGAAAAATTCACTCAATATAGTGTTAATCCCTAAATTATATAGCGCTCTGGTGTGTGCTGGCATACTCTCTCTCTGTCTCCCCAAAGGGCTGTGTGGGGTCCTGTCCTCAGTCAGAGCATTCCCTGTGTGTGTGCGGTGTGTCGGTACGGCTGTGTCGACACGTTTGATGAGGAGGCTTATGTGGTGGCAGAGCAGATGCCGATAAATGTGATGTCGCTCCCTGTGGGGCCGACACCAGAGTGGATGGATAGGTGGAAGGTATAAACTGACATTGTCAACTCCTTACATAAAAGGCTGGATGACGTAACAGCTGTGGGACAGCCGGCTTCTCAGCCCGCGCCTGCCCAGGCGTCTCAAAGGCCATCAGGGGCTCAAAAACGCCCGCTCCCTCAGATGGCAGACACAGATGTCGACACAGAGTCTGACTCCAGTGTCGACGAGGTTGAGACATATACACAATCCACTAGGAACATCCGTTACATGATCCCGGCAATAAAGAATGTGTTACACATTTCTGACATTAATCCAAGTACCACTAAAAAAGGGTTTTATGTTTGGGGAGAAAAAGCAGGCAGTGTTTTGTTCCCCCATCAAATGAGTGAATGAAGTGTGAAAAAGCGTGGGTTCCCCCGATAAGAAACTGGTAATTTCTAAAAAGTTACTGATGGCGTACCCTTTCCCGCCAGAGGATAAGTTACGCTGGGAGATATCCCCTAGGGTGGATAAGGCGCTCACACGTTTGTCAAAAAAGGTGGCACTGCCGTCTTAGGATACGGCCACTTTGAAGGTACCTGCTGATAAAAAGCAGGAGGCTATCCTGAAGTCTGTATTTACACACTCAGGTATTAGACTGAGACCTGCAGATAGTGCTACTGCAGCGTGGTCTGTGACCCTGTCAAACAGGGATACTATTTTGCGAACTTATATAAGAGCATATTAAAGACGTCGTCTTATATATGAGGGATGCACAGAGGGATATTTTGCCGGCTGGCATCCAGAATTAATGCAATGTCCATTCTGTCAGGAGGGTATTAGAGACCCGACACTGGATAGGTGATGCTGACTTTTAAAGGCACATAAAGCCTTATAAGGGTGAGGAATTGTTTGGGGATGGTCTCTGGGACCTCGTATCCACAGCAACAGCTGGGAAGAAATTTTTTTACCTCAGGTTTCCTCACAGCCTAAGAAAGCACTGTATTATCAGGTACAGTCCTTTCGGCTTCAGAAAAGCAAGCGGGTCAAAGGCGCTTCCTTTCTGCACAGAGACGAGGGAAGAGGGAAAAAGCTGCACCAGTCAGCCAGTTCCCAGAATCAAAATTCTTCCCCCGCTTCCTCTGAGTCCACCGCATGACGCGGGGGCTCCACAGGCGTAGCCAGGTACGGTGGGGGGCCGCCTCAAAAATTTCAGCGATCAGTGGGCTCGCTCACAGGTGGATCCCTGGATCCTTCAAGTAGTATCTCAGGGGTACAAGCTGGAATTCAAGGTGTCTCCCCCCCGCCGTTTCCTCAAATCTGCCTTGCCGACAACTCCCTCAGGCAGGGAGGCTGTGCTAGAGGCAATTCACAAGCTGTATTCCCAGCAGGTGATAGTCAAGGTGCCCCTACTTCAACAAGGACGGGGTTACTATTCCACACTGTTTGTGGTACCGAAACCGGACGGTTCGGTGAGACCCATTTTAAATTTGAAATCCTTGAACACATACATAAAAAAATTCAAGTTCAAGATGGAATCGCTCAGGGCGGTTATTGCAAGCCTGGAGGAGGGGGATTACAAGGATGCTTACCTACATGTCCCCATTTACCATCCTCACCAGGAGTACCTCAGATTTGTGGTACAGGATTGCCATTACCAATTCCAAACACTGCCGTTTGGACTGTCCACGGCACCGAGGGTCTTTACCAAGGTAATGGCAGAAATGATGATACTCCTTTGAAAAAAGGGAGTTTTAATTATCCCGTACTTGGACGATCTCCTTATAAAGGCGAGGTCCAAGGAGCAGTTGTTGGTCGGAGTAGCACTATCTCGGGAAGTGCTACAACAGCACGGATGGATTCTATACATTCCAAAGTAACAGCTGGTTCCTACCACACGCCTACTGTTCCTGGGGATGGTTCTGGACACAGAACAGAAAAAAGTGTTTCTCCCGCAGGAGAAAGCCAAGGAGCTGTCATCTCTAGTCAGAGACCTCCTGAAACCAAAACAGGTATCGGTGCATCACTGCACACGAGTCCTGGGAAAAATGGTAGCTTCTTACGGAGCAAAATTCCATTCGGCAGGTTCCATGCAAGAACCTTTCAGTGGGACCTCTTGGACAAGTGGTCGGGATCGCATCTTCAGATGCATCGGCTGATAACCCTGTCTCAAAGGACCAGGGTATCTCTACTGTGGTGGCTGCAGAGTGCTCATCTTCAAGAGGGCCGCAGATTCGGCATACAGGACTGGATCCTGGTAACCACGGATGCCAGCCTTCGAGGCTGGGGGGCAGTCACACAGGGTAGAAATTTCCAAGGACTTTGGTCAAGTCAGGAGTCGTCCCTACACATAAATATTCTGGAACTGAGGGCCATTTACAAAGCCCTAAGTCTGGCAAGGCCTCTGCTTCAAAACCAGCCGGTACTGATCCAATCAGACAACATCACGGCAGTCGCCCATGTAAACCGACAGGGTGGCACAAGAAGCAGGATGGCGATGGCAGAAGCCACAAGGATTCTCCGATGGGCGGAAAATCACGTCTTAGCACTGTCAGCAGTGTTCATTCCGGGAGTGGACAACTGGGAAGCAGACTTCCTCAGCAGACACGACCTACACCCGAGAGAGTGGGGACTTCATCCAGAAGTCTTCCAACTGTTGGTAAACCGTTGGAAAAGGCCACAGGTGGACATGATGGCGTCCCGCCTAAACAAAAAACTAGATATTGCGCCAGGTCAAGGGACCCTCAGGCAATAGCTGTGGACGCTCTAGTGACACCGTGGGTGTACCAGTCGGTTTATGTATTCCCTCCTCTGCCTCTCATACCAAAGGTACTGAGAATGATAAGAAAACGAGGAGTAAGAACGATACTCGTGGTTCCGGATGGGCCAAGAAGAGCTTGGTACCCAGAACTTCAAGAAATGATATCAGAGGACCCATGGCCTCTACCGCTAAGACAGGATCTGCTACAGCAGGGGCCCTGTCTGTTCCAAGACTTACCGCGGCTGCGTTTGACGGCATGGCGGTTGAATTCCGGATCCTAAAGGAAAAGGGCATTCCGGAGGAAGTCATTCCTACGCTGATAAAAGCCAGGAAAGAAGTAACCGCAAACCATTATCACCGTATTTGGCGAAAATATGTTGCGTGGTGTGAGGCCAGGAAGGCCCCAACAGAGGATTTTCAGCTGGGTCGTTTTCTGCACTTACTACAGTCAGGAGTGACTATGGGCCTAAACTTGGGTTCCATTAAGGTCCAGATTTCGGCTCTGTCGATTTTCTTCCAGAAAGAACTGGCTTCACTGCCTGGAGTTCAGACATTTGTAAAGGGAATGCTACATATTCAGCCCCCCTTTGTGCCTCCTGTGGCACCTTGGGATCTCAACGTGGTGTTGAGTTTCTTAAAATCACATTGGTTTGAGCAACTTAAAACTGTGGATTTGAAATATCTCACGTGGAATGTGGTCATGTTATTGGCCTTGGCTTCGGCCAGGCGGGTGTCAGAATTGGCGGCATTGTCATGTAAAAGCCCTTATCTGATTTTCCATATGGATAGGGCAGAATTGAGGACTCGTCCCCAGTTTCTCCCTAAGGTGGTATCAGCTTTTCACTTGAACCAACCTATTGTAGTGCCTGCGGCTACTAGGGACTTGGAAGATTCCAAGTTACTGAACGTAGTCAGGGCCTTAAAACTTTATATTTCCAGGACGGCTGGAGTCAGGAAAACTGACTCGCTTTTTATCCTGTAGGCACCCAACAAAATAGGTGCTCCTGCTTCTAAGCAGACTATTGCTCGCTGAATTTGTAGCACAATTCAGCTGGAGCATTCTGCGGCTGGATTGCCACATCCTAAATCAGTAAAAGCCCATTCCACGAGGAAAGTGGGCTCATCTTGGGCGGCTGCCCGAGGGGTCTCGGCTTTACAAATTTGCCGAGCTGCAACTTGGTCAGGGTCAAACACGTTTGCTAAATTCTATAAATTTGATACCCTGGCTGAGGAGGACCTTGAGTTCTCTCATTCGGTGCTGCAGAGTCATCCGCACTCTCCCGCCCGTTTGGGAGCTTTGGTATAATCCCCATGGTCCTTACGGAGTTCCCAGCATCCACTAGGACGTCAGAGAAAATAAGATTTTACTCACCGGTAAATCTATTTCTCGTAGTCCGTAGTGGATGCTGGGCGCCCATCCCAAGTGCGGATTGTCTGCAATACTTGTATGTAGTTATTGCCTAACTAAGGGTTATTGTTGAGCTATCTGTTGAGAGGCTCAGTCATATTTCATACTGTTAACTGGGTATAGTATCACAAGTTATACGGTGTGATTGGTGTGGCTGGTATGAGTCTTACCCGGGATTCAAAATCCTTCCTTATTGTGTCAGCTCTTCCGGGCACAGTATCCTAACTGAGGTCTGGAGGAGGGTCATAGTGGGAGGAGCCAGTGCACACCAGATAGTACCTAATCTTTCTTTTAGAGTGCCCAGTCTCCTGCGGAGCCCGTCTATTCCCCATGGTCCTTACGGAGTTCCCAGCATCCACTAATGACTACGAGAAATAGATTTACCGGTGAGTAAAATCTTATATTTGCAGTTTGCTGACAGTGACCACCAGTATATATAGCAGTACGGTACGGTAGGCCACTGCTGTACCTACCTCTGTGTCATCAAGTATACTATCCATCTAGATTCTATACCTGTGGTGCATTTTAGTTGTGCAGTTTGCTGACACAGTGACCACCAGTATATATAGCAATACGGTACGGAAGGTCACTGCTGTACTTACCTCTGTGTCGTCAAGTATATTATCCATCTAGATTCTATACCTGTGGTGCATTTTAGTTTTGCAGTTTGCTGACAGTGACCACCAGTATATATAGCAGTACGGTACGGTAGGCCACTGCTGTACCTACCTCTGTGTCGTCAAGTATACTATCCATCTACATTCTATACCTGTGGTGCATTTTAGTTTTGCAGTTTGCTGACAGTGACCACCAGTATATATAGCAGTACGGTACGGAAGGCCACTGCTGTACCTTCCTCTGTGTCGTCAAGTATACTATCCATCTAGATTCTATACCTGTGGTGCATTTTAGTTTTGCAGTTTGCTGACAGTGACCACCAGTATATATAGCAGTACGGTACGGTAGGCCACTGCTGTACCTACCTCTGTGTCGTCAAGTATACTATCCATCTAGATTCTATACCTGTGGTGCATTTCAGTTGTGCAGTTTGCTGACACAGTGACCACCAGTATATATAGCAGTACGGTACGGAAGGCCACTGCTGTACCTACCTCTGTGTCGTCAAATATACTATCCATCTAGATTCTATACCTGTGGTGCATTTTAGTTTTGCAGTTTGCTGACAGTGACCACCAGTATATATAGCAGTACGGTACGGTAGGCCACTGCTGCACCTACCTCTGTGTCGTCAAGTATACTATCCATCTACATTCTATACCTGTGGTGCATTTTAGTTTTGCAGTTTGCTGACAGTGACCACCAGTATATATAGCAGTACGGTACGGAAGGCCACTGCTGTACCTACCTCTGTGTCGTCAAGTATACTATCCATCTAGATTCTATACTTGTGGTGCATTTTAGTTTTGCAGTTTGCTGACAGTGACCACCAGTATATATAGCAGTACGGTACGGTAGGCCACTGCTGTACCTACCTCTGTGTCGTCAAGTATACTATCCATCTAGATTCTATACCTGTGGTGCATTTCAGTTGTGCAGTTTGCTGACACAGTGACCACCAGTATATATAGCAGTACGGTACGGAAGGCCACTGCTGTACCTACCTCTGTGTCGTCAAGTATACTATCCATCTAGATTCAATACCTGTGGTGCATTTTAGTTTTGCAGTTTGCTGACACAGTGACCACCAGTATATATAGCAGTACGGTACGGAAGGCCACTGCTGTACCTACCTCTGTGTCGTCAACTATACTATCCATCTAGATTCTATACCTGTGGTGCATTTTAGTTTTGCAGTTTGCTGACAGTGACCACCAGTATATATAGCAGTACGGTACGGTAGGCCACTGCTGTACCTACCTCTGTGTCGTCAAGTATACTATCCATCTAGATTCTATACCTGTGGTGCATTTTAGTTTTGCAGTTTGCTGACAGTGACCACCAGTATATATAGCAGTACGGTACGGTAGGCCACTGCTGTACCTACCTCTGTGTCGTCAAGTATACTATCCATCTACATTCTATATCTGTGGTGCATTTTAGTTTTGCAGTTTGCTGACACAGTGACACCAGTATATATAGCAGTACGGTACGGAAGGCCACTGCTGTACCTACCTCTGTATCGTCAAGTATACTATCCATCTACATTCTATACCTGTGGTGCATTTTAGTTTTGCAGTTTGCTGACACAGTGACCACCAGTATATATAGCAGTACGGTACGGAAGGCCACTGCTGTACCTACCTCTGTGTCGTCAAGTATACTATCCATCTACATTCTACACCTGTGGTGCATTTTAGTTTTGCAGTTTGCTGACACAGTGACCACCAGCATATATAGCAGTACGGTACGGAAGGCCACTGCTGTACCTACCTCTGTGTCGTCAAGTATACTATCCATCTACATTCTATACCTGTGGTGCATTTTAGTTTTGCAGTTTGCTGACACAGTGACCACCAGTATATATAGCAGTACGGTACGGAAGGCCACTGCTGTACCTACCTCTGTGTCGTCAAGTATACTATCCATCTACATTCTATACCTGTGGTGCATTTTAGTTTTGCAGTTTGCTGACAGTGACCACCAGTATATATAGCAGTACGGTACGGAAGGCCACTGCTGTACCTTCCTCTGTGTCGTCAAGTATACTATCCATCTAGATTCTATACCTGTGGTGCATTTTAGTTTTGCAGTTTGCTGACAGTGACCACCAGTATATATAGCAGTACGGTACGGTAGGCCACTGCTGTACCTACCTCTGTGTCGTCAAGTATACTATCCATCTAGATTCTATACCTGTGGTGCATTTCAGTTGTGCAGTTTGCTGACACAGTGACCACCAGTATATATAGCAGTACGGTACGGAAGGCCACTGCTGTACCTACCTCTGTGTCGTCAAATATACTATCCATCTAGATTCTATACCTGTGGTGCATTTTAGTTTTGCAGTTTGCTGACAGTGACCACCAGTATATATAGCAGTACGGTACGGTAGGCCACTGCTGTACCTACCTCTGTGTCGTCAAGTATACTATCCATCTAGATTCTATACCTGTGGTGCATTTCAGTTGTGCAGTTTGCTGACACAGTGACCACCAGTATATATAGCAGTATGGTACGGAAGGCCACTGCTGTACCTACCTCTGTGTCGTCAAGTATACTATCCATCTAGATTCTATACCTGTGGTGCATTTTAGTTTTGCAGTTTGCTGACAGTGACCACCAGTATATATAGCAGTACGGTACGGTAGGCCACTGCTGTACCTACCTCTGTGTCGTCAAGTATACTATCCATCTAGATTCTATACCTGTGGTGCATTTCAGTTGTGCAGTTTGCTGACACAGTGACCACCAGTATATATAGCAGTACGGTACGGAAGGCCACTGCTGTACCTACCTCTGTGTCGTCAAGTATACTATCCATCTAGATTCAATACCTGTGGTGCATTTTAGTTTTGCAGTTTGCTGACACAGTGACCACCAGTATATATAGCAGTACGGTACGGAAGGCCACTGCTGTACCTACCTCTGTGTCGTCAACTATACTATCCATCTAGATTCTATACCTATGGTGCATTTTAGTTTTGCAGTTTGCTGACAGTGACCACCAGTATATATAGCAGTACGGTACGGTAGGCCACTGCTGTACCTACCTCTGTGTCGTCAAGTATACTATCCATCTAGATTCTATACCTGTGGTGCATTTCAGTTGTGCAGTTTGCTGACACAGTGACCACCAGTATATATAGCAGTACGGTACGGAAGGCCACTGCTGTACCTACCTCTGTGTCGTCAAGTATACTATCCATCTAGATTCTATACCTGTGGTGCATTTTAGTTTTGCAGTTTGCTGACACAGTGACCACCAGTATATATAGCAGTACGGTACGGAAGGCCACTGCTGTACCTACCTCTGTGTCGTCAAGTATACTATCCATCTACATTCTATACCTGTGGTGCATTTGAGTTGTGCAGTTTGCTGACACAGTGACCACCAGTATATATAGCAGTACGGTACGGAAGGCCACTGCTGTACCTACCTCTGTGTCGTCAAGTATACTATCCATCTACATTCTATACCTGTGGTGCATTTTAGTTTTGCAGTTTGCTGACACAGTGACCACCAGTATATATAGCAGTACGGTACGGTAGGCCACTGCTGTACCTACCTCTGTGTCGTCAAGTATACTATCCATCTACATTCTATACCTGTGGTGCATTTGAGTTGTGCAGTTTGCTGACACAGTGACCACCAGTATATATAGCAGTACGGTACGGAAGGCCACTGCTGTACCTACCTCTGTGTCGTCAAGTATACTATCCATCTACATTCTATACCTGTGGTGCATTTTAGTTTTGCAGTTTGCTGACACAGTGACCACCAGTATATATAGCAGTACGGTATGGAAGGCCACTGCTGTACCTACCGCTGTGTCGTCAAGTATACTATCCATCTACATTCTATACCTGTGGTGCATTTTAGTTGTGTGCAGTATAATTCCACACATTAAAAAATGGAGAACAAAAATGTGGAGGGTAAAATAGGGAAAGATTAAGATCCACTTCCACCTCGTGCTGAAGCTGCTGCCACTAGTCATGGCCGAGACGATGAAATGCCATCAACTTCGTCTGCCAAGGCCGATGCCCAATGTCATAGTAGAGAGCATGTAAAATCCAAAAAACAAAAGTTCAGTAAAATGACCCAAAAATCAAAATTTAATGCGTCTGATGAGAAGCGTAAACTTGCCAATATGCCATTTACGACACGGAGTGGCAAGGAACGGCTGAGGCCCTGGCCTATGTTCATGGCTAGTGGTTCAGATTCACATGAGGATGGAAGCACTCATCCTCTCGCTAGAAAAATGAAAAGACTTAAGCTGGCAAAAGCACAGCAAAGAACTGTGCGTTCTTCTAAATCACAAATCCCCAAAGAGAGTCCAATTGTGTCGGTTGCGATGCCTGACCTTCCTAACACTGGACGGGAAGAGCTTGCGCCTTCCATCATTTGCACGCCCCCTACAAGTGCTGGAAGGAGCACCCGCAGTCCAGTTCCTGATAGTCAAATTGAAGATGTCACTGTTGAAGTACACCAGGATGAGGATATGGGTGTTGCTGGCGCTGGGGAGGAAATTGACAAGGAGGATTCTGATGGTGAGGTGGTTTGTTTAAGTCAGGCACCCGGGGAGACACCTGTTGTCTGTGGGATGAATATGACCATTGACATGCCTGGTCACAATACAAAAAAAATCAACTCTTCGGTGTGGAATTATTTCAACACAAATGCGGACAACAGGTGTCAAGCCGTGTGTTGCCTTTGTCAAGCTGTAATAAGTAGGGGTAAGGACGTTAACCACCTCGGAACATCCTCCCTTATACGTCACCTGCAGCGCATTCATCATAAGTCAGTGACAAGTTCAAAAACTTTGGATGACAGCGGAAGCAGTCCACTGACCACTAAATCCCTTCCTCTTGTAACCAAGCTCCTGCAAACCACACCACCAACTCCCTCAGTGTCAATTTCCACCTTACACAGGAAAGCCAATAGTCCTGCAGGCCATGTCACTGGCAAGTCTGACGAGTCCTCTCCTGCCTGGGATTCCTCCAATGCATCCTTGAGTGTAACGCCTACTGCTGCTGGCGCTGCTGTTGTTGCTGCTGGGAGTCGATCGTCATCCCAGAGGGGAAGTCGGAAGACCACTTGTACTACTTCCAGTAAGCAATTGACTGTCCAACAGTCCTTTGCGAGGAAGATGAAATATCACAGCAGTCATCCTGCTGCAAAGCAGATAACTCAGGCCTTGGCAGCCTGGGCGTTGAGAAACGTGGTTCCGGTATCCACCGTTAATTCATGGGCAACTAGAGACTTGATTGAGGTACTGTGTCCCCGGTACCAAATACCATCTAGGTTCCATTTCTCTAGGCAGGCGATACCGAAAATGTACACAGACGTCAGAAAAAGAGTCACCAGTTTCCTAAAAAATGCAGTTGTACCCAATGTCCACTTAACCACGGACATGTGGACAAGTGGAGCAGGGCAGCATCAGGACTATATGACTGTGACAGCCCACTGGGTAGATGTATTGCCTCCCGCAGCAAGAACAGCAGCGGCGGCACCAGTAGCAGCATCTCGCAAACGCCAACTCGTTCCTAGGCAGGCTACACTTTGTATCACCGCTTTCCAGAAGAGGCACACAGCTGACAACCTCTTACGGAAACTGAGGAAGATCATTGCAGAATGGCTTACCCCAATTGGACTCTTCTGGGGATTTGTGACATCGGACAACGCCAGCAATATTGTGCGTGCATTACATCTGGGCAAATTGCAGCACGTCCCATGTTTTGCACATACATTGAATTTGGTGGTGCAGAATTATTTAAAAAACGACAGGGGCGTGCAAGAGATGCTGTCGGTGGCCCGAAGAATTGCAGGCCACTTTCGGCATTCAGCCACCGCGTGCCGAAGACTTGAGCACCACCAAACATTCCTGAACCTGCCCTGCCATCATCTGAAGCAAGAGGTGGTAACGAGGTGGAATTCAACCCTCTATATGCTTTAGAGGATGGAGGAGCAGCAAAAGGCCATTCAAGCCTACGATATAGGCAAAGGAGGGGGAATGCACCTGACTCAAGCGCAGTGGAGAATGATTTCAACGTTGTGCAAGGTTCTGCAACCCTTTGAACTTGCAACACGTGAAGTCAGTTCAGACACTACCAGCCTGAGTCAGGTCATTCCCTTCATCAGGCTTTTGCAGAAGAAGCTGGAGACATTGAAGGAGGAGCTAAAACAGCGCGATTCCACTAGGCATGTGGGACTTGTGGATGGAGCCCTTCATTCGCTTAACCAGGATTCACGGGTGGTCAATCTGTTGAAATCAGAGCACTACATTTTGGCCACCATGCTCGATCCTAGATTTAAAACCTACGTTGTATCTCTCTTTCCGGCAGACACAAGTCTGCAGAGGTTCAAAGACCTGCTGGTGAGAAAATTGTCAAGTCAAGCGGAACGTGACCCGTCAACATCTCCTCCTTCACATTCTCCCGCAACTGGGGGTGCGAGGAAAAGGCTAAGAATTCCGAGCCCACCCGCTGGCAGTGATGCAGGGCAGTCTGGAGTGAGTGCTGACATCTGGTCCGGACTGAAGGACCTGCCAACGATTACTGACACGTCGTCTACTGTCACTGCATATGATTCTCTCACCATTGAAAGAATGGTGGAGGATTATATGAGTGACCGCATCCAAGTAGGCACGTCAGACAGTCCGTACGTATACTGGCAGGAAAAAGAGGCAATTTGGAGGCCCTTGCACAAACTGGCTTTATTCTACCTAAGTTGCCCTCCCTCCAGTGTGTACTCCGAAAGAGTGTTTAGTGCAGCCGCTCACCTTGTCAGCAATTGGCGTACGAGGTTACTTCCAGAAAATGTGGAGAAGATGATGTTCATCAAAATTAATTATAATCAATTCCTCCGTGGAGGCATTCACCAGCAGCAATTGCCTCCAGTAAGTACACAGGGACCTGAGATGGTGGATTCCAGTGGGGACGAATTAATAATCTGTGAGGAGGGGGATGTACACAGTGAAAGGGGTGAGGAATTGGAGGATGATGATGAGGTGGACATCTTGCCTCTGTAGAGCCAGTTTGTGCAAGGAGAGATTGATTGCTTCTATTTTTGGTGGGGGCCCAAACCAACCAATCATTTCAGTCACAGTCGTGTGGCAGACCCTGTCGCTGAAATGATGGGTTCGTTAAAGTGTGCATGTCCTGTTTATACAACATAGGGGTGGGTGGGAGGGCCCAAGGACAATTCCATCTTGCACCTCTTTTTTCTTTCATTTTTCTTTGCATCATGTGCTGTTTGGGGACAATTTTTTTGAAGGGCCATCCTGCCTGACACTGCAGTGCCACTACTAGATGGGCCAGGTGTTTGTGTCGGCCACTTGGGTCGCTTAGTTTAGTCACACAGCGACCTTGGTGCGCCTCTTTTTTTCTTTGCATCATGTGCTGTTTGGGGACTATTTTTTTGAAGTGCCATCCTGCCTGACACTGCAGTGCCACCCCTAGATGGGCCAGGTGTTTGTGTCGGTCACTTGGGTCGCTTAGCTTAGTCACACAGCGACCTTGGTGCGCCTCTTTTTTTCTTTGCATCATGTGCTGTTTGGGGACAATTTTTTTGAAGTGCCATCCTGCCTGACACTGCAGTGCCACTCCTAGATGGGCCAGGTGTTTGTGTCGGCTACTTGGGTCGCTTAGCTTAGTCACACAGCGACCTTGGTGCGCCTCTTTTTTTCTTTGCATCATGTGCTGTTTGGGGACAATGTTTTTGAAGTGCCATCCTGCCTGACACTGCAGTGCCACTCCTAGATGGGCCAGGTGTTTGTGTCGGCCACTTGTGTCGCTTAGCTTAGCCATCCAGCGACCTTGGTGCAAATTTTAGGACTAAAAATAATATTGTGAGGTGTGAGGTGTTCAGAATAGACTGAAAATGAGTGTAAATTATGGTTATTGAGGTTAATAATACTATGGGATCAAAATGACCCCCAAATTCTATGATTTAAGCTGTTTTTTAGGGTTGTTTGTAAAAAAAAAATACCGAATCCAAAATACACCCGAATCCGACAAAAAATTTTCAGGGAGGTTTTGCCAAAATGCGTCCGAATCCAAAACACGGCCGCGGAACCGAATCCAAAACCAAAACACAAAACCCGAAAAATGTCCGGTGCACATCACTAGTCATAACTTCTGCATTGTACAACTGTGACTATATATGTGTGCATTTGCCTGCTGTGTGACTTCCATTTCGTGTTTCTCACTCAGCTTGCTATCCCTATATTCTATAACCTGAGGGGGCTAGGTGCGTCAGGTTTATTATTAATATAGGTTATTCACAAGATATACTCAGTATGTATTTTTCTATGTGATTTTAGTCACTGTATCTCTCCTAAATTCCTGTTTGTGCTGACTACACTGCGCAGGGGTTTGGGTCAGGTATTGTGCTGATGATATTGTACTGGGAGTGGTGATGTAGTCGCAGATACATTTGAGGAAAACGTAGCAGCTGAGGGTTTCGGTTCTGGGGTTTCCTTGCCCCCCAGTGGGACTGTAGCAACTGGGGTTCAGAATGACCCACCGTGGGCTACCTTCTCCACGCTACTGACTACACTAGTTACCAAACTAAAGCCCCCTATGGGACCTCCTGTGCCAGTGCAATCGTTCATGGTCCCCGCGGTTAATCCGCCGTGAACAGATCATTTGTCCAATCAGTTACAGCAATTGAACCATTCCTTGACTACTAAGAAGTCAAACCCTCGCCCGCCTAAGATCAAAGGGTCCTCTAAGCGGGCCATTACTTCCTCACAATCCACTGCTGTCCCTGACACCTCGTCTGATGAGGATGGCATTTATACTGACCCCACAGATTCGGATCCTGATCTATCTGATGAGGAGGCTGTTTCACAAGTGGATGTTCCTGATTTATTGGAGGCTATATGGTCAATTCTTCATATTACAGATTAACCGGAACCGTCTGTTCCTCCTAAGAAACCGGATAGGTTTAAACGTCAGAAGGTGGTTAAACTAGTTTTACCTCACTCTGATCATCTGGTTAATATTCGTCAGGAATCCTGGGAAAACCCAAAGTTCACACCTCACAAGAAGCTACTTGCTCGCTATCCTGTCGCGCCGGAGCTGACCAAAAATTGGGAGACACCTCCGCCGGTGGATTCACATGTATCAAGGATTGTCAACAATATATTTTACTAAAACCCAGCGCTCGCTAACCACCAAAACTGTTTGATTATATATATATAAAAATATCCACAAAAGATTCCTGCGTCTCCCACCGATGATACTGTGCCACCAAAAATAATCTATATAGGAAAAATAGTATACACTATCAAGGGAGCGCTTGAATCATATTGGATTTTAAATATATTTATTCCTGTTAACAACATCAAACATAAAACCATATATAGGTATAAATTCATGTATAAAAATACTCTAATCCACATACAATAACTCATAAAAAATTGCCCTTTAAATTCATTTGTAAAAAGTGTCCATGAAGTATCTTTTGTATATATACGTATACTTAGTAACAATTGTTACATGGACAGCCGTCTCTTTAAGAATGCCGGAACATAAGGTGCAGTCATTAATTTTGGCCACTTGTTCAGATTGATAGGATTAACAGGGGGAGAGCGCTGTGTATTCAACTGTCCACAGCGGTATGCTACGACCCCAATTTGTATATTGCCATACTAGATCTCTTTAGCCGGAATAAAGGTATAAGATGATAGTTTCACTCACTTATGAGCTTTCTTGTTGCTGATAGGGGGAGTCCACTGTGTTGGATCTTAGCTGCAGCGATACACTCAACCCCTGTGCTGTCTGGCAACTGTAAATGTCACAGGTTACTCACGGCTATAGCGGCTTTAGAATGAACAGGGTGCGGACCTCCTTAGCTCGGTCCCGCTGTAGCCTTTACCCTGTTTGAAGACTTTCCGGCAATCAGAGAAAGTAGGTAATAACGGGCAGCAAGATGCAGGTGCTGGTGCCTTACTTAGGCGTTTCTCCGCTAAACTGGCAGGCGGTTTCGTCAGAGGATATTCTCAACAACAGCATTGATGTGGTTTTTAAAGTAGAGTGGACCAATCAGGATACTAATAACATTAATTAAACACATCTGTTGTCTAAATCACTACATATGTGTGGAATACGTAGTTACCATTAAAAGACACCAATTTTAAACAATTCAAACATTTTTGGTGGTATAATCATAAAACCGCATAAATTAGCGACTTATATATAGAAAAGTAAAGATATATAACCTATCTAATCCAGATATAAATAGAGACTGACCAGGAGATATAGTAAACAATTCCATTATAAATCATAAATTTAACATGTCGTAAACCCACATTGGATTTAAGGGAAACGCTTGTGGCTCAGAGGGAATGCAGCCGACCATTCATTCACACAGACCTGAGTTCAAAACCCAGACAGACTCATCTTCCACCGAAGCAACTCCAATATTAATTTTATATTTAAACTTAAATCACAAAATCTTATTATTATCTTCAATCAAGCAAATAAAATTATATTAAACACATCCTCTTTGTTATATATCTCGTTCTATAAGTACATAATATCCCTCATAGTTCTAAGTTCTGATCGGCCGATGATGAACTTATCTAGCAAACTTTTTTTGTTGTTATCACCTCTATGCTAGTAATCATAACATTTGTTAATTCCATTTAGGCGGGGCTCCAATAGCTCCGAGAGAACACCGCCGACCATAATGGTTTATATTAAACACCTTTCCTATATAAATACTTTGTTGTTCTTGTATACAATGAATATGCATATAAAATATATATATCAATAGAACTTATTTTGCAAATGATATTTGTTAACACATCTATATTATTAGTCTCAACATTCATTCCTTCCATTAATACGGGGCTCCAATGGCTCAGAAAGAACACCGATCATCTATCCACAAAATCCCGGGTTCCCAACCGGAGCGATCACGATCCTACTCACAGCACAAGAACACCCCCAATAAGTTTTTTTATTTATGTTTTTTTCCAAAACAGCTTATACTGAACACCTTTCTTATATATATGCACATACTTTCTTGTTCTTGTGTATGAAAATATATCTAATAATAATAAATTATTGATGTACTAATTTTACTCATTAAATCCAGAGAATTATTTCAGTGCACATGTTACTATTTTTCTTTAACATTTTGATACTAAAGTGTATGTATACTTATGTATATATACATATACAAACTTTGTGTTTTGTTACCTTCTATTGATCTAACTTAGTTTGAGGACACCCCAAGCTTGTCCCATAAGGTACAGTAGATGTCTAGTATATTGTGAATTTGCCCTAAAAAGGAGAAAAGGGAAGAACAAAATAACCCTCTGAGTATGGGAGGAAATAAATTCACTATACCGGGGACCTTATTACCGATGTCCTCAGATATTTACGTCCCTAGATATTGATTTGATTATATGTATGGGGATCTTTATTGCCAGCCGGGGGTCGCGTAGCTAAAACCTTACCTAGTAATTAGAGACTATTCAGTTACCAATATTATTCAGTTCGACATTCTCGTTGAGACCCTCGGGCATAAGGGTCCCCAACGAGAATATCCAATATGCCTCCCTTGTGCATAGCCGATTATACCTATCCCCCCCTCGTGACGTAGGAACTATAAATTCTATTCCCTGCACTTTTAATACCCCAACATCACCTCCATGACAATAGGTAACGTGTTGTGAAAGGCTATGTTTGCAATTTTTCTTTATTACATTTCTCCTGTGCTCAAGAAATCTCGTGTTCAAACTTCTAATTATCCGCCCCACGTGCTGTTTTTTACATATACATGTAACAAGATAGATGACATATGAATGTTGACAATTAATTAATGTCTCTATGTCAAACGTGTGACCTAAAGAAAAGGACTCAAAGGTCAAACTTCTATTAATAATGTGTGAACAGGTCAAACAATTCTTTCTACCACACTTGTAACAGCCTCGTAATTTGGTTAGCCAATTTTCAGTTCTGGGAGTATCAGTACCTTGATTATGAAAAAAACTTGGTGAAATAACATTTTTGATGGTCTTAGCCTTACGAAAAACTACCCCCACTGATTCTCCTAAACATGAATTCAGTATTTTGTCTAGTTTCAGAATTTCAAAATTCTTAGATAGAACTTTTTTGATTTCATTTGAACCTATATTGTATTTAGTTATGAAAGGGAGTATTTTGTTGTTAGCACTCTTTTTATTTATAATAGTATTAGTATTGGAATCTTGTATAGTACTACTCGTAGGTTTAGGCAGTAAAGAACTTCTCTCTCTATTTCTCACTTTCTCTAAGGATTCTTCTAACAATCTAGGGGGATATCCTTGATCTAAAAAAGCTTCAGTTATTATGGCCGCATGTTTTTGAAATTCACTTTCTTCAGTACAGTTTCTCTTCATCCTCAAATATTGTCCCACTGGTATATTATCCTTCCATTTGTGGTGATGACAACTTGTGTAGTTTAAATAATTATTACATTCAACTTCCTTCCTAAATGTTTCCGTTATTATGGCACTTTCCCTGACAGAGAGAGCAACATCCAGATAAGCAATGTGTGATGGGTGACAAGAGTGTGTGAATTATAACCCAAACGTGTTAGAATTAATATAAGATATAAAAGAAGAAACACTAGAAACCCCATCCCAAATAATAAAAAGATCATCAATGTACCGACCATAGAGCACCAAGTTCGCCACATATGGACCTCCCCAGATATATTTATCCTCGAAGAGGCCCATATATAAGTTGGCAAAACTCGGGGCGAACTTGGTACCCATGGCGGTACCGTGCACTTGTAAGAAAAACTGTGAATTAAACAAAAAATAGTTATGTGTTAAAATGTATTCGATTGACTCCAATACAAACTCACGTCGTCCAGGCATCATACCCACATCGGAACTGAGGTAATGGCGACATGCCTCGATGCCCTCACAGTGTGGTATGTTTGTGTAAAGTGATTCTACATCACAGGTCAAAAAGACATAATTAGGTCGCCATTCAATACCACTCACAAGGTTTAAAAAATGAGTGGTGTCCCTAATGTAGGACCGAAGGCCCACGACGTTAGCCTGTAAAAAAAGAGTCAACGAATGCAGAAAGGTTTGAAGTGAGGGACCCAACACCTGAAATTATGGGACGACCAGGAGGTGCTACCAAAGACTTGTGGATCTTGGGAAGGTGATAATATGTGGGGATAATTGGGTGTGAATTGAAAAGAAACAAATGCTCATCTTTAGTGATTGCTCTCTCTGACAGGGCATTATCCAAAAGTGACCTAAGTTCCTGCATATACTTTTCAGTGGGATTCCCTCTCAATTTCTGATAATATTCTTGATTAGATAATTGTCTTTCTGCCTCTTCTAAATATGATGATTTGTCTTGTACTACAACCCCCCCCCCCCTCCTTTATCCGCATTTTTAATAATTATGTTGGGATCTTGTTTCAAGGATCGCAATGCTCGGCGTTCATTTATATTCAGATTATCTTTCCTTCCCTTCCCCTTTCTCTTCTTATCACACAATATGCGGAAGTCGTTTAAGGTTGATGTGTAAAAGGTTTCAATATATGCACTTCTGTGTTGCAGAGGGTAAAATTCAGATCTTTTCTTAAATTGCTTACTACTTGCTGTATTCTCTAATATATGAAAGACCCTTACTTGTTGTGTTTCAGTTGGAGCTTCTTCTTCTTCATTCTCCAACAACAAAGAGTTTAATATATATAGGCCATTCTCATCCTCCTTGTTAAGTATTATGGGTGTACCTTCAATTTCCTTATTTTTGAGAGTTTTATTAATAAAGTATCTCTTACGACAAAGATCTCTCGTAAATTTATTTAATGCTACAAACAATTCAAATATGTCGGGTTTTACTGAAGGTGCGAATTTTAAGCCCTTGGCTATCACTGCTTTCTCATGTTCATTCAAAACTCTTGTTGACAAATTATATATACCTCTATTTCTCAACCTAGTTTTATGCTTTTGGCGTTGTACCTTCTGTCCTCCTCTACACCCCCTAGTTCTTCTCTTGATCTTTTGGGGGTGGTCGTTTGTAGGGGTTCGAATCTGTTTTGTGTCTCCCATTTTGATCTTTTCCTTTGTCCTAAAAAAAACTTTAGATGCCTCATCGTTCTCTTTATATTGATTCCCTCTTTCCACCATATTACTTTCTTTTGGTCTTGCTCCTCTATCTTCAAATACCCCTTTATCATTAGCCAACTGACCTAAATGTCCTCTATTCTGATGGGTTTGATAATTATCTCTTACTTCTCCTTTTCTCCTTGTATATACAGCTTCCTGTCTTTGCCCTCTTGTTGATTCCTGGTAACCTTGATCTGATAATCTCCTGCTTTGACCGTCAAATCAGTTACCTCTCTCTCTGAGTGAATATTTCTGGTCATTGGAGTCCTATCTCGTCTATTCTTATTTTGATAATTGGAATATTGATTATGATTACTCCTTGATCTATTCCTATTATAATGCATGTTCTCTCCCTTATTTTCTCTTTTATTATAAGTCCTGACTCGATCAGATCTGTAATCATTGTTATCTCTTTCGAATTTTTTCTTTTTAAAAAGAATTAGTGAGTGCTCAAATTCATTGATTCTATTATTAAGCACCCCATCACGTTCTATAAATTCTTTACTATTCTCGTGGGGTTTAAGGAGTTCTTGAATTTTCTCTATCTCTTCTGAGATTTTATGAACTTTATCCTTCCTAAATTTGATTAATAATTTAATCAAAGAAAATGAGCAATTGTCTAGGATCTCATTCCATTCATTTGTCAAAACCGAATCATCTTTGAATGAGCAAGATTTAAATACCCGTAAACCTCTTGGGATTATTTTTGTCTCTAGGTATTTACTTAGTGTTTCTTGGTCCCACCAATGGTGCGTTTCCGCTTTTAATAGGGATTCTAACTCATTAAACAATTTACCCAATTCTGGAACATCAGTTTCACCTTCTAAAAAATCAACATCACTATTAGTCATCAACTTTTTCTCCTGGTCAGTCTCTCAGATATGCTCCTAAATGAAGCCATAATTTACTCTGAAAGTAAATAAACTTTCTATACAGATTTCTGTGCAAGCTGCTACGAAAAACCAGTTAATTATAGATTGCCAACAATATATTTTACTAAAACCCAGCGCTCGCTAACCACCAAAACTGTTTGATTATATATATATAAAAATATCCACAAAAGATTCCTGCGTCTCCCACCGGTGATACTGTGCCACCAAAAATAATCTATATAGGAAAATAGTATACACTATCAAGGGAGCGCTTGAATCATATTGGATTTTAAATATATTTATTTTATTCGTATTCCTGTTAACATCAAACATAAAACCATATATAGGTATAAATTCATGTATAAAAATACTCTAATCCACATACAATAACGCATAAAAAATTGCCCTTTAAATTCATTTGTAAAAAGTGTCCATGAAGTATCTTTTGTATATATACGTATACTTAGTAACAATTGTTACATGGACAGCCGTCTCTTTAAGAATGCCGGAATATAAGGTGCAGTCATTAATTTTGGCCACTTGTTCAGATTGATAGGATTAACAGGGGGAGAGCGCTGTGTATTCAGCGGTATGCTACGACCCCAATTTGTATATTGCCATACTAGATCTCTTTAGCCGGAATCAAGGTATAAGATGATAGTTTCACTCACTTATGAGCTTTCTTGTTGCTGACAGGGGGAGTCCGCTGTGTTGGATCTTAGCTGCAGTGATACACTCCATCCCTGTGCTGTCTGGCAACGGTAAATTTCACAGGTTACTCACGGCTATAGCGGCTTTAGAATGAACAGGGTGCGGACCTCCTTAGCTCGGTCCCGCTGTAGCCTTTACCCTGTTTGAAGACTTTCCGGTTTTGGTGGTTAGCGAGCGCTGGGTTTTAGTAAAATATATTGTTTCCAATCTATAATTAACTGGTTTTTCGTAGCAGCTTGCACAGAAATCTGTATAGAAAGTTTATTTACTTTCAGAGTAAATTATGGCTTCATTTAGGAGCATATCTGAGAGACTGACCAGGAGAAAAACGTTGATGACTAATAGTGATGTTGATTTTTTAGAAGGTGAAAATGATGTTCCAGACTTGGGTAAATTGTTTAATGAGTTAGAATCCCTATTAAAAGTGGAAACGCGCCATTGGTGGGACCAAGAAACACTAAGTAAATACCTAGAGACAAAAATAATCCCAAGAGGTTTACGGGTATTTAAATCTTGCTCATTCAAAGATGATTCGGTTTTGACAAATGAATGGAATGAGATCCTAGACAATTGCTCATTTTCTTTGATTAAATTATTAATCAAATTTAGGAAGGATAAAGTTCATAAAATCTCAGAAGAGATAGAGAAAATTCAAGAACTCCTTAAACCCCACGAGAATAGTAAAGAATCTATAGAACGTGATGGGGTGCTTAATAATAGAATCAATGAATTTGAGCACTCACTAATTAAAAAGAAAAAATTGGAAAGAGATAACAATGATTACAGATCTGATCGAGTCAGGACTTATAATAAAAGAGAAAATAAGGGAGAGAACATGCATTATAATAGGAATAGATCAAGGAGTAATCATAATCAATATTCCAATTATCAAAATAAGAATAAGAATAGACGAGATAGGACTCCAATGACCAGAAATATTCACTCAGAGAGAGGTAACAGATTTGACGGTCAAAGCAGGAGATTATCAGATCAAGGTTACCAGGAATCAACAAGAGGGCAAAGACAGGAAGCTGTATATACAAGGAGAAAAGGAGAAGTAAGAGATAATTATCAAACCCATCAGAATAGAGGAAATTTAGGTCAGTTGGCTAATGAGAAAGGGGTATTTGAAGATAGAGGAGCAAGACCAAAAGAAAGTAATATGGTGGAAAGAGGGAATCAATATAGAGAGAAAGATGAGGCATCTAAAGTTTTTTTAGGACAAAGGGAAAGATCAAAATGGGAGACACAAAACAGATTCGAACCCCTACAAACGACCACCCCCAAAAGATCAAGAGAAGAACTAGGGGGTGTAGAGGAGGACAGAAGGTACAACGCCAAAAGCGTAAAACTAGGTTGAGAAATAGAGGTATATATAATTTGTCAATAAGAGTTTTGAATGAACATGAGAAAGCAGTGATAGCCAAGGGCTTAAAATTCGCACCTTCAGTAAAACCCGACATATTTGAATTGTTTGTAGCATTAAATAAATTTACGAGAGATCTTTGTCGTAAGAGATACTTTATTAATAAAACTCTCAAAAATAAGGAAATTGAAGGTACACCCATAATACTTAACAAGGAGGATGAGAATGGCCTATATATATTAAACTCTTTGTTGTTGGAGAATGGAGAAGAAGAAGCTCCAACTGAAACACAACAAGTAAGGGTCTTTGATATATTAGAGAATACAGCAAGTAGTAAGCAATTTAAGAAAAGATCTGAATTTTACCCTCTGCAACACAGAAGTGCATATATTGAAACCTTTTACACATCAACCTTAAACGACTTCCGCATATTGTGTGATAAGAAGAGAAAGGGGAAGGGAAGGAAAGATAATCTGAATATAAATGAACGCCGAGCATTGCGATCCTTGAAACAAGATCCCAACATAACTATTAAAAATGCGGATAAAGGAGGGGGGGTTGTAGTACAAGACAAATCATCATATTTAGAAGAGGCAGAAAGACAATTATCTAATCAAGAATATTATCAGAAATTGAGAGGGAATCCCACTGAAAAGTATATGCAGGAACTTAGGTCACTTTTGGATAATGCCCTGTCAGAGAGAGCAATCACTAAAGATGAGCATTTGTTTCTTTTCAATTCACACCCAATTATCCCCACATATTATCACCTTGCCAAGATCCACAAGTCTTTGGTAGCACCTCCTGGTCGTCCCATAATTTCAGGTGTTGGGTCCCTCACTTCAAACCTTTCTGCATTCGATGACTCTTTTTTACAGGCTAACGTCGTGGGCCTTCGGTCCTACATTAGGGACACCACTCATTTTTTAAACCTTGTGAGTGGTATTGAATGGCGACCTAATTATGTCTTTTTGACCTGTGATGTAGAATCACTTTACACAAACATACCACACTGTGAGGGCATCGAGGCATGTCGCCATTACCTCTGTTCCGCTGTGGGTATGATGCCTGGACGACGTGAGTTTGTATTGGAGTCAATCGAATACATTTTAACCAATAACTATTTTTTGTTTAATTCACAGTTTTTCTAACAAGTGCAAGGTACCGCCATGGGCACCAAGTTCGCCCCGAGTTTTGCCAACTTATATATGGGCCTCTTCGAGGATAAATATATCTGGGGAGGTCCATATGTGGCGAACTTGGTGCTCTATGGTCGGTACATTGATGATCTTTTTATTATTTGGGATGGGGATTCTAGTGTTTCTTCTTTTATATCTTATATTAATTCTAACACGTTTGGGTTAAAATTCACACACTCTTGTCACCCATCACACATTGCTTATCTGGATGTTGCTCTCTCTGTCAGGGAAAGTGCCATAATAACGGAAACATTTAGGAAGGAAGTTGAATGTAATAATTATTTAAACTACACAAGTTGTCATCACCACAAATGGAAGGATAATATACCAGTGGGACAATATTTGAGGATGAAGAGAAACTGTACTGAAGAAAGTGAATTTCAAAAACATGCGGCCATAATAACTGAAGCTTTTTTAGATCAAGGATATCCCCCTAGATTGTTAGAAGAATCCTTAGAGAAAGTGAGAAATAGAGATAGAAGTTCCTTACTGTCTAAACCTACGAGTAGTACTATACAAGATTCCAATACTAATACTATTATAAATAAAAAGAGCGCTAACAACAAAATACTCCCTTTCATAACTAAATACAATATAGGTTCAAATGAAATCAAAAAAGTTCTATCTAAGAATTTTGAAATTCTGAAACTAGACAAAATACTGAATTCATGTTTAGGAGAATCAGTGGGGGTAGTTTTTCGTAAGGCTAAGACCATCAAAAATGTTATTTCACCAAGTTTTTTTCATAATCAAGGTACTGATACTCCCAGAACTGAAAATTGGCTAACCAAATTACGAGGCTGTTACAAGTGTGGTAGAAAGAATTGTTTGACCTGTTCACACATTATTAATAGAAGTTTGACCTTTGAGTCCTTTTCTTTAGGTCACACGTTTGACATAGAGACATTAATTAATTGTCAACATTCATATGTCATCTATCTTGTTACATGTATATGTAAAAAACAGCACGTGGGGCGGACAATTAGAAGTTTGAACACAAGATTTCTTGAGCACAGGAGAAATGTAAAAAAGAAAAATTGCAAACATAGCCTTTCACGACACGTTACCTATTGTCATGGAGGTGATGTTGGGGTATTAAAAGTGCAGGGAATAGAATTTATAGTTCCTACGTCACGAGGGGGGGATAGGTATAATCGGCTATGCACAAGGGAGGCATATTGGATATTCTCGTTGGGGACCCTTATGCCCGAGGGTCTCAACGAGAATGTCGAACTGAATAATATTGGTAACTGAATAGTCTCTAATTACTAGGTAAGGTTTTAGCTACGCGACCCCCGGCTGGCAATAAAGATCCCCATACATATAATCAAATCAATATCTAGGGACGTAAATATCTGAGGACATCGGTAATAAGGTCCCCGGTATAGTGAATTTATTTCCTCCCATACTCAGAGGGTTATTTTGTTCTTCCCTTTTCTCCTTTTTAGGGCAAATTCACAATATACTAGACATCTATTGTACCTTATGGGACAAACTTGGGGTGTCCTCAAACTAAGTTAGATCAATAGAAGGTAACAAAACAAAAAGTTTGTATATGTATATATACATAAGTATACATACACTTTAGTATCAAAATGTTAAAGAAAAATAGTAACATGTGCACTGAAATAATTCTCTGGATTTAATTATTAAAATTAGTACATCAATAATTTATTATTATTATTAGATATATTTTAATACACAAGAACAAGAAAGTATGTGCATATATATAAGAAAGGTGTTCAGTATAAGCTGTTTTGGAAAAAAACATATATAAAAAAACTAATTGGGGGTGTTCTTGTGCTGTGAGTAGGATCGCGATCGCTCGGGTTGAGAACCCGGGATTTTGTGGATAGATGATCGGTGGTGTTCTTTCTGAGCGATTGGAGCCCCGTATTAATGGAAGGAATGAATGTTGAGACTAATAATATAGATGTGTTAACAAATATCATTTGCAAAATAAGTTCTATTGATATATATTTTTTATATGCATATTCATTGTATACAAGAACAAGAAAGTGTTTATATAGGAAAGGTGTTTAATATAAACCATTATGGTCGGCGGTGTTCTCTCGGAGCTATTGGAGCCCCGCCTAAATGGAATTAACAAATGTTATGATTACTAGCATAGAGGTGATAACAACAAAAAATGTTTGCTAGATAAGTTCATCATCGGCCGATCAGAACTTAGAACTATGAGGGATATTATGTACTTATATAACGGGATATATTACAAAGAGGATGTGTTCAATATAATTGTATTTGCTTGATTGAAGATAATAATAAGAATTTTGTGATTTAAGTTTAAATATAAAATTAATATTGGAGTTGCTTCGGTGGAAGATGAGTCTGTCTGGGTTTTGAACTCAGGTCTGTGTGAATGAATGGTCGGCTGCATTCCCTCTGAGCCACAAGCGTTTCCCTTAAATCCAATGTGGGTTTACGACATGTTAAATTTATGATTTATAATGGAATTGTTTACTATATCTCCTGGTCAGTCTCTATTTATATCTGGATTAGATAGGTTATATATCTTTACTTTTCTATATATAAGTCGCTAATTTATGCGGTTTTATGATTATACCACCAAAAATGTTTGAATTGTTTAAAATTGGTGTCTTTTAATGGTAACTACGTATTCCACACATATGTAGTGATTTAGACAACAGATGTGTTTAATTAATGTTATTAGTATCCTGATTGGTCCACTCTACTTTAAAAACCACATCAATGCTGTTGTTGAGAATATCCTCTGACAAAACCGCCTGCCAGTTTAGCGGAGAAACGCGTAAGCAAGGCACCAGCACCTGCATCTTGCTGCCCGTTATTACCTACTTTCTCTGATTGCTGGAAAGTCTTCAAACAGGGTAAAGGCTACAGCGGGACCGAGCTAAGGAGGTCCGCACCCTGTTCATTCTAAAGCCGCTATAGCCGTGAGTAACCTGTGACATTTACCGTTGCCAGACAGCACAGGGGTGGAGTGTATCGCTGCAGCTAAGATCCAACACAGTGGACTCCCCCTGTCAGCAACAAGAAAGCTCATAAGTGAGTGAAACTATCATCTTATACCTTTATTCCGGCTAAAGAGATCTAGTATGGCAATATACAAATTGGGGTCGTAGCATACCGCTGTGGACAGTTGAATACACAGCGCTCTCCCCCTGTTAATCCTATCAATCTGAACAAGTGGCCAAAATTAATGACTGCACCTTATATTCCGGCATTCTTAAAGAGACGGCTGTCCATGTAACAATTGTTACTAAGTATACGTATATATACAAAAGATACTTCATGGACACTTTTTACAAATGAATTTAAAGGGCAATTTTTTATGCGTTATTGTATGTGGATTAGAGTATTTTTATACATGAATTTATACCTATATATGGTTTTATGTTTGATGTTGTTAACAGGAATACGAATAAAATAAATATATTTAAAATCCAATATGATTCAAGCGCTCCCTTGATAGTGTATACTATTTTTCATATGTATCAAGGATGGTGGTCTCCCCAGCTCTACCTGTCACTACCGTTCCGACTCTGAAAGAGCCTACGGATAAGCGTGTGGAGGGTTGTCTAAAAGCAATTTATACCCTTGCGGGCGCCGTACATAGGCCCACTATTGCAGCGACATGGGCTGCAGAAGCTATTGAAGCGTGGGCCCAGGAGTTGGAAGCTGAAATCTCTTCTGACCATGCTAGACAATGCTTGTCGTATATTGTCACGGCTTCTCACTATGTTAAGGAGGCGGCTTCTGATCTCGGTGTTCTGGCAGCCAAGGCTTTGACTACGTCAGTTCTAGCTCGCTGGATCTTATGGCCGCGGTCCTGGTCTGTGGATCTGGACTCTAGAAAAACCCTGGAGGTATTCCCTTTTAAGGGAAATATCCTTTTTGGAGAGGACTTAAATAAAATAGTGGCTGATTTGGCATCTGCTAAAACAGCCTGTCTACCAAGTACTGCCCCTTCTGTACCGAAGGTTAAAAGTACTTCCTTTCATCCCTCAGGAAAAGCAAAAGGTCAGACGTACACCAAACGGGCAGCCCAGGCAGTCCAAGCAAAAGCAACCCCATTTAATAACCTCTTGTTTGACCACAATGTTGTGTCAACAGAGGCACCAATAGATTGATGGAAAATGTGTTTTAAAACTTGTTTTCTTTTTAATGCATTCAATAAAACTAATGTGTAGTATTCAGATTTACAAATCAAGTAAGACAATTGCTAACTATTGTAACGTTTAACATCATTGCAGTTTCTTTCTTTTTGCCGTTTGTGTGATTTGTGTGTCGTTTGCTGTGCCATGCCATGATTCATGGTGTCACTGACAAGTAATTTAAATTAAATATATTAAAGTTACAGTATTTTAAAAGAACTTTGTATTATTGTTTTTACTTGGTTTATTTGATTACTTGATCATTTTTATTAAAATCCAATTTAAATAATAAAAAAAAAATATTCACAATTTTTTTCACACCTTGATTACATCTAAGTGGTGAGTTTGAGGTACGCATGGTGTATATAAGTATCCTGATTAAAGCTGTATTACCACCCCCAGGTACATATTTTCCTCAATTGTGTCCCCTTAGCCTATGTGTCCATCTAATATCAGGATTTTGGTACTTGCCAATCAATCCCTTTCTCCGATTCCACAGGGGACACTGGAGAGCCAGTACAGTGGGGAATATAGTAGGTAGCAACTGGGAGCTGGCACTTTAAATAATAGCAATGTGACTAGCTCCTCCCCTACTATGTCCCCCCTCCAAGCCCGTCTACTAAAACTGTGCCTGTGGAGAGCTGGAAGAAACCAACGTTAAACAGAGGAGGTTAACCAAGTCACAGAACACAAAAAACAACAACACACAAGTAGATGTGTTTAACAAACCACCGTAGCGAAGGTGAGTCGAACAAAAAACAAGCAGTCACGGAGTGACAGGCAAGCAGACAAGTCAACAAGGCAGAAAAACAGCGCCGGATGGGCGTCCAGTGTCCGCTGTGGAATCGGAAAAAGGGATCTATCGGTAAGTACCAAAATCCTGATTTCTCCTTCATCCACTAGGGGACACTGGGGAGCCAGTACAGTGGGGATGTCCCAGAGCTCCAAATACGGGTGGGAGAGCACTGAGAGTCCTGCTAAAGGGCACGGCCAAACTGCGATGCAGAGGCCGCAAAGGAATCAAAACAGTAAAACGTGATAAACGTATGTTGGCCTGACCAAGCGGTCGCGCAACCGAAAAAAATCATGGAAAACCCTGCGGGCGGCTACCCACAAGGGTCCCATGGAGTGCATAAAGAGCGCAAAAATGTAAGTAGGAGGTGTCGTTGGATAGTCAAACGGATCCAATAGACCAAAGTCAGGTTGGAAGCCGGCCATCCAGGAAGAGCGTGTGAATCTGAAGCTCCGCCCTAACCTCATGAAACACCAGGGAAGGAGGTAGGCAAGAGAGAGCTCCAAGTACCGACACCCGTCTGGCCGAAGCCAGAGCCAGGAGAAGGACCATATTCCAGGCGAGATCTTTAATCTCCATTAGTAAAAGAGGCTCAAACAAAGGAGCCCGTAGAAAAGAAAGGATCAGGCTTAGGTCCCACGGAGCAGTCGGAGGCCGAAAGGGCGGTTGAATTTGGAGAAACCCCATGAAAAGGTCTGAACCTCCGGAAGCAAAGCCAAGTTTCTTTGTAAGAAACCAGAAAGAGCAGAGACCTGAACCCTCAGAAAACCAAATTTCAGGCCCAGAGAAACCCGCCTGCAGAAAAAGGAAAAGGCGGGCCAATAGAAGAAACCACAGGAGACAACCCCCATCGTTCACACGCGGCCACACAGGACTGCCATCTGCGGTAGTAATGAGATGATGTGACAGACTGCCGAGCCTGAAACAGGGTAGGTATAACTGTAAGAGAAAACCCACTCCTCCTCAAGATGGCCTTCTCAACAGCCACGCCGTCAAACGTAGTTTGACCCCGTTGTAGCAGATGAATTTGGATTGGTAGGAGCCAAGGTTTCGCAATTGACAAAAAGCAGAGCCCTGAGTATCTATCCCTGCATGGCCAATCCAGAGTCACTAGGAGGACCAGTGCGTCTGCGTTGCTGAACCCGAGGCATCAACAGAAAAGGAGGAAAGAGATAAACGAACTGGAAGTCTCAAGGAGCCGTGAAGGCATCCACGGTCGCTGCCGCTGGGTCTCTCGTCCGATAGCAGGAAAGAGGCAGCTGGTGGTTTAGGCGGGACGCCCAGAGTTCAATCTGAGGATAGCCCCACCGATGGACCAACCAAAGAAACACCTGAGGAGTGAGAGTCCACTGTCCTGGGAGCATATTTTTGGCAGCCAAGATAAATGGCCTCCCAGTTCACCACCCCTGGAAGGAAAAGTGTCGACATGGCCAGAGCGTCATCCTCCCCCAGAGTAGGATATCAGTGACCTTCCACTTTGCCGCACAGCTGCGAGTGCCGACGTCTTGGTGTTGTTGGACTGAACTCCGACGGCCTTACGCTGAAAAAAAAAGTGATCTTGTACACTGCTCGCAATTCGAGTATGTTTATCGGGAGAGCGAAGTCTAGGGAAGACCAACGCCCCTGAAACTGGAGTTCCAGGGTCCAAACCTCGAATTTCGGCCACCAGAGAAAAGACAACCGTGTCTTCTGACGTAGGAGATCCAGGTGGAAAGGCCCTAAGAGAGAACTTCGCACAGAAGGGCCCCGACCGAACAGAGAGGATTTAATTCTGAGGAGGAAATACCTTCTGACATACTGTGTAGAGGATCATCCCCAGGAACAGTAACTGTTGTGTGGGGCATAAAAGTTGGGAAGTATAGGAACTACCCATGCCGAATCACAAGGTCTGCGGTGCGGCCCTCAGCAGCAGAACATCCAGATAGAGGAATAATCCTTGCGCCCTACCTGCGAAGAAAGGCCATCAGGATGGCCACGATCCTTGTGAAGGCTCTGGGAGCTGCAGAGAGATCTGATGCAAGGGCCTGGAATTTAGAGTGGGCGTCCCCATAGCGAACTGGAGCAAATCCTGATGTGGAGGCCAAATGAGAACATGTAAATAGGCGTCCCTGATGTCCAAGGATGCCAGGAACCCGTTCTGCTCCAAACCTACAATTAGCGATTGCAGGGACTCCATCCTGAATTTGAACATTCACAAAAAAGATTGCGATCCTTTAAGTTCAGAATCTGTCTGGCTGAACTCCCCGGCTTCAGCACGAGAAAAAAGGCTGGAGCAGGAGCCCTGTTACCATATATGCAGACAGTAGTCTTTGGACAGCCTTCTGTAAGATGAGACTCCTGTCGCCGATGCAAATCGCTCTCATACCCGTGGGTGATGAGATCTCAAACCCATGCAACTGGGATGGATGTTGCCCAGACAACCTTGAAATCCCACAGATGAGCTCCCACTCTGGGGTCCCCCAGGTGAGAGGGGAAGCCCATCATGCAATGGGCTTAGTGGTAGACTTACCAACCTGCTGGCTGAGACCGTGGAACTTCTGCCTCTAACTCAAGAGCCACTGGTGTCTGAGGCTCCTCTCCGGGAAGGCCCCTAAACGAGGAAAGGATACGAAAGGACAGAAAGGCTCCAAAGAAGTTCTGTGAGGAGCTGGAACAGCAATAGAGAGATAAGTCGACTTGAGAAATCCAAGAGTCAAGTTCCGTACCGAACAGGACCTCTCCTGTAAAAGGAAACAATTCCACTGGATCTCTTATTTTCAGTATCCGCTTGCCACTGTCGTTGCCAGAGAGCTCTGAGAGCCGAGATAGACAGGGTGGAAATTCTGGCTTCAAGTGGTACAGATGTCCTAGGAGGCCTCACAAAGATACAATGTTGATTGACAAATATGCACTGTTTAGGAGGTAAATCGTCACCCAAATCTGAGGACAGGCGGTCCGTCCAGGTTGCCATAGCTTTATTAACTCAACAACCTACCTGCGCCGGGCAATGTAAAAATAGGATTTTGGTTACCTACCGGTAAATCCTTTTCTCGTAGTCTGTAGAGAATGCTGGGGTCCACATTAGTACCATGGGGTATAGACGGGTCCACCAGGAGCCATTGGCACTTTAAGAGTTTGAAGTGTGGGCTGGCTCCTCCCTCTATGCCCCTCCTACCAGACTCAGTCTAGAAACTGTGCCCGAGGAGACGGACATCTTCGAGAGAAGGATTTAACACAGATAGTGGTGAGAGTCATACCAGCTCACACATACAAGGCACATCAAGCTGACTTAGCTTGAAAACTCAGCAACAGCTGAAACATTACTTACCAAGTAACAATGCAGTACTCAACTAAAATGAAGTTGTACTGAACCAAATAATGATAGCAGGAAAATGAAGTGCATCCTCTACGGACTACGAGAAAAGGATTTACCGGTCGGTAACCAAAATCCTATTTTCTCTTACGTCCTAGAGGATGCTGGGGTCCATATTAGTACCATGGGGATGTACCAAAGCTCCCAGAACGGGAGGGAGAGCACGGCGGCTCCTGCAGAACTGATTGACTGAACTTCAGATCATCAGAGGCCAAAGTATCGAACTTGCAGAACTTTGCAAACGTGTTCGACCCAGAGCAAGTTGCAAAGCCGAGACACCCCGGGTAGCCGCCCAGGAAGACCCCACCTTACGAGTAGAGTGGGCCTTGACAGTCGTAGGACACGGCAATCCTGACATTGAATACGCGTGCTGGATAGTGAACCGGATCCAGCGAGAGATCGTGTGCTTAGAAGCAGTACACCCAAGTTTCTTGGTACCATACAGGACAAACAGAGAGTCCGATTTTCTGTGACGAGCAGTCCACTTCACATAGATTTTCAGAGCCCTTACAACATCCAAGGATTTTGATGAAATTGAGGAGTCAGTAGCCACTGGCACCACAATAGGCTGGTTGATATGAAATGCCGACACAACCTTCGGAAGAAACTGCTGACGTGTCCGGAGCTCAGCTCTATCTTCGTGGAAGATCAAGTATGGGCTTTTACAGGACAAAGCCCCCAACTCCAACACACGTCTAGCAGAAGCTAAGGCCAACAACGTGACAGCCTTCCATGTAAGAAATTTGATCTCAACCTACTGCAGAGACTCGTACTAGTCCGATTGGAGGAACTGCAACACCACGTTAAGGTCCCAAGGCGCCGTACGCAGTACAAAGGGAGGCTGGATGTGCAGAACTCCCTTCAAAAAGTTCTGAACCTCAGGGAGGGCAGCCAATTGTTTCTGGAAGAAAATGGATAGGGACGAAATCTGGACCTTCACAGATCCCAACCTCGGGCCCATATCCACACCGGCTTGTAGGAAGAGGAGAAACCGTCCCAGTTGAAACTCCACCACAGGAAATTTCTTGGACTCACACCAAGATACATATTTTTTCCAAATTTGATGGTAATGTTTAGACGTTACTCCTTTCCTAGCCTGTATCAGGGTAGGAATAACCTTGTTCAGAATGCCCTTTCAAGCTAGTATCAGGCGTTCAACCTCCATGCCATCAAACATAGCCGCAGTAAGTCTTGATAGGCGAATGGCCCCTGCTGCAGCAGATCCTCCTGAAGAGGAAGAGGCCTCGGCACTTCCTGCAGTAGATCCAGAAGATCCGCGTACCAAGCCCTTCTTGGCCAGTCTGGAGCAATGAAGATTGCTTGAACCCTTGTTCTCCTTATGAGCTTTAGAACTCTTGGGATGAGTAGAAGTGGAGGAAACACGTACACCGACTGGAACACCCACGGAGTCACTAGGGCGTCCACCGCCACTGCTTGCGGGTCCCTCGACCTGCAACAATACCGCCGAAGCTTCTTGTTGAGATGAGAGGCCATCATGTCAATCTGGGGTACGCCCCAAAGATCTGTTATCTCCTTGAACACCTCCGGATGGAGACCACACTCCCCTGGATGGAGATCGTGTCTGCTGAGGAAATCCGCTTCCCAGTTGTCTACTCCCTGAAAGAAGATTGAAGACAGCGCCAACGCGTGTTTTTCTGCACAGAGGATGAGTCTTGTTACCTCTGAGATTGCAGCTCTGCTCTTTGTTCCGCCCTGTCGGTTTATGTAAGCCACTGTTGTCACATTGTCCGACTGCACTTAAATGGCCCGATTTCTCAGAAGATGGGCCGCTTGACCGTTGTAGACGGCTCTTAGTTCCAGAATGTTTATCGGCAGGCTGGCTTCCAGACTTGACCACCTTCCTTGGAAGGTTTCCCTTTGAGTGACTGCGCCCCAGTCCCAGAGACTTGCATCCGTGGTTAGAAGGATCCAGTCCTGAATCGCGAACCTGCGGCCCACCAGAAGGTGAGGCAGTTGCAGCGAGAAGTGAAATCATGGCCTTTGGTGACAGACATATTCTCTGGTGCATGTGTAGATGGGATCCTTACCACTTGTCCAGGAGATCCAGTTGGAAGGACTGAGCATGAAACCTCCCATACTGCAGGGCCTCGTAAGAGGCCACCATCTTTCCCAGAAGGCGAATGCACTGATGAACCGACACCCGGGTTGGCTTCAGGACATCCCGGACCATTGTTTGTATCACCAACGCTTTTTCCTCTGGAAGAAACACTCTCTGCACTTCCGTGTCGAGGATCATTCCCAGAAAGGACAACCTCCTGGTTGGTTCCAAATTTGCTTTTGGAAGATTCAGGATCCAGCCATGTTCCCTGAGAAGCTGGGTCGTGAGAGATATGGACCGTAACAGCTTCTTCTTGGATGATGCTTTTATCAGCAGATCGTCCAGATATGGAATTATGTTCACCCCCTGTCTGCGGATGAGAATCATCATTTCCGCCATCACCTTGGTGAATACCCTCGGTGCTGTGGAGAGGCCGAATGACAGCGCCTGGAACTGAAAATGACAGTCCAACAGTGCGAATCGAAGATAAGCTTGATGCAGCAGCCAAATCGGAATGTGAAGGTACGCATCGTTGATATCCAGGAATTCCACCTCCTCCAGACCTGATATCACTACCCTTAGAGACTCTATTTTGAACTTGAACTCCCTCTGAAAGGGGTTTAGTGATTTTAGGTTCAGAATGGGCCTGACCGAACCACCCGGTTTCGGTAACACGAAAAGGTTCGAATAGTAACCTTTGTTTTGCATATGAGGTGGTACTGGCACAATGACATGTGCCTCCACCAACTTCTGGACGGCTTCTTGCAGGACAGTCCTGTCCACCAGCAGAGCTGGCAAACCTGATTTGAAAAATCGGTGAGGAGGGAGATTTTGAAATTCCAGTCTGTACCCGAGACACAATATCTTGCACCCAGGGGTCCAGGCCGGATGACACCCAGACGTGACTGAAATGCCTAAGTCTCGCTCCCACCGGCCCCACCTCCGCGGTGTGCAGTCCTCCGTCATGCAGAGGACTTTGGTGTACCTGAAGCAGGTTTCTGCTCCTGGGAACCTACAGCTGCAGGTTTCTTGAACTTGGGCCAACCTCCCCGAGAGAAGGTGTTGGACTGCTTGCTCTTTCTGGGCTTGGTAGACCGAAACGGCTGTGATGTAGCTGAAGAAAAGGGTTTCTTCGGAGCAGGTGTAGCTGAGGGAAGAAAAGGTGACTTACCAGCCGTAGCCATGGAGATCCACGCATCTAATGCTTCCCCAAAGAGAGCCTGACCTGTGTAGGGTAGGGTCTCCACACTTCTCCTGGATTCCGCGTCAGCAGACCACTGGCGCAACCACAGTCCTCGACGAGATGATACAGACATGAAAGAAATTCCCACAGCCATGGAACCCAGGTCTTTCATGGAGTCTACTAGAAATCCTGCCAAATCCTGACTGTTACGTAAAAACAATTCAACATCACATTTCTCCATAGTATCCAAGTCTTCAAGTAACGTGCCTGGCCACTTTACTATAGCTTTGGCAATCCAAGCACTGGCAATAGTGGGACGTAGTATTGCCCCAGAAGCTGTGTACATGGATTTGAGCGTATTATCAATTTTACGATCAGCCGACTCTTTCAAAGCGGTAGATCCTGGAACAGGTAAAACCACCTTTTTTGAGAGTCTGAATACTGACGCGTCAACAATAGGCGGGTTTTACCCATTTTTTCCTATCCTCTACCAGGAAAGGAAATGCCACCAGAACCCATTTAGGTATCTGGAATTTTTTATCCGGGTTTCCCCAAGCCCGTTCTAAAATAGCATTCAATTCTATTGACACAGGGAAGGTTAGCGAAGCTTTCTAATTTTCAGTGAAGTAAGCCTCCTCAACCTGCTCGGGTGTTGTATCAGCAATATGCAACACATCTAATAGCCTCTATCATCAACTGCACCCCTTTAGCAAGAGATGCTGACCCCTGCAACACATCCCCGTCACCGTCTGCAGTGTCAGAATCGGTATCCGTATCATCCTGCATGATCTGCGCAAGAGCACGTTTATGTGACTGTACAGCGGGGAGCCCTGAGGTACCAGAACTGGGCCAGACTGCCACAGAGTTCTGTAAAGCCTGAGTTGCAGATTAATTTTGTGCAACCCTATTTGAAATCTGAGAAATCATAGATTTGATAGAGGATAACCACTCAGGCTCCCTTGCTGGTATCTGTGCTAAACCAGTGCAATCCTGAGTACATGGAATGGGATCATCTTGAGAGGACATATCCTCTGCAGCATATGACACAGAGTCCCTGGACATTGCTTAATGGAGACCACAGACACTCCACACACACACAGGGGAGGACAGAGTTTCACCCCCAAGAATGGCAAGAGAGACACAGAGATTGGAGCCAACCCACACACTGCGCTTTTAATGTAAAGGGAAACCCCTACTAGCGCTGACTGTGCACCTTAATAGGTTACACAGTCTAAATGCAGCCTCACCCCTCCCCTTCTACAACCTCCTGGTACCATGAGAGATAGCTGGAGTTGCTGTGGAGGGACTTGCTCTTCCTGGACAGTGCTGCGTAGGCAGGAAAATGGTGCTGAACGCTGCTGCGTCCGCTCTGAGAAGCTCCGCCCCCAAAATGGCGATGTCTTCCGGCTCTTCACAAGGATTATACTGGCCTGAAAATGCTGGCTGAGATCCACGGACCCCGACAGGCTTGCTGACCAGTGCAGGGTTATGGCGCTGGCTCAGGGCGCCCCTCACAGCACCACACTAAGTACCGATGAGCCAACTGCGCTCCTACCATGTTGCAGCCATCGTCACACCGGCCCCCCGCTTGGGAGGGTCGGTGACTCACTCGCCACTGATCTTCAGCTCTGTAAGGGGGTGGCGGCATGCTGCTGGGGTGAGCGATCCGCTGTGGCGGGTAACGATCTATCCCCTCACGAGCTCAGTGTCCTGTCAGCGGAGATAGTGGCTCAGACCCCGCAGGGCGGACACTACTCCCCCCCTTAGTCCCATGAAGCAGGGAGGCTGTTGCCAGCAGCCTCCCTGTAAAATAATAAACTCTAATCTTTACTAGAGAAACTGTGGAGCGCTCCCCTAGCAGTGGCGTGCGGTGAGGTCAGTGGCTGGGGAGGCACAAGTAGCTAACAATCACCCCCCCTCCCCCAGCGCGCGCGCATATTAGCGTGAAAAAAAAAAGTGTAGCCCTCCCTTCAGTGGTGAAACCAGCACCAGGCAGAACCAGCCAGGAGACACTCGGTATGGGGTCCCCCTGCCATAGCATTAATCTGACACCCCCCAAACTAGTCAGCCCAGGGCTGGTATTCCTCAGAAGTGGGGACCCCAAAAAATAAAGCAATAAAGCAATAACCAGCACTGGGCTGATAGCCCCGCACCCCTGGTGGCGGTGGGTGCGGGGTTCATTGTTAGTATTGTTCTTTACAGGTGGCCTACAGGTCCCAGCAAGCCTGCCCCAGCATGCTGGCGCTTGGAGAACCACAAGTGCCAGCATGCCCGGACACAAATGGCCTGCTGGCACCTGTAGTCCACCTGCAAAGAATAGTGATATTGTTCTTTACAGGTTGCCTACAGGTCCCAGCAAGCCTGCCCCAGCATGCTGGCACTTGGAGAACCACAAGTGCCAGCATGCCCGGACACAAATGGCCTGCTGGCACCTGTAGTCCACCTGCAAAGAATAGTAATATTGTTCTTTACAGGTTGCCTACAGGTCCCAGCAAGCCTGCCCCAGCATGCTGGCACTTGGAGAACCACAAGTGCCAGCATGCCCGGACACAAATGGCCCGCTGGCACCTGTAGTCCACCTGCAAAGAATAGTAATATTGTTCTTTACAGGTGGCCTACAGGTCCGAGCAAGCCTGCCCCAGGACCCAGCAAGCCTGCCCCAGCATGCTGGCACTTGGAGAACCACAAGTGCCAGCATGCCCGGACACAAATGGCCTGCTGGCACATGTTGTCCACCTGTAAAGAAAATATTAAAATAAAAACAACCACACAGGCTTTAAAAAAAAAGTTTATTACACAGGGTCTTCACCTGGGGGCGGCGGCCATTAAGCTCTTTTGCATGGTCGTCGCCTACCCCAGGGCTTCCAGCGTCTTCACCTGGTGGGCGGCGGCTGCTAAGCTCTTTTGCATAGCCGCCGCCCATCCAGGACTTCCGGCGTCTTCAGCCTTCAGGATCTCTTCTCCGCTCCTCCTTTGCCGTCGGACTGACAGCCGCTCCCTCGCGCTGACTTATATAAGTCAGCCAGAGGGGGCGGAGCGATGACGTAGCGAGCCGTGATTGGCTTGTGGCGGCCATCTTCAATTTAAAAAATGACGCTGAGGCGCCATTTTTGAAATGGGTTACCGCTCCGCTGCCAAACTCTGCATCGCCGCTACCCGCCGTCCGCACCTCCGTCGCCACCCGCCCTCCGCGCCGTTTAGTTCCTGGTTTGAAGTCACAAACACGCCCTGCGTTCGGCCAGCCACTCCCCCGTTTCTCCAGCCACTCCTGCGTTTTAGCCTGACACGCCTGCGTTTTTTAGCAAACTCCCTGAAAACGGCCAGTTTCCGCCCAGAAACACCCACTTCCTGTCGATCACACTACGATCACTCGAGCGATGAAAAAACATTGCTCGAGCTTGAGCAAATCTCCAAAGTTTTGTGTTAAATTAGTGAACGCATGCGCACTGCGTACCATGCGCATTTTCCACCTAACTGCTGCATTGTGAAAAACGGCAACGAGCGAACAACTCGGAATGACCACCATTATTGTTTGGTCCTGAGTTGGACTAGAACCCAGGTCCTGCAGCACCTCAGCCACTAGCATTAGCGTGCTGAGCCCCCTCCTATATTTTAAATAGACTCTGACATCATTCTATTGACAAGAAAAAGTGTGAGGTAATAAGGGATGGCAGTCCCACCCGCCCTGTATGCAGTGTACTGCTAAAATAGGAAAACAGGTGCCTCACATGTCTTTTCTGGAAAGCTCCGCTGGCTGCAGGACCCAGAATGGGGAACGCCAGCCACACAAATGAAATCCACATACATACATACATGTTCATATGTGCACAACCGCTCGTTATCATGCAGGTGTCCAATATCCCAGAACACAAGGATAAATGTGAGCTAGGGGCAGGGCGCTTTGATGTAAAATGGTGGTCAGCGTGTGTGAAACACCAGGGTCGCCGAGAGCTCAAGCCGGTAATAAGCTCCACCCCCCTGCCATGGCGCCTATTTGAAATCTAATGGCGCTAGTGGATGCACCACTAATGGAGTGATCCGCACCCCAATGAAGAGCCGTGACTTCTGCTAACAGAAGCCAGGGTCATACTTACCGCTGCCGTGCCGGCCGGTGGAGGTGTGAGGAAGTGACCCCGACGTGCGCTGCAAGCAGCGGAGTCCGGTCATCTCACCAGAGAGCTAACGTCTCTGCAGCCGGGGATCCCAGCGCTAAGCCGCCAGCAGCTGTGTTGGTGACCCCGCTGGCAGCTCCAACAATGCAGACAGGCAGAGACAGAAGCTGCCTGTCTGTTCCTCAAATTGTAAAAAATTCAAATAAAATTACAAAGAATTCCATCAGGAAGAAACCCAAGAGTAACCAGCTCCCTTGGGCACATTAAAATGACTGGCTTGGAGGAGGAACATAGTATGGGAGGAGTTAGTCACATTGCTATTATTTAAAGTGCCAGCTCCAAGCTGCTACCTACTATATTCCCCACCGTACTGGCTCTCCAGTGTCCCCTAGTGGATGAAGGAGAAAATTGGATTTTTGTTACCTACCGGTAAATCATTTTCTCGTAGTCCGTAGAGGATGCTGGAGTCCACATTAGTACCATAGGGTATAGACGGGTCCACTAGGAGCCATTGGCACTTTAAGAGTTTGAGAGTGTGCGCTGGCTCCTCCCTCTATGCCCCTCCTAACAGACTCAGTCTAGAAACTGTGCCCGAGCAGACGACATACTTCGAGAGAAGGATTATACACAAACAGTGGTGAGATTCATACCAGCTCACACATACAAGGCACGTCAAGCCAACTGCTGAAACATTACTTACCAAGTAACAACGCAGTACTCAACTAAAACAAAGTGGTACTGAACCAAATAACCTTTGCAGGAAAACAAAGCGCTGGGAGGGCGCCCAGCATCCTTTACGGACTACGAGAAAAGGATTTACTGGTAGGTAACCAAAATCCTATTGCTTGCAGGAATAGGATGAAACGTCCCAGTTGAAACCTCACCGTAGGAAACTTCTTGGATTCACACCAAGAGACATATTTCTTCCAAATACGATGGTAATGTTTAGACGTTACCCCTTTCCTAGCCTGTATGAGGGTAGGAATAACCTTCTTCTGAATACCCTTCCGAGCAAGTATCAGGCGCTCAACTTCCATGCCGTCAAATGTAGCCGCGGTAAGTCTTGATAGGTGAACGGTCCCTGCTGCAGCAGGTCCTGCCGAAGAGGAAGAGGCCTCGGCTCTTCTTGCAGTAGATCCAGAAGATTTGTGTACCAAGCCCTTCTTGGCCAGTCTGGAGCAATGAGGATCGCTTGAACCCTAGTTCTCCTTATGAGCGTTAGGATTCTTGGGATGAGTGGGAGTGGTGGAAACACGTACACTGACTGGAACACCCACGGAGACACCAGGGCATCCACTGCCACTGCCTGTGGGTCCCTCAACCTGGAACAATAACACCAAAGCTTCTTGTTGAGACGAGATGCCATCATGTCTATTTGGGGCAAACCCCAAAGGTCTGTTCTTTCCGTGAACACCTCCGGATGGAGACCCCAGTCCCCTGGATGCAGATCGTGTCTGCTGAGGAAGTCTGCTTCCCAGTTGTCTACTCCCGGAATGAAGATGGCTGACAGCGCCAACGCGTGCTTTTCTGACCAGAGGAGTATTCTTGTCACCTCTGACATTGCCGCTCTGCTCTTCGTTCTGCCTTGTCGGTTTATGTAAGCCACTGTTGTTACGTTGTCCGACTACACTTGAATGGCCCGATTTCTCAGTAGAGGGGCCGCCTGAAGACCGTTGTAGACGGCTCTTAGTTTCTGGATGTTGATGGGCAGGCCGGCCTCCATGCTTCACCACCGTCCTTGGAAGGTTACTCCTTGAGTGACTGCTCCCCAGCCCCGGAGGCTCGCATTCGTGGTTAGAAGGACCCAGTCCTGAATCCCGAACCTGCGGCCCTCCAGAAGGTGGGGCAATTGGAGCCACCAGAGGAGTGAAATCCTTGCCCTTGGCGACAGACGAATTCTCCGATGCATGTGGAGGTGAGATCCCGACCACTTGTCCAGAAGATCCAGTTGGAAGGTCCGAACGTGGAACCTCCCATACTCGTAAGAGGCCACCATCTTTCCCAATAGGCGAATGCATTGATGAACCGACACCCGGCTGGCTTCAGGACATCCCGGACCATAGCTTGCATCACCAACGCCTTTAAACACCCGCTGCACTTCCGTATCCAGGATCATTCCCAGAAAGGACAACCTCTGGGTTGGTTCCAAATGTGACTTTGGAAGGTTCAGAATCCAACCATGACTCCTGAGGAGGCGTGTTGTGAGAACAATGGATTGCAGCAGCTTCTCCTTGGATGATGCTTTTATCAGCAGATCGTCCAGATAAGGAATGATGTTCATCCCTTATTCTGACTCAATAACTAGGCTGTAAGTGTAGTGTTCTTCAGACAGTTACTCTAGGTATATGTCTACATTAACCAGTACTCACACCGAGAGACCTTGTCAGATAGTGTCAACTCAACCTCCGAGACATGTGAGAAGAATCCAGATGAGGGTTTATTTCAAGCTGATATTCTTGTAGTTATGCACAAAACAGCAGTAGGTGAAAAGATGATGATTTACCAGAGCTGGTTAGAATCTAAAATGGCAGACACACACAGAGCTGAGGACAGGATGAGGGCAGGACTAATGATATCAGAACCTGGCTACAGGAAATCAGGAGGGACAAATTTTAACAAAATGCAAAGCTCTGCAATAAAAACATGACAACACATGAAACACATATATCGTGGGACATGACACTCCCCGTCTGGAATCTTTAGATTTCACGATAAATCAAACATTATAGTAATGTCCTTAGATGAAGTCCAGAACTAATCTTGCGACCTGTAAGACCAAAGAGAAAACTTGTAACAATAAACAACGATAACAAGAAATAAGTTCAGTCGAAGTCTTGTGACTGAAGGTCTTGAAGCTTGTAATCCATAACAGTAGGAAAATGTTAGATCAAGTTCCAAGTGATAAACCCATCTTCGGATTGGGGAAGCCGCAACTTGCAAACACTTCCACCAACCCACAGTATGATTCAAATAATAAGGTGTCGATGGTATATCATAGCTGGAAGTTTGAGGTAGAATACTTCCCATCATGAGGTGAATCTAGTAGTCATGTCCTTCTTTGTGTGATATCTTCCTTTGGAAGAAGTACTAGTTCAGTGATTGGACGGAAGAAAACTTTGGCAGAGCCTCCTTTGGTCACTTTAACCTCTACCTTACGAGTCTTTCCATCGTCACTGGGAACAACCTTGGTGATAAGTCCCATTGGCCATTCATTGCGATGGGCCTCTTTATCCTTTAAAAGAACAAGGTTCCCGATCTGGAGGTTGGATTTTGACATCTGCCATTTGTGACGACTTTGAAGCATATGTAAATACTCTGTCTTCCAGCGATGTCAAAACACATTGGACAGGTGTTGAACCTGTTTCCACTGACGTCTGTAAATGTTCTTGTGGTCTAAGATTTCAGGAGGAATTAAAGCAGCTCCAATCTTCTGCGTAAGAAGAGTGACTGGAGTAAGAATGGTTGGAGACTCCGGGTCTGAGGATACTGGGATGAGTGATCTTGCATTGATTATGGCAGATACTTCTGCAAGAAAGGTGACTAAAACTTCATAGGTAAGAGATGACTTGTAGTCCAGCAACATCTTGCCATGAATGGTGACTGGAGCTACAAATCCAAGAGGATCATAGATACTATTTATGACAGATAAAACTCCTCGTTTGGTGAAAGGTTTGTCATAGCCTGATACTTGGAATGTAAATATGTCTTGTTTAATGTCCCAGAGCAAGCCTAGGCTGCGTTGTATGGGAGGAACATCAGAACCAAGATTAAGATCTTTCAAGTTGGTGGCATGATCATCAGAAGGAAATGCTTCCATTACTTTCTGGCTGTTGGAGATAATCTTGTGGAGCCTGAAGTTTGCTACAGAAAGCATTTCTTGTGTTCTGGTGAGGAGATCGATTGCCTCTTCACTTGTGGGTAGGGATTTAAGGGGGTAATTCCAAGTTGATCGCAGCAGGATTTCTGATAGCAATTGGGCAAAACCATGTGCACTGCAGGGGAGGCAGATATAACATGTGCAGAAAGAGTTAGATTTGGGTGGGTTATTTTATTTCTGTGCAGGGTAAATACTGGCTGCTTTATTTTTACACTGCAAATTAGATTGCAGATTGAACACACCCCACCCAAATATAACTCTCTCTGCACATGTTATATCTGCCTCCCCTGCAGTGCACATGGTTTTGCCCAATTGCTATCAAAAATCCTGCTTCGATCTACTTGGAATTACCCCCTAAGTCCGTCATCAACATAGAAGTTCTTTTCAACAAAATGACGAGCGTCAGATCCATAGTCCTTCTCACCTTTCTGGGCTGTTCTCCTGAGTCCATAGATTGCTACAGCAGGAGAAGGGCTGTTGCCAAATACATGTACCTCCATCCGGTAATCTATGACTTCATTATTGACGTTGTTGTCTTTGTGCCACAGGAACCTCAGGTAGTTCCGATTGTCTTCCCTGACTATGAAGCAATGGAACATTTGCTGGATGTCAGCTACTACTGCCACAGGCTCTTCTCTAAAGTGAATTAGCACTCCTATGAGGCTTTTGTATAGGTTTGGCCCAGTAAGGAGCAGATTGTTGAGGGAGACGTCATCATACTGAGTGCTGGAATCAAAAACCACTCTAATTTGATTGGGTTTCCGTGGGTGATACACACCAAAGGATGGAAGGTACCAGCATTATTCTCCTTCCTTTACTGGTGGTGCAGGTTCTGCATGATCTCTGTCAAATATGTTTTGCTTGAAATCCACAAAATGTTTTTCCGTTTCCTCTTTAGAGTTCGTTTTAAAGAGGAAAATCTAGCAACTGCTTGCTGTAGATTGTTTGGTAGTTTAACTCTTGGAAAGCGGAAGGGTAAAGGTGCTACCCAGCTGTTGGAATCGTCTTGAGTGAAATCTGTTCATTATCTTGAGAAATTCTTTATCTTCTCTCGCAGATGCTAACTTGTTGTCCTCACTTGTTGAATTGAACACTGTCGATCCGAGACTGTCATCCCAAGACAGGACCATGTTCATGTTATCTTGATGGCTATGCTGCGAATTACCGCTGCCCAGCTTCTCTTTCACCCAGTAATGATGTGGGCATGGCGGAAAACAGGTGCTGCGACCATTAAGCAAGATGTTTGTCTTGAATGAGGAAATCTTGGTAGGCGTCTTCATCTTGTCTATACAGACATTGCCTATAACCCAGCCTAGATCAAGACGTTGGGCAAATGGAGCATCATTTGGTCCACTGATGTGTTGACGTACTTTATGTACCCTGAGAATGTCTCTACCAAGCAGAAGTAAGATCTTTGCATTTTTGTCAAGGGTTGGTATTTCATTGGATATAGGCCTTAGGTGAGTGTGGTGAAGAGCGGCCTCTGGCGTAGGAATCTCCTCTTTGTTGGATGGTATCTCATCACATTCAACAAGTGTGGGTAAGGGTATCTCAAGATTGTCCTTGAGAGAAGCTACAACCAGTCCACTGGCTCTTCTTCCAGATTCCTCTGTAATTCCACTACAGGTACCCAAGGTGTAAGGGTAAGCATCTCCCTTTAAGTTTAACAGATCAAAGAGTTCTGATCTTGTGAGTGATTGGTTGCTCTGGTCGTCCAAGATGATGTACACCCTTAGAGTCTTTTCTGGCTGTCCCTTGGGGTATACTTTGACTAGACATATTTTTGCACAAGACTTGTCCCGGAGATCTCCCCCACAGACTTTAGTGCATGAAGAAGATACAGTAGTAGGACTTGCTGTTTGATCTGCATTCTCCCCGCCATGCCTTGGTGCAGAGGGGAAATGTGCCGAGGGTGTAGTATTGGGTTGTGATGGGTGCAGTACCTGCACGTGGTCCTCACAGCCGCACTCTATGCACTTAATAGCAGTTTTACAGTCCTTAGCAAAATGTTCAGTAGAAGCACAACATCTGAAACATACCCTAAAATTCTTTAGAAGTTCCTTGCGTTCCTGGAGGGGTTTCTTTCTGAAACCAATGCATTTCTTGAGGGGATGTGGCTTCTTATGAATGGGACACATGCGGTTGGGGTTTTCGATCCTATCGCCTTGGTTGTTCTTGACAGGAGCTGATGCTGGTGTGGGAAGGATTTCAGTCTTTTTCACTGATACTGGACCTCTGTGGTTCTTGTAGTTAGAGCGTGGGCTGTCAAACTTGGGAGTAGGTGAACCAGGATAACTTGACTCACTGTAGGAGAAGCTTGGGTCATTCTTGGATTACGCAATATTCTTGACAAACTCACAGAAGTAAGAAAAGGGGGGAAAGGAGACTCAATTTTCTCTTTTATATCTTGACCCAAGTGTAGTCCACCTTTCTTGAATACCGTATGGCAGCTTGGAAACTATTGGGTTTACCCCATGAGCTGTGTCCAGGTAACTGAGCCCAGGTAAGTGAGTGTCCATTTTGGCCAGCTGGAGTTCAAAGAGTAGGTCACTGAGTTCTTGGAATTTCTCATTGCCCTTGCCGGATATTTTTGGAAAATCCCGCAGCCGTTTGAACAGAGCATTCTCTATGGCTTCAGGACTTCCAAAGCTTCGTTCTAACCTTTCCCAAGCAGCAATGAGGCCTGCCGCAGGATTATTAATATGGACAGATCTGAGTCTCTTAACACGTTCTGTAGACTGTGGGCCCAGCCACGTGATCAGCAGATCTAGTTCTTCAGCAGCAGTAATACCAAGGTTATTAGTTGTGGATTTGAAGGCACATTTCCTACCTCTGTAGTTCTCAGGCTGGTCATCAAACCTAGTGAGGCTGGTCTTAATAAGTTCACGACGAACCATGAATCTTGCAAAGTCTGACATGTCTGTTTTCTCTGACTTTGGGCAAAGAATTGCTGGCTGTGTAGTTCTGTTCATATTATTTGTGGTGTTCTGGGTAAGAGACATAGGGAGATAGGGCGGTGCATAGGCATTCAACCTAAGAGCTGGTTTAAAGTCTGTATGTAGAACTGTGTGGTTGCCAGGGATTTGGGGACTTACTGGCATATTGGGTTGTGACCAGGCATTTGTATATTGGGTTTGTTGAGGTGTTGGGCCTTGGTGCACTGTGGTGTGTGAAAATGGGTCAGGATGACCAAGTGATTGTGCATTGTACTGACCTTGGATGTGGCGTGTTGCATAGGGACAGGAGTCTTTTTGTTCTGGAAGGATGTCCCCTGGAAGGATGTCCGCACTGTCAGGAATGTTTGCAGCAATCAGGGGTTCACTGTTTTGACCTAGGACGTAGCTTCTTGTGCGCTTAAGAGGATCCCCCACATCCACTTCACTTGAACTGATGCTGTCCCTTTCACTTCCACTGCCAGCTTGTTCCAAAATCTTTAACCATTGCTGTGGCATACTCACATTGTTTCTCTAGAGCTTCCATTTCTGCTCTTTCACGTGCTGCTTTAGATTCCATTTCTGCTCTTTCACGTGCTGCTTTAGATTCCATTTCTGCTTTCCGTTGTGCAAAATCGGCTTGTATTTTAGCAGTTTCTGCTTCTGCACGTGCATTTATAAGTTGTTCGCTGAGCATGGAATATTTTGAGCTTCGTGACTTAGATGATCGTTTTGAACGCCTGGTGGACACAGAAATGCGTGATGATGTTTCCAATAATTGTGCAATTCTGGCTGCTGTCTTAGACTTAACCTCATGCAATACACTGTCTTGATCCAAATTAAGACGATTAAAGTTTTGCAGTTCTTCTAAAGAATCCTGGCTATTGAGTTTCTTCAAAATGCTTATATATTCCTTACTTGACACTTTATAAAGTTCATATACTGAACAAAGCTGTCATAGTACGCCCTCTAGCGGTGACACATCACAAACAGGCTGAGAAATGGTGGACATATGACTTTGCAATTTTTGCCATAAGTTTAGAACAGTGGAAGAAAGCTCATGTTTCCTACCTTCAAGATTCTCTTTTACCTTCCATATAGGCTTAGCAGGGCGTTTAGACTGCAGGTTGAGATCCATAACTTCTCCTTGTTCTGATTGTAGACATTGCTCATCCTGAATAGCCGGAACTGAATTTCCTTCAGCCATGATAGTACACAGGAAAATGGATCTGAATAAAGCTAGAGTAAGTTTGTAGCTGGTTATGCTATAATGAGCTGTGCTATAGCTGCAAACACTGATTTCCTGTTACACTACAGGCAAGCTTGTTATGTATTTGTATCTGCAGAAGCTGCAACTGGCTTACTGGTAGTTTTTATCAACCATCTTTTCACTATTCTGACTCAATAACTAGGCTGTAAGTGTAGTGTTCTTCAGATAGTTGCTCTAGGTATATGTCTACATTAACCAGTACTCACACTGAGAGACCTTGTCAGATAGTGTCAACTCAACTTCCAAGACATGTGAGAAGAATCCAGATGAACATGAACATAGTATTTAACTTCTCAAACACTTATTTTTTTTATCTGTACTTCTTCTTACCTCTTCTATCACTCTCTCATCTGGCTGACAGCAGTGCTGGCAAGGGCTCTGTCCTTTTCAGCGTACATTTTGCTGTCACAACAGAAAGCAGAAGTGTCCTCTTTCTTTCTTCTTTCCTATACTGAAAGTGGAATATGACCGTGACATCCAGTGAATTATTCCACCCCTAGACTGGTTACGGCTCTCTTTTCCAACACTCTCTCATCTGGAAAAGCCTGGGGCCAATTTATTCAGTGACGTATAGCAGGCAGAGTACAGACAGCAGAAGTGGGCTCTTTCTTCCTTCATTTATCATCTTTACTGTTCAAGGTCGTACTATCCTGAAAGTAGCCCGATCTTCAATCTCGGAAGCTGATAGGATAGACCTGGCTAGTACTCTGAGGGGAGACCACTTAGGAATACCAGGCACTGTGGATATCACCAAGATTATCACTTATATTTTCACCTGACAAACACTGGTGGAGCATACCTATGCTACCAACTCTCACTATTTTAATCTATATTTTCACCTTTCTATCTCTTATTTAGAAACTAAGATAGAGATTCTAATTAGGTCGATATTTTAAAGGAACAGAATAAATGTTAAGTTTTAGATTATTCATCATTACATTGTTTACCTTATACTGTTATGATTGACTATTATTTTCAAATAAGAGTGCTCCCGAAAAGGAATTCTTTTGTCCTTCTCTTTCCCCATATATGTGTAGTTAATCTACAAAAGTGTTTTGGGAGCACCACCAATAGCAAAGTGCTATTCAAAGATTGGGTTACTAGCACTATTTATATTGGTTATTTTCATATTTACTTATATTTTAGTGTGACCTTACAGCGCACTGCTAGTGCGGAACCAACAAACCATTTTGCATACAAGGGTTTATTTCAAGCTGATATTCTTGTAGTTATGCACAAAACAGCAGTAGGTGAAAAGATGATGATTTACCAGAGCTGGTTAGAATCTAAAATGGCAGACACACACAGAGCTGAGGACAGGATGAGGGCAGGACTAATGACATCAGAACCTGGCTACAGGAAATCAGGAGGGACAAATTTTAACAAAATGCAAAGCTCTGCAATAAAAACATGACAACACATGAAACACATATATCGTGGGACATGACACCCCTAGTTTGCAGAGGAGAACCATCATCTCTGCCATCGCCTTGATAAACACCCTTGGTGCTGTGGAGAGGCCGAATTGCAGGGCCTGGAACTGGAAATGACAGTCCAGTAATGCAAAACGGAGATAAGCCTAATGCGGCAGCCATATCGGAATGTGGAGGTACGCATCCTTGATATCCAGGGATACCAGCAATTCCCCCCTCTTCCAGACCTGATATCACCGCCCTGAGAGACTCCATCTTGAACTTGAACTCCTTTAGAAAGTGGTTCAATGATTTTAGGTTCAGAATGGGCCTGACCGAACCATCCAGTTTCGGTACCATGAAAAGGTTCGAATAGTAACCTTTGTTCTGCATGTGACTGGCACAATGACCTGTGCCTCCACCAGTTTTTGGACAGCGTCCTGTAGTGCAGTGCTGTCTGCCAACAGAGTTGGTAAGCCTGATTTGAGAAAATGATGAGGAGGGAGACTTTGAAATTCCAGCCAGGGATACAATATCTATCACCCAGGGATCCAGGCCGGACGATACCCAAACGTGACTGAAGTGTCTGAGTCTGGCTCCCACTGGCCCCGTCTCCAGGCCGCACAGTCCACCGTCATGCAGAGGACTTTGGCGTACCTGAAGCAGGCTTTTGCTCCTGGGAACCTGCAGCTGCAGGTTTCTTGGATTTAACTCGACCTCCCCTAAAGAAGGTATTGGACGCTCTGGCCTTTCTAGGCCTGTTAGGCCGAAAGGACTGCGGGGCAGATGAAGAGAAGGATTTCTTTGGAGCAGGTGCAGCTGAGGGAAGAAATGAAGACTTACCCACTGTAGCCGTGGATATCCACACATCTAGAGCTTCCCCAAAGAGAGCCTGACCTGCATAGGGTAGGGCCTCCACACTTTTCCTGGATTCCGCGTCGGCCCAGCCACAGTCCCCGACGAGCTGAAACAGACATGGAAGATATTCCCGCAGCCATGGAACCCAGGCCTTTCATGGATTCTACCATAAAACCTGCTGAATCATGTATGTTGCGTAAATATAAAGCAACGTCATCCCTATCCATAGTATCCAAATCCTCAATAAGGTAGCCGACCACTTTACTATTGCCTTTGCAATCCATGCAGTAGCAATAGTGGGACGTAATATGGCCCCTAAAGCAGTATACATTGATTTAAGCGTGTTATCAATTTTCCCATCAGCCAGCTCCTTTAAGGCGGTAGATCCTGGAACAGGTAAAACCACCTTCTTTGAGAGTCTGGACACAGAGGCGTCAACAATCGTCAGGTTTTCCCATTTTTTCCTATCCTCCTCAGGGAAAGGAAATGCCACCTGGACCCTTTTATATCAGTAGGGTCGGATTGATATCAGAGATATAAGTGTTACAGTCACAAATGGTGTAGTATACTGTGAAAGTACTGATTAATTATCATGTCTAAAAGCAACAGCTGTGTCACACTGGATATGTCCAATCATCTGATGTTGGAAGCTAAGCAGTGGTGGGACTGGTTCGTTTTTGAAAACCACCTGGGAAACCAGGTGCAGTAAGTACCAACATTCATATCATGTTGTTTTGTATAATCCTCTATGATCTGTGGTTTATATGTAAAATTGTGTGCTGTTCAGCATAATACATCCCAGTGGAGTGCGGTGAGGTTAGTGGCTGGTGAGGCACTGCAGCCATAATGTCTGCCGAGTCCCACCGATGACCCCTACCGCCGTCGAGCCAATGTCCGCTACCACCCCCGAGCCGTTGCCCGCTAGGTTATGGCTAAAACCCAGTTGGAGAAAGAACCTCTGACATCACCAGGGCTGAACAGGGTACCCAAAATGTACCCTTGTGGGCTTGCTTCATTCGCCACGCTTTGGGCACGTTGGCTTGCTTTGCTCGCCACCAGGTTACTAAAGGTAGTAGTGGGTGGCGTGCATAGTGAAAGAACTGTCCCGTCAGCCTAGCTCTTCCTCCTGACATCAGAGGTTCTTTAGCCCACTTGGTTCTAGTATCTACCATGCCCGCTACTGCCACTGTCCCTGCGTGTGCCAAAGGCACATGTGCTCCTGGAAAACTGGGTGGGGTCTTGCAATGAGGGTGTAGCCACACAACAAATCCACAATGGGAATGCTGTATTCGTATGATGAAGGAGAGGGTGATGCCTTGGAAAGGCAGAGGGTGACAGGAGAGAGATGGTGATAGGGAGACAGTGATGCAGGGAAGATGCAGTGGGTTACAGTGAGAGGGTAATTGGTAAAGGGTGATGGAGAGAGGCAGTGGGTGACAGGAAGAGGGTAATTGGTAAAGGGTGATGGAGAGAGGCAGTGGGTGACAGGCAGAGGGTAACTGGTAAAGGGTGATGGAGAGAGGCAGTGGGTGACAGGCAGAGGATAACTGGTAAAGGGTAATGGAGAGAGGCAGTGGGTGACAGGCAGAGGATAACTGGTAAAGGGTGATGGAGGGAGGCAGTGGGTGACAGGCAGAGGGTGACACCAGGGAGAGGATGATGCCATGGAAAGGGTGACAGCAGTAGGTGACAGGTAGAGGGTGATGCCAGGGAGCTGGTGACAGGGAGAGAGTGACAGCAGTTGGTGCGAACTGCGGGTGACAGGGAGAGGGTGACGCCGGGGAGAAGGTGACAGCAGTGGGTGACAACGGAATTTGCTGCGCTATGTACAAAACTGTTAATAAATACACTATGGAGAGCACATTACTCTGTCCCACTCCCCCACGAGGGAGAATAAGTGTCGGTATGCCGGCTGTCGGGATCCCGGCGCCGGTATACTGTGCGCCGGGATCCCGTCAGTCGGCATACTGAAGACCACCCCTGTAGCCGGTAACAGAGAAAACAATAAACCTGCTCGCTGTGGTGGCTCTTCCTCCAGCACTTCCTAGCTCCACCTGTACAGGTCCGTGTCTGGGAGCAGGGTCAGTGCACGGTGGCACTGCGCCCTAGGATAAATTTTAGCCTACCACTCATCCTCCCTCAAAAACCCGCTGGCTATGACTATTGGGAAAAGCTGGTGAGTGGACTCTAGGACAGCACCAGAGTCTACTCATACCCTTTTCAGACCACCACCTATGAACACGGGTTATTGACACATGAGCGCGCATAACCCGTGTTCAGGTGCGGTCTGAAAGGTGCAAGGGTTAAAATACTGGGTAGAGTGACCCGGTATTTTAATCCTGGTCACAAGCAGGGTTGAACTCGTGTTCAACGCAGCTCACTGTGCAGTGTGAATGGGAGCCATGTTGAAGCGACCCGTTTCCCGTTCACTGTGTGTGTAGGGTGGCGCTTGGAGATCATGTGATCTCCAAGCGCCGTCCCTGCCGCGTCACCACTGATGTCACCAACCCGGCAATATACCGGGTTGCAGACAGCAGCGACAAGGGGCCTGAGGTGGGTCGCACACTGTGTGCGACCCGTCTCAGGCAGTCTGAAAAGGGGTATTACTTGTACCACCGGCTAAAAAGAAGGGGCCCCGGATGAAGACGGCACACTGACCCCTCCTTGCTGAATACACCTCTGTGCGTGCAGGGCCGGTGCAAGGTTTCTCAGCACCCTAGGCAAATAAACAGCAAACACCTCCAGCGCCCCCCCCCCCCCCCCCTCACCCCCACTCAGCAAAATGCCGAGCCCCTGAGGTGAAAATGTGCAGACACGGCATATATATATATATATATATATATATATATATATATATATATATATATATATATATTGTAATTTGGACCCATCCTACACCGCTACATTGGTTCCCACTGTGCATATGGAAATTTTATATATATATATATATATATATATATATATAGACACACCCCCACATTAATGTTTTGGCATGTCATTATGGTCATCTGCAGGCAGCTGACACCTCTCAGGCACTAGAGAGTCGCAGCTGCTGCAGAACCTCCTGCCGGTCACATGACTGATGGCTGGATGAGGTACTGACCATGGTTGCCTTTCTGTTCTGGCTGATGCTGTGGCTGCGGATGAGGTAAGTCGCCCTTGAAGACCCACTTGTAGTTTTTCCGGGTTTTGACTGGCCAAGGCTGGCTGTGAGGGGGTTCAGATCAGTCGGTAGTTGGGGAAGCCCTTCCCTGCTTGGGAGAAGGTGCCACCCCCGCCCTCCTCCTTGAGCTCCATCAGCTCCTGACAGCGGGAGAGTTAGGGTAAGATGACTGATGCCAGCATAGAGAGATCGCTGCCTCACTAGATCGCTATCTCACTGTGCCAGAATCATGTACCTCAGACTCAGATTGCATTGCAAATACGATCATGGATAAATGGGTCCTTAAGGGAGCAGTGAGGAGTGTATCAGGGACATAGGGAGCAATCAGGGGAATAGGGAGCAATCAGGGGTGTATCAGGGACACATAGGGGGCAGTCGGGGTGTATCAGGGACACATAGGGAGCAGTGAGGAGTGTATCAGGGACACATAGGGGGCAGTCGGGGTGTATCAGGGACACATAGGGAGCAATCAGGGGTGTATCAGGGACACATAGGGGGCAGTCGGGGTGTATCAGGGACACATAGGGAGCAATCGGGTGTATCAGGGACACATAGGGAGCAGTCTGGGTGTATCAGGGACACATAGGGAGCAATCAGGGGTGTATCAGGGACACATAGGGAGCAATCAGGGGTGTATCAGGGACACATAGGGGCAGTCGGGGTGTATCAGGGACACATTGGGAGCAATCGGGTGTATCAGGGACACATAGGGGGCAGTCGGGGTGTATCAGGGACACATAGGGAGCAATCGGGGGTGTATCAGGGACACATAGGGGGCAGTCGGGGTGTGTAAGGGACACATAGGGAGCAGTCGGGGGTATCAGGGACACATAGGGAGCAGTTGGGGTGTATCAGGGACACATAGGGGGCAGTCGGGGTGTATCAGGGACACATAGGGAGCAGTCGGGGTGTATCAGGGACACATAGGGGTCAGTCGGGGTGTATCAGGGACACATAGGGAGCAGTCGGGGTGTATCAGGGACACATAGGGGGCAGTCGGGGTGTATCAGGGACACATAGGGGGCAGTCGGGGTGTATCAGGGACACATAGGGGGCAGTCGGGGTGTATCAGGGACACATAGGGAGCAGTCGGGGTGTATCAGGGACACATAGGGAGCAGTCGGGGTGTACAAGGGACACATAGGGGGCAGTCGGGGTGTATCAGGGACACATAGGGGGCAGTCGGGGTGTATCAGGGACACATAGGGAGCAATCGGGAGTGTATCAGGGACACATAGGGGGCAGTCGGGGTGTGTCAGGGACACATAGGGAGCAGTCGGGGTGTACAAGGGACACATAGGGGGCAGTCGGGGTGTATCAGGGACACATAGGGGGCAGTCGGGGTGTATCAGGGACACATAGGGAGCAGTCGGGGTGTATCAGGGACACATAGGGAGCAGTCGGGGTGTACAAGGGACACATAGGGGGCAGTCGGGGTGTATCAGGGACACATAGGGGGCAGTCGGGGTGTATCAGGGACACATAGGGAGCAATCGGGAGTGTATCAGGGACACATAGGGGGCAGTCGGGGTGTGTCAGGGACACATAGGGAGCAGTCGGGGATATCAGGGACACATAGGGAGCAGTTGGGGTGTATCAAGGACACATAGGGGGCAGTCGGGGTGTATCAGGGACATATAGGGAGCAGTCGGGTGTATCAGGGACACATAGGGAGCAGTCAGGGTGTATCAGGGACACATAGGGAGCAGTTGGGGTGTATCAGGGACACATAGGGGGCAGTCGGGGTGTATCAGGGACACATAGGGGGAAGTCGGGGTGTATCAGGGACACATAGGGAGCAGTCGGGGTGTATCAGGGACACATAGGGAGCAGTCGAGGTGTATCAGGGACACATAGGGAGCAGTCGGGGTGCATCAGGGACATATAGGGAGCAGTCGGAGTATATCAGGGACACATAGGGAGCAGTCAGGGTGTATCAGGGACACATAGGGAGCAGTCGGGGTGTATCAGGGCAATAGGGAGCCGTCAGATGTGCAGCATAATTTAGGGCATTGGGCTGTACTAGAGAAGCTGCTCTGGGTGTACTGTACATCAGGCAAGTAGAGACAATAACTTACCTGAAGTAGTAGCAGCAGCAGTGCCAGTCTCGGTGCCCCCGGCCTCCTGTGTCCAGTGATGGGGCTCCTGGAATGTTCACTCCCCGTGGCTGATCCTGTGAAGGGCGGAATCACTGACTTCCGCACCAACCAGATGATAGGTGTCTGAGCTGGAGGAGCTTTTGTAGAGAGGCGGCCACTTGTCCCTGGGAAGGGGTCAGCAAGCCACCTGCAAGTACATGGTAAGCTTAGCTGGCCTCAGCGATGTGATCTGGCGCCGGCTTATATGAAGTCAATGGCACCCTGAGCCGTCATCCTCATAGTAAAGTTCCGCCTATGGCTCCTACTGGCGTGTCCCAGGCTGCATGATAAGTAATATACTAAATGCCACTGGCACCCGGCCTCCTCCTCGGGCTCCAGCAGCTCCGTCACCGTGTCCTGCTTACACGGTTTGTGGTCCCAGGCGGGGGCGGGTGAGTGAGCTAGCGACGCTGGAGGTGCTGGTGGAAACAACCCCGGACATGTGGCTCTAACCTAATGGTAGCACCGGCCCTGTGTGCGTGTGCGTAGATAAAAATAAAAAGTAAATCCCACAAAACATCACTACCCTCCACCACCCCCCCCCCCCACACACACACATACACACACATTACATTGCACCATCCCCAAATAACTTCAATATACTATAATACAAGACAGTACACAACCCCATGATGGTGATACAACCCCCACACAATATTATTTACCCAACCCACTCCCCTAAACATAATATTAATACAAAACCCTTATATAATATTAATATATACCCCAAACCCTATATATATATATATATATATATATATATATATATATATATATATACACAAGTTTTTGCTCCGGCACTCGGCTCAGCCCCTGCTATGGGGCTGACTTGCTCAGGTGCCCTCCTCCAGGGATGAAACCCTTTGCATAACACCAAACGATAATGATGAGGCGGCACTCAGAGTCTTGTGAAGTGACAACAAACTGTATTAGTGCAAAATCAACGTTTCGGGGTTTCCCCCTTCGTCAGGATGACGAAGGGGGAAACCCCGAAACGTTGATTTTGCACCAATACAGTTTGTTGTCACTTCACAAGACTCTGAGTGCCGCCTCATCATTATCGTTTGGTATATATATATATATATATACACATATAAACATATAAAACATCAATCCCCCCACAGCAAGTTTTGTCCAGAGGTTTATCATTCATCCCGACTGCTAAGCGTGACCCGTTCAACTGGCAGATAGAAAAATACCGTCTGCAGCGACAACTTAAACTGAAAGAACATTTTCACAAACAGGCGCCATTAGCAGAGAATTTACAAATCCCTAGTAAACTGCAGAAAATTCTGCCCAAATCTAAATTTGAACCGCAGTCTCAAAATGCTTCAATTAAAACGTTCGGCAGATTGTTGGATGAACAGACTAACATGCATGTGACTAACATGCCACAATTATGTTACAATTTAACCAAAGCCGAAAATGAAGCCCTACACCATCTTGCAGCACAGGACAATCTCATTTTTCGCCCTGCGGATAAAGGCGGGGCACTAGTGATCCAGAACAAAAAGGACTATAAAGATGAAATCCAGCGCCAACTACAAGATTCTGAGACATATTGTCGGCTGACTAAGGATCCCACCAATGAATTTAAATGTCAACTTACTACACTACTAGATAGTGCAGTACATGAGGGTTTAATAACGAGTGCTATACGCAATGCTCTAATTCCAACTCATCCCATTACTATATACACCCAAAATTCATAAGTCCCTTAGTAAACCACCAGGGCGCCCCATTATTTCCGCTCGATCATCCCTATTTCAACCTGTTGCTTTATATTTAGATTCTTTGCTCCAACCATGCATACAAACGCATCCGCGGTTCCTGTTAGATACCACTTCGTTACTTCACAAATTACAGCAACTACCTAGGTTTGATGACAATGTTTTACTTTGCAGTATTGATGTTCAAAACCTATGTACAGTGATCCCCCATGATATGGGCCTTGCGGTTATGGAGCAATACTTGAGTAACCATGTTGAATTTCATGGCACTAGTTTGAAACTGTGCATTCAATTATTACAAATGACCTTACAAAAATTTTTTTTCTTGTATGATGGGCAGATCTATCTGCAACTGAAGGGGTGTGCCATGGGGTCTTCTATGGCCCCGGCGTACTCCAACATTTTCATATTTCAAGTAGAACAGGAAATATTTTTCACAGATCCCGATGTGGCGAGCAGTATATTGTTTTACTGCCGCTGCATCGACGATCTGCTGTTAATCTGGCAGGGTCCCAAGAGCAGACTTGAGGAGGTCATTCAAGCGCACAATATGTTGCAGCACCCTATTAAACTCACTTATACTATCAGCGATCATGCCATCAATTATCTAGATGTACACATCTCTCTTGAACAGGGAATGATAACAACTTCCCTCTATTCTAAAGCCACCGATAAGAACAATATGTTGCATTATAAGAGCTTTCACCCTCAGCCACTTAAGAGGGGGCTGCCATTCTCCCAGCTCCTTAGAGTTAGACGCATTACCTCTGACCCTGTCATAGCGAATGCTCAGATGGATGAGATGATAGAGCAGTTCGCCAAACGGGGCTATCCTATGCACCTTCTTACAGCCGCTAAGGATAAGGCATTGAGGGTAGAGCGGGAGACACTAATTGGCCCTTCCAAAACTCACAATCCAGAAAGCCCAATGATCCCTTGGGTGGTGCAATACCATGCTGCCAGTACAGGGATCAACCAGATCTCTAAAAAATTGTGGCCTATCATCCAGAGTGACCCTGAATTGGGACTACAAAATACCAAATTGATGTCCTGTTACAAACGTAATAAAAATCTTAGAGATATCCTAGTCAAAGCAGATGTCTCCCAACATGTATCTCCTCAACTTATGTTTAATAAAAAGGGATGCATCCGGTGTACTTGCACTACGTGCCAGTTTCTAATACCGGGCGACACGTTTCAACACCCCCAATCTGGCAAGACTATGTATATTCTTCACACGCTTACATGTTCCTCCAAATTTGTCATATACCAGCTTATATGCCCCTGTGGGCTGTCATATATCGGCAAAACAGAACGAATGTTCAAAGAACGTATGGCAGCCCATAGGTCAGCAATTAAATTAGCTATTGCCAAGGGTACAAGCGAACAGCCTGTAGCAAGGCACTTTGCCCACAGTAGACATCCATTGACCACGCTCAAATACCGTATGATCGACCACGTACCGGCCGCTATTCGAGGTGGTGATCGGGGAGGCAAACTCCTTAGGTTGGAAGCACGATGGATCTATCGTTTAGGCACTATCCACCCAAGGGGACTCTATGAGTCCCAGGGATTTAACTGTTTTTTATAACTAATACAGTTATCCTAGTTTCCTTGCTCATTTATGTAGCTTGACTTTATCGGTAGCTGCATTTGTTTTCTGCGTCTGCAACTGCCACCGCTGATAAACCCACTAGTGTTTCTGACCATTTGCTATTGCAAATTAGATCTACCTATATTACTCTGGGGGCATACAGGAGGACATTTTAGGGTCATTAGATTGAGTGTCCAAATTTACATCCTCTGAGCCCTATGCGTCACTACTGTTTATTTTATGCTGAGTAAGCATGTTGCTATGACATGTCCCAAGTATTTATGGGTGTTAGATACTATTGTGATCTCTTTGTACGAGAACCTTGTACTGCAAATATCATGTTTTATGCATAGACACTGCCTTGGATTTTAGTACACTATCTACCATCCATGGCTATATACTGCAGTTATGGATGCATGCTAATAGTATCCAGTTACGCTTTTCAGATTCGTCTGTAGCATTTTTCCTGCTTGTTTCCATAGCAATTTGTCTGTCCTGTATACGTTGTTATGGTGATGGGGAGCACTCATGGGGGAAGTGACGTAGGTTGACGTCACTATAGCTGCGCCAGACGGAGCGGGCGGCCTCCCGCCGGCCACACGCGGCAGGTTCACAGGGTGATTAGTAGCCTTTAAAGGTAAGATTGTTTTGTATGTATTTGTAACCTGAGGAAAATGCCTTAATAATAAAACGGCATTGAAACTTGTTTTACTAAACTGCCCATCTGAGAGATTCATTTAACAAGACACCAGGAGTGCTACGTTTGCTGGCTGTGTATATTTATATATATATATATATATATATATATATATATATATATATACATACATACACATATAAACATATAAAACACCAATCCCCCCACAGATCCTTACCTTTGATTGTGGTAGGTTGCAGTCTCTACATATTCCCTCCCTGGTTCATCCCACGGAGCTGGCTGGGGAGAAATCATATCTTCCCAAATAGATCGGGGAAAGGGGCGTGGCCTTCGGCGTAAGGGGGCGGAGCCTCAGGAGGGGAGGGAGAATGTATGTATGCTGCAGTAGAGATTGGTGGCTGGTGCAGGGGGAGGGAGTGGCCATGCAAAGAGGGTAGGGGGGGAGCAGTCATCGGGTACTGCTGCTGCTGGCTCTGCTGCTGCAGACATGTCAGACTGTGACATGTCTGCATTCTCGGCCAGACAGCAGCTGAAAGGGGTGGGGGCGTGCTTTCATATGAGCTGAAAGCACGCCCCATTCTAAAGCGGCACTTCTGTAAGGTGCCGCTTCTGCTGTTTTTTTAACGGGCTTTCACTGTCCAGCGCATGGCCCCGCCCCCCTCTTCCTGCTCTCTCACAGTGACAGCCGGACATTTAACACACGATTTTTTCAAGGAAAAAATTCTTAAAATAATATCAGCGCTAAAGGAGATACTTATGACACAGAATATGTGTCATAAGTATCTCTTTGTATTATTGTATTAATGACATGGGAGGCACTGCCTCCCCTGCCTGCACGTCCCTGATACATCCCTTATCTACATCAGGTGTAGATACGATGTTTACACAGACCTTGTCCAGTTTAGTTGGAAAGTTAATTCTTACAGCTTCAATACCAGGAACAGGGTTCACTGTTAACCCATATATGCAGCTCCTTACCTACAGTATTTCCCCAACAGCTTCTCCAAATAAGACAAGCTGATACACTGAGATAAAATAAATCATCACTTCACAGACTACACAGAATAATTCATCAGTCGATGAAAGCTCTATATACTATACTTCGGCACACGAAGAACAGATAAAAGGGTATCAGCTCAGTTAATAAACTGAAAAAATTACAGCAGTAGAGGCTAGTCTGTTCATAGAAGCAGCAGAGCCTGGGTTAAAAATAAGGCACCCTTATCTAAACGTCCCAAAACACGAACAGCTGAGAATCAGGAAAATGTTTGGGCTACTTTCCAATATCCTCTCTCTTACGTACTAGAGGATGCTGGGGTCCATTTGAGTACCATGGGGGTATAGACGGTTCCGCAGGAGCCTTCGGCACTTTGAGACTTTTCAAGAGTGTGAACTGGCTCCTCCCTCTATGCCCCTCCTCCAGACCTCAGTTTAGAAAATGTGCCCAGGAGACTGGATGCACACTAGTGGAGCTTTGCTGGAAAAAGACTTTCATAGGTTTTTTATTTTACAGGGAAGCTGCTGGCAACAGCGCGCGCCATGTCTCTCAGCACAATGGTGCAGAGTGCTGGGGGGGGGGGGTCGCTCTGAGGCCAAGTTTTAAAACCTCTCACTGGCAAAAAGGGTACATACATGTACACCCGCTGATGTGCCATCCGCAGCCAGTATAAATATTACATTGCTGAGGCTGAAGGGCGGGGCTTCTCAGACTTGCCAGAACACTCACTGGGTGCCATTTTCTCCTGCAGAAACTCCAGTGTGAAGCTCCTGAACGCTGTTTCTCCTCATGACAACGCTGATACAAGTACAGGGTGTTATAGAAGGGGCAGAGAGTGTTCATTATAATTAGGTCTGTGGGCCTATTATTGGTATATGTGCTGTTAGTGGGTAATATTTACAATTCACAATAAGGCGCAGTGTGTGGACTGGCAAATCCCTCGGTCTCTGACAGACTTTAGTGTGGGTCTGTCCCCAATAGCTTCCCTGTGTGATAGGGGTGTGTGTGTACAAGTGTGTAACATGTCAGAAATTGGGGAGGTTCTTCCCAGGAAGAACCCATTTTAGATGCACAAAAGGGTAATGTGGTGGCCCTACCCTCTCAGAAGGAGCCGGAGTGGGTGAGAATGCTTGCAAAGAAATTCTCTGAGTCTGAACAACAGACTAAATATTGGAGGCAGTCTGTGGAGGATGCACTGTTTACTGACCCCTCCATATCATCCACTCGGGTCTCATCCAGTTCCCAGAAAAGGTCTCTGGCCCAGATAATGCAAGGGGACACAGACACAGATTCCGACATGTCGACACTGGGGATTTGAGAGGGGTAGACCCCAAATTAACCAAAAGCATACAATGTATGATAGTTGCTATAAAGGAAGTGTTCGAGTTTCCTGAAACAACACTGGTCTCAGAGGAAAAGGATTATTTTAAATTAAATAAAAAGCAGGTTGTGACTTTTCCTCCTTCAAAGGTTTTGAATGCGTTCTTTGAAGAATCCTAGGCTAACCCTGAGAAGAAATTTACCCTTCCCAGAAGGATACGTGTAGCGTACCCTTTCCCTGAGGAAGACAGGCAGAAATGGGAGACACCCCCACTGATAGACACCTCAGTTTCTCGGCTAAGAAAATAGTTTTGCCTGCCCCTGGTTCAGCCTATTTAAAAGATACAGCTGACCGTAAATTAGAAACAACCCTAAAATCCTTATATACGGCTAACGGAATGGTGCTCAGGCCCACCATTGCTTGTGCGTGGGTAGGTAACGCTGTGGAAAAATGGTCTGACAACTTGCTTGTTAACATAGACACAGTTGATAGGGATGAAATAGTCCTAACTTTCGGCCATATCAAAGATGCTGCAGGTTACTTAGTTGAAGCTATGAAGGATATTGGGTTGCTGAGTTCAAGATCCTCCGCTATGGCGATTTCAGCCAGCAGGGCGCTGTGGATTCGCCAATGGAATGCTGATGCGGAATCAAAAAATACGATTTTAAACCTACCGGTAAATCTTTTTCTCCTAGTCTGTAGAGGATACTGGGGACTCCGTAAGGACCATGGGGTATAGACGGGCTCCGCAGTAGACATGGGCACTACAAAGAACTTTTAGTATGGGTGTGCACTTGCTACTACCTCTATGCCCCTCCTCCAGACCTCAGTTAGAGAAACTGTGCCCAGAGGAGATGGACAACATGAGGAAAGGATTTTGTTAATCTAAGGTAAGATTCATACCAGCCCACACCAATCATACCATATAAACCTGGAAAATACGCAACCAGTTAACAGTATGAACAAAAACAGTATCAGTCAAAGACCGATTCCAACTGTAACATAACCCTTATGTAAGCAACAACTATATACAAGTCTTGCAGATTTAGTCCATACTGGGACGGGCGCCCAGCATCCTCTACGGACTAGGAGAAAAAGATTTACCGGTAGGTTTAAAATCTTATTTTCTCTTACGTCCTAGAGGATGCTGGGGACTCCGTAAGGACCAAAGCTCCAAACCGGGCGGGAGAGTGCGGATGACTCTGCAGCACCGACTGAGCAAACGCAAGGTCCTCATCAGCCAGGGTATCAAACTTGTAGAATTTTGCAAAAGTGTTTGAACCCAACCAAGTAGCTGCTCGGCAAAGCTGTAATGCCGAGACGCCTCGGGCAGCCGCCCAAGAAGAGCCCACCTTCCTAGTGGAATGGGCCTTTACCGAATTTGGTAACGGCAATCCAGCCGTAGAATGAGCCTGCTGAATCGTGTTACAGATCCAGCGAGCATTAGTCTGCTTAGAAGCAGGAGCGCCAACCTTGTTGGCTACATACAGGACAAACAGAGCCTCTGTTTTCCTAACCCTAGCCGTCCTGGCTACATAAATTTTTAAGGCCCTGACCACATCCTCCTCCAAGTTCCCCGTAGCCACAGGCACCACAATAGGTTGGTTCATATGAAATGAAGAAACCACCTTAGGCAAAAATTGAGGACGAGTCCTCAACTCCGCTCTATCCTCATGGAAAATCAAATAGGGGCTCTTGTGGGACAAGGTCACCAATTCGGACACCCGCCTTGCAGATGCCAAGGCCAATAACATGACCACCTTCCACGTGAGAAATTTTAATTCAACCGTTTGAAGAGGTTCAAACCAGTGAGATTTTAGGAAACTTAACACCACGTTAAGGTCCCATGGTGCCACTGGGGGCACAAAGGGGGGCTGGATGTGCAGCACTCCCTTCACAAACGTCTGGACTTCTGGGAGAGAAGCCAATTCCTTCTGGAAGAATATAGATAGGCTCCATTAAGGTACAGATTTCGGCCCTAACTTCAGGCCCATATCCACTCCTGTCTGTAGAAAGTGGAGAAACCGGCCCAGATGGAAATCTTCCGTAGGAGCATTCTTGGCTTCACACCAAGATACATACTTCCTCCAGATACGGTGATAATGTTTTGCCGTCACCTCCTTCCTAGCCTTTATCAGAGTAGGGATGACTTCCTCCGGAATACCTTTCCCAGCTAGGATTCGGTGTTCAACCGCCATGCCGTCAAACGTAACCGCGGTAAGTATTGGAACACGCAGGGCCCCTGCTGTAACAGGTCCTCCCTGAGAGGAAGAGGCCACGGATCTTCTGTGAGCATTTCCTGAAGATCTGAGTACCAGGCCCTTCGAGGCCAATCTGGAACAATGAGTATTGCCTGCACTCTTTTTCGTCTTATGATTCTCAATATTTTTGAGATGAGAGGAAGAGGAGGGAACACATAGACCGACTGAAATACCCATGGTGTCACCAGGGCGTCCACCGCTACTGCCTGAGAGTCCCGTGACCTGGCACAATACCTCCGAAGCTTCTTGTTGAGGCGTGACGCCATCATGTCTATGTGAGGAATTCCCCAAAGACTTGTTATCTCTGCAAAAACTTCTTGATGAAGTCCCCACTCTCATGGATGGAGATCGTGTCTGCTGAGGAAGTCTGCTTCCCAGTTGTCTACTCACGGAATGAAGACAGCTGACAGAGCGCTTACGTGATTTTCCGCCCAGCGAAGAATCCTGGTGGCTTCCGCCATCGCCACTCTGCTCCTTGTCCCGCTTTGGCGGTTTACATGAGCCACGGCTGTGACGTTGTCTGATTGAATCAGAACCGGTAGGTCGCGAAGAAGATTCTCCGCTTGTCATAGGCCGTTGTATATGGCCCTCAATTCCAGTATGTTGATGTGTAGACAAGCCTCCTGGCTTGACCATAGTCCCTGAAAATTTCTTCCTTGTGTGACTGCTCCCCATCCTCGGAGGCTCGCGTCCGTGGTCACCAGAACCCAGTCTTGAATGCCGAACCTGCGACCCTCTAGAAGGTGAGCACTCTGCAGCCACCACAGGAGAGACACCCTGGCCCTGGGGGACAGGGTTATTTTCTGATGTATTTGTAGATGGGATCCGGACCACTTGTCCAGAAGGTCCCACTGAAATGTCCTCGCATGGAACCTGCCGAAGGGGATTGCCTCGTAGGCTGCCACCATTTTTCCCAGAACTCGAGTGCATTGATGAACAGACACTCTTTTTGGTTTTAGCAAGTCTCTGACCATGTTCTGGAGGTCCTGGGTTTTTTCCAATGGGAGAAAAACCCTCTGTTGTTCCGTGTCCAGAATCATGCCTAGGAATGATAGCCGAGTCGTTGGAACCAATTGTGACTTTGGCAGATTGAGAATCAAACCGTGCTGTTGCAGCACTCTCAGGGAGAGTGACACGCTCTTCAGCAACTGATCTCTCGATCTCACCTTTATCAGGAGATCGTCCAAGTATGGGATAATTGTGACTCCCTGCCTGCGCAGGAGCACCATCATCTCCGCCATCACCTTGGGGAAAATCCTCGGGGCCGTTGAAAGCCCAAACGGCAATGTCTGAAACTGGTAATGACAGTCCTGTATAGCGAATCTCAGGTACTCCTGATGAGGGGGATAGATGGGGACATGAAGGTATGCATCCTTTATGTCTAGTGACACCATAAAATCCCTCCCTTCCAGGCTGGATATTATAGCTCGGAGCGATTCGATCTTGAATTTGAACTTTTTCAAGTACAGGTTTAGGGATTTTAGATTTAAAATGTGTCTGACCGAACCATCCGGCTTCGAGACCACGAACAGGGTTGAATAGTACCCTTTTCCCTGTTGGACCAGGGGAACCTTGACAATCACTTGCTGTTGACACAGCTTTTGAATTGCAGCTAACACTACTTCCCTCTCCGGGGGTGAAGCTGGCAAGGCCGACCTGAAAAATCGGCGAGGGGGCACCTCTTCGAATTCCAGCTTGTAGCCCTGGGAAACAATTTCCATCGCCCAAGGATCCACGTCTGAAAGAACCCAGATCTAGCTGAAAAGTCGAAGACGTGCCCCCACTGGTGCGGACTCCCTCAGTGGAGCCCCAGCGTCATGCGGTGGATTTTGTAGAAGCCGGGGAGGACTTCTGCTCCTGGGAACTAGCCGAAGCAGGCGTTCTTCTTTCCTCTACCCTTACCTCTGGCAAGGAAGGAGGAGCCCCGACCTCTTCTGGACTTATGCGACCGAAAGGACTGCATCTGATACTGTGGAGTTTTCTTTTGCTGTTGGGGAACAAAAGGTAGATTTACCCGCGGTAGCTGTGGAAACCAGGTCCGCGAGCCCATCCCCAAACACTTCACCCTTGTAAGGTAAAACCTCCATATGCTTCTATGAGTCTGCATCACCCGTCCATTGGTGGGTCCATAGAGCTCGTCTCGCAGAAATAGCCATGGCATTGGCTCTGGAACCCAGCAGCCCAAAGTCTATTTGAGCGTCCCTCATATTTAAGACTGCGTCTTTAATGTGGGCTAAGGTCAATAAAATGGTATCCCTGTCCAGGGTATCAAGGTCAGCTGACAAGGTATCTGTCCACACTGCAACTGCACTACACACCCATGCCGATGCTATTGCCGGTCTGAGCAAAGCACCTGTATGCGCATAAATAGACTTTAAAGTAGTCTCCTGTCTGCGATCAGCAGGATCCTTGAGGGCTGCCATGTCTGGAGACGGTAGCGCCACCTTCTTGGACAGGCGTGTTAAAGCCTTGTCCACCCTGGGAGAGGATTCCCAACGTACCCTGTCCTGTGCAGGGTAAAGGATACGCCATAAGAACCCTTTTGGGAATCTGCAGTTTTTTATCTGGAGTTTCCCAAGCCTTTTCAAATAACTCGTTAAGCTCATGGGATGGGGGAAAGGTTACCTCAGGTTTCTATTCCTTATACATGCGCACCCTCATGTCAGGGACAGAGGGGTCATCAGTGATATGCAAAATATCTTTTATTGCAATAATCATATACTGAATACTTTTTGCCACCCTTGGGTGTAATTTTGCATCATCGTAGTCGACACTGGAGTCAGAATCTGTGTCGGTACCAGTGTCTGCTATTTGGGATAGGGGACGTTTTTGAGACCCAGTCCAATCCGTGGATTGACTCCCTGCTCTTTCCCTGGACTCTGCTTTGTCCATTCTCTTATGTAATGAGGTCACACTTGCATTTAACATATGCCACATGTCCATCCAATCATGAGTCGGCGTTGCCGACAGAGACACACCACTCATCTGCTCCACCTCCTCCTTGGACGAGCCTTCTGCTTTAGACATGCCGGCACGCACGTAACGTACCGACACCCCCACACACACAGGGATATATCTATAAGGGGACAATACCCCAACAAGGCCCTTTGGAGAGACAGAGAGAGAGTATGCCAGCACACACCCAGCGCCTACTGACACTGGAATAAAAACCCAGATATAGCGCTTTTTATATGTACAATAAATGTGTATACACTCACTGCGCCTTACAAATGCCCCCCCCCCCCCCCCCCCCCTTTTCAGCCCTCTGTCACCAGGTTCAGCAGGGGAGAGTCCGGGGAGCCAGCTTCTCTGCAGCGTTCTGTGGAGAAAAATGGCGCTGTTAGTGCTGAGGGATCAAGCTCCGCCCCCTCCAGCGGCGGGCTTCGGTCCCGCTCCAATATACGAAAAATGGCGGGGGATTTTTTAATTTACTGCCTCCGCAGCCAAATGTACCCTGTTGCCATTCCAGAGGTTTATATTGCTGCCCAGGGCGCCCCCCCCCCCCTGCGCCCATCAGTGCCTTCAGTGTGTGTGTAGTGTGTGGGAGCAATGGCGCGCAGCGTTACCGCTGCGCGCTTACCTCAGTGGAGATCTGAAGTCTTCTGCCGCCTTGAAGTCTTCTTTTCTTCTTATACTCACCCGGCTTCTATCTTCCGGCTCTGCGAGGACGGCGGCGCGGCTCTGGGACGAACGGCGGGGTGAGACCTGCGTTCCGACTCCCTCTGGAGCTAATGGTATCCAGTAGCCTAAGAAGCAGAGCCTATCATTTAAGTAGGTCTGCTTCTCTCTCCTCAGCCCCACGATGCAGGGAGCCTGTTGCCAGCAGTGCTCCCTGAAAATAAAAAACGTAACAAAATTATTTTTCAGAAAAACTCAGGAGAGCTCCCCTGTAATGCACCCTATCTCCTCTGGGCACACAATCTAACTGAGGTCTGGAGGAGGGGCATAGAGGGAGGAGCCAGTGCACACCCATACTAAAAGTTCTTTGTAGTGCCCATGTCTCCTGCGGAGCCCGTCTATACCCCATGGTCCTTACGGAGTCCCCAGCATCCTCTAGGACGTAAGAGAAAAGAATATTGAGGTGTTTCCTTACAATGGAGAAGCCCTCTTTGGAGACAAGCTGGATGCCATGATTTCAACAACAACATCAGGCAAGTCAGTATTTCTGCCTTCCGCAGCTGCTTCACCTAGGAAAGGATTTCATTCTCATATGATGCAATCCTTTCGGCCCAACAAGTCTAAAAAGGCAAAGGGTACCCCCTTCTTCGCAGGAAGAGGTCGAGGAAGAGGTAAAAAATCTACAGCACCATCAGGCTCGCAGGAGCAGAAGTCAACAGCTACTTCTGCTAAAACTTCAGCATGACACTGGGGCTCCCCTGAGGGAGTACGATCGGGTGGGGGCACGTCTACTGTCTTTCAGCCAGGTCTGGGTTCACTCAGATCTGGATCCTTGGGTATTGCAGAGAGTATCCCAAGGGTACAAATTTAAATTTCAGGACCTTCCCCATGCCGATTTTTCAAATCAGTCTTACAAGCTTCTGTTTAGGACAGAGCAGAAGTGCTGAACGCAATACAGAAATTATGCCAAGACAACGTAATTTCCTTAGTTCCTGTTTCACAACAGGAAAAAGGGTTTTATTCAAGCCTGTTTGTAGTGCTGAAACCGGATGGCTCGGTCAGACCGATTTTAAACCTAAAGACTCTGAACCTTTATTTGAAAAGGTTCAAATTCAAGATGGAATCCCTGAGAGCGGTGATCTCCAGTTTGGAGGAAAAGGAATTTTCTGGTATCGATGGACATCAAAGATGCTTATTTACATGTTCCCATCTACCCGCCACATCAGGCATATCTGAGGTTTGCGGTGCAGGACTGCCACTACCAGTTCCAAACACTGCCTTTCGGGCTCTCCACGGCTCCGAGAATATTCACCAAGGTGATGGCGGAGATAATGGTTCTTCTTCGCAAGGAAGGAGTCAAAGTTATCCCATACTTGGACGATCTCCTCATAAAAGTGAGATTCAGAGAAACTAGTGTAGAACATTGCACTTTCCCTGACGGTGCTTCAACAGCACGGTTGTATCATAAACCTTCCAAAATCACAATTGGAACCCACAATGAGGTTATCATTTCTGGGAATGATATTGGACACGGAAGCACAGAAAGTATTCCGCCCGGTGGAAAAGGCTCTGGAGATCCAGAGGATGGTCAAACAAGTTTTAAAACAAGCACGTGGATCGATTCATCAGTGCATCCGCCTGCTGGGGAAGACGGTAGCGGCTACGAGGCTCTACAATTTGGCCGAATCAACGCCAGAGTGTTCGAATGGGACCTACTGGACAAGTGGTCCGGATCGCATCTACACATGCACCGGAGGATAATCCTGTCAACAAAAGCCAGTATTTCACTCTTGTGGTGGCTTCAAAGTTCTCACCTCCTGGAGGGACGCAGGTTCGGGATTCAGACTTGGATCCTAGTGACCACAGATGCAAGCCTCCGAGGTTGGGGAGCAGTCACGCAAGGGGAAAGCTTCCAAGGACGATGGTCAAGTCAAGAAGTACTCCTTCACATAAACATTCTGGAATTGAGAGCTGTGTACAACAGCCTTCATCAAGCGGCACACCTTCTTCAAGGTCGTCCCATACAGATCCAGTCAGACAATGTAACGGCAGTAGCTTACATAAACCGCCAGGGCGGAACAAAAAAAAAAAAAGAGCGGCAATTGCAGAGGTGACAAAGATACTCCTCTGGGTAGAAAGACATGCAACAGCTCTGTCGGCAATTTTCATTACGGGAGTGGACAACTGGGAAGCAGACTTCCTCAGCAGACACGATCTCCATCCAGGAGAATGGGGCCTCCACCCAGAAGTCTTTGCAGAGGTAGCAGATCGTTGGGGCGTTCCTCAAGTAGACATAATGGCATCACATCTCAACCAGAAGCTTCAGAAATATTATTCCAGGTCGACATACCCAAAAGCAATAGCAATGGATGCACTGGTGACCCAGTGGGTGTTTCAGTCGGTGTATCTGTTCCCTCCACTTCCACTAATACCAAAAGTTCTCAAGATCATCAGAAGAACAAGGGTTCAAACAATTCTCATTGCTCCAGACTGGCCAAGGAGGGCTTGGTATCCAGATCTTGAGGAGTTATTACTGGAAGATCCTCAGCCTCTTCGAGAGGACCTGCTTCAGCAGGGGCCCTTTGTTTATCAAGACTTACCGCGGCTGCGTTTGACGGCATGGCTGTTGAGCGCCAGATAGCCCGTAAGGGTATTCCCAATTAAGTCATTCCCACACTTATTCTGGCCAGGAAAGGGGTAAAGTCCAAACATTACCATCGTATTTGGAGAAAATATGTATCTTGGTGTGAATCCAAGAAGTCTCCTGCGGTGGAGTTTAAATTAGAACGTCTTCTCCTATTTCTACAGGCGGGTGTGGATGCTGGCTTGAGATTAAGGTCTATAAAGGTCCAAATTTTGGCCTTGTCCATTTTCTTTCAGAAACAGTTGGCTTCCCTTCCTGAGGTCCAGACATTCGTGAAGGGGGTTTTGCGCATCCAACCTCCCTTTGTGCCTCCTGCGGCGCCATGGGATCTTAATGTGGTGTTGCAGTTCCTTAAATCAGACTGGTTTGAGCCTCTACAAGAGGAAGAGTTGAAGTTTCTCACTTGGAAAGTGGTCATCCTGTTGGCCTTGGCCTCAGGCAGACGAGTGTCTGATTTAGGGGCTCTGTCACACGAGTCCTTATTTGATTTTTCATGAAGATAGAGCTGAACTGCGGAAGCGTCAGCATTTTCTTCCAAAGGTTGTCTTATTTCCATATCAACCAACCTGTGGTGGTGCCAGTGGCTTCTGACACCTCAGCCGTCTCAAAGTCCTTGGATGTCGTCGTCAGAGCGTTGAGGACTTATGTTGCAAGAATGGCTCGGATACGGAAAACAGAGGCACTGTTTGTCCTGTATGTTCCCAACAAGATTGGGTGTCCTGCTTCTAAGCAGACTATTGCGCGCTGGATCAGTTACCATTCAGCACGCATATTCCACGGCAGGATTGCCGTTGCAGAGTTCGGTAAACGCCGACTCTACAAAGAAAGTGGGTTCTTCCTGGGCGGCTGCCCGGGGTGTCTCGGCGTTGCAAATTTGCCAAGCAGCTACTTGGTCAGGGGCAAACACGTTTGCTAAGTTTTACAGGTTTGACACCTTGGCTGCTGACGACCTTCTGTATGGTCATGCAGTTTTGCAGGTACGTTAGCACTATCCCGCCCATACTGGGAGCTTTGGTACATCCCCATGGTACTAAAATGGACCCCAGCATTCTCTAGGACGTAAGAGAAAATAGGATTTTAATTACCTACCGGTAAATCGTTTTCTCGTAGTCCGTAGAGGATGCTGGGCGCCCGCCCAGTGCTCATTTTTCCTGCAAATTACGTTTTGTCTTTTTACACAGGTTCTCATGTGTTAAGATGTTTTACAGCAGTTGCTGTTACGTTATGCATGCACGTTAGCATGGGTTATGTTAAAGGCCATGTTAGGCGATATGTTTTTGGTATGGTGTGAGCTGGTGTGAATCTCGCCACTAGTTTAATGTAAATTCTTCTCTCGAAGTTGTCCGTCTCCTCACGCACAGTTCCTATACGGAGGTCTGGAGGAGCGGCATAGAGGGAGGAGCCAGTTCACACTGTTGAAAAGTCTTAAAGTGCCAAAGGCTCCTGCGGAAGTCTATAACCCATGGTACTAAAATGGACCCCAGCATCCTCTAGAAGTGCCTCCTAAAATAGGTATGCATACTGGATAGTGCAAAAACCTATATAGCCTCTGCCGTCAACATCAAAAGAGTAATGGTTTTCAAAAAAACCATAATGTCTCTGTTTAGGGCAGTCATAAGGCACGCCATGACTTCAGCTGGCATGAAAGCAAATAGCTGCCTGGCTAAGGTACTGGAAGACGGGTTTTCTGTACCTGCAAGGGAGCAGGAATCCCATATAAGTTTACAAACAGGCAGCAAAGATATGGGTTATGCTTTTGGGGTATCAACCTTAACAATAGCTGCTAACAGGTCAATTTGCTTAATACAGGCAAAGATAATTCAGAATCAAAGGAGGTTCTGGGAACTTGACTTTGGTTTAAAGTCTCTGTTAAATAAGCAGATAGTGGGGAGTCAGAAGCAGACTCCAAGAAGGTCACGTTTCCTTCCACAAATAACCCCTAGTTAGGGGTCTGGTTTAGGCCTTTTTTTCTGACATAAAGGAAAAGCAATAGGTTCGTAACAGCGAGCAGAGGGCCAGCTTCCAAACCAGAGGATAATCCATCAGCATGATGGTACAGGCCTTTTTATGGGGGATCCCAGGGAAGGGGGCCGGCCTCTTAGGGTGCACAGATCTGGAAACAGATGCTGGGGTGTAAGAAACGATAGCTCTAGTTTATGCTTTCCTTTTCAAGAGCATCTTCCTCGAAGATTCTTCAGCTCTAGCCCGTTCTGGGCAAAGGCGAAGATAAGGGGATTGCAGGCAGTTCAGAAATGGCTTTTGTCAGGCGTAGTCATCCCGGTAACCCATGCAATACATGGGGGTTTACTACAACCTGGGGTTGATTTAGAAGGATTGTTTACTTCATTCTCAATCTGTAAAATCCTAAACAGATAGTTTTGGGTACCACGTTTCACATGGAAGCACTCCATAGTTGGGTAAGGAACCAGTATATTACATAGTATCCCTGGATAGTCAGGATGCTTAAGTACAGGTTCCTACAGCACTGTCCATCAGTGTTATTTCAATGTTTACCATCCTTCGGCAACATTCAGTTCTAGGTCTTACCCGGTGGGTAAACAACTAAACACAGCCCCAGAGTATGTTCTAAAATAAATTATGGCAGTTTATCTCCGCAAGCAGGGGATAAGGAAAATTGCCATACCTCGGCCACCTTTTTTCTGGAACAAATACAGGAAAGGTTTCTGTGTCATCCCGAAAAGACAACTTGTCTGTAGGGGTACAGGTGGTTCATATATGGGGCAAGGTCATCCCTGGTTCCGTCACAACGGATGACTCACGGGAAGGCTGAACTGAATCAAAGTCTGTAGAAAGTATTTACATCGGGATAAGATATCCAAGGTACCGTCAAGAACTCAAGAGGTGTTACATAGTCGAACAATATCAATTCACCCCACATGCGAATTATGGGTTTGATGGTGTCAACATCGGTGTATGAACAATTCTACTCAAGACTTCTGCAGTTTCTGTCTACAGCCGCATCACACCTGATGGGTCCAATCTCATCTGATGCTGGAAGTCAATCAGTGTTGTGCCTGATTAAAAATCTCCGATAACAGACCACCTGTGAATACCAGGTGTTGTATGTGGGCCAGATGGACAGTAAACGAACAAAAGTGGTACTGTCACAGAAGGTAAGAAAGTCATTAACCTGGTGGCTACAGCCATCCCATTTAAACAAGGGGACAACCTTGTTGGATATCAGGTTGGCAGTTCCTGATAACAAATGTCAGTCTTCGGGCTGGAGAAGGCCATTGTCCGAAAGATTAATATTCTGGTGTCACTGACCTGGGTTGGGAGTGTTGAGAACTCGGGGGTTCTTCCGATGATAGGGAAGAGGAACCACAGCTGGGCCGGATGTAGGATTTCCTCATGCAGAACTTAGCCGTTGTAACCGACGTGTAATGCTAAAGAATTAGTTGTGGCCAAGGCTTGGGGGCGATGCTGAAGTACACAGAAGAATGAAGAACTTGTGAGCGATGTTGAAGAAATGAATGAAGATTTGAGAAAGATGTTGAAGCACACAGAAGAATGAAGAACTTGTGAGCGATGTTGAAGAAATGAATGAAGATTTGAGAACGATGTTGAAGCACACAGAAGAATGAAGAACTTGTGAGCGATGTTGAAGAAATGAATGAAGATTTGAGAATGATGTTGAAGCACACAGAAGAATGAAGAACTTGTGAGCGATGCTGAAGAAATGAATGAAGATTTGAGAACGATGTTGAAGCACACAGAATGAAGAACTTGTGAGTGATGCTGAAGAAATAAATGAGGATTTGAGATTCAGTGTAACTCTGGAAGTTTGGGAGGTGTTCCACTTAGGGATACCCTGTAATACTGGAAGCACAGGTGGTGTCCCTCTGAGAGATACACTGTAACGCTGGTAACGCAGAGAATGTCCCACTGAGTGATACACTGTAAAGCTGGTAGCACAGGGAAGGTTCCACTGAGTGATACACTGTAACGCTGGTAGCACGGGGAAGGTTCCACTGAGTGATACACTAACGCTGGTAGCACAGGGAATGTCCCACTGAGATACTCAGTAACGCTGGTATCATAGGGAATGTCCCACTGAAAGATACTCTGCAATGCTGGAATACAGGAGACGTTCAGCTTGAGAACACGCTGAACGCTGCTAGCACTGGTGATCATTGGAAAAGACGATACTCAGGCGCCGGGGCTCTGTACGGCGTCTCCCTTTGAACTTCCCGCCCTCTCCCGATTGGCGGAAGGGGCCAATGACGTCACCCGCTCACCACGCTCTCGTGGATGCCGGGCGCCCACACCCCGGGAATCCACCGGAGGCAGCGCCAGCAAGACGCGACGACCCGGAGCCCACCGGGGGCGACGACCGCCGGGAGACCCAGCGCACCCGGTGCGGTAAGCGCGGCAGCCACAGCGCCGCGAGTGTGACAGTACCCCCTCCTCTAGGAGTGGCCCCTGGACACTTTCCTGGTTTCGTTGGATGTTTAGAATGAAAGATCCGGACTAGTCGGGGAGCAGTGACATCAGAAGCTTTGACCCAGCTCCTCTCCTCAGGACCATAACCTTTCCATTCTACCCGATACTGTAAATTCTTGTGAAGATGGGCTAGGAGACTCCGAATGAAACCGATTTAAAATGAGGGGTCGAAGGAGAGAAACATGGAAAGAATTTGGTACCCGAAAGTGGGAAGGCAATCCCAATTTGCAGATAACAGGGTTCAGGACTTGCAAAACGGGGTAAGGACCGATGAACCTGGAGACTGGACTGAGAATTAAACTCTTTTCAAAGGAATTCTCCTCATCCGAGGCCATTAAAGAACGAGACAGAGCATCAGCCTTAGCGTTAAGAGTCCCGGCCCGGTACTTAATAACGAACGAGAACCGAGTGAAGAGCGCCCATCTAGCTTGACGGGGATTCAAGCACTGGGCCGTCTTGATATACAACAAGTTCTTGTGATCGGTGTAAATAGTAATTAGGTGTTTAGCACCTTCCAATAAGTACCTCCATTCTTCTAGGGCAGATTTTATTGCTAAAACTTCCTGATCTCCAATGGTGTAGTTTCGTTCAGCAGGAGAGAACTTACGAGAATGGAAACCACATGGATGTAACTTCCCATTAGAAGAGTACTGTGAAAGGACGGCACCGATGCCTACTGAGGAAGCATCGACTTCCAAGAAGAATGGTTTTGAGAAATTCAGTTGTTGGAGTACCGGAGCAGACATAAAGGCTGATTTCAACCGGGCAAACGCTTCTACAGCTTCGGAAGACCAGAGACTTGGGTCAGACCCCTTTTTGGTTAGGGCAGTAATGGGTGCAACGATGGTAGAAAATCCCTTAATGAATTTCCGGTAGTAATTTGCAAAGCCCAGGAATCTTTGTGCCGCTTTCAAGGAGAGAGGCTGAGTCCAGTCCCGAATGGCAGTGAGTTTTTCCGGATCCATGCGAAGCTCCGTACCCAAGATGACATAACCGAGGAACGGAATTGAAGGGACCTCAAAGATACATTTGGAAATCTTGCCGTAGAGACGATTCCTTCGTAAGCGAAGAAGTACTTCTTTGGCCTGTACTCTGTGCTCTGCAAGATTCTTAGAAAATATCAGCATGTCATCCAAGTACACCACTACGCTTTGGTATAACATATCTCGGAAGATTTCATTTACAAATCCGTGAAAAACGGCAGGGGCATTGCTGGGGCCAAACGGCATTACCAGATATTCGTAATTCCCGTCCCTGGTATTGAAGGCCGTCTTCCATTCGTCCCCCTGTCGGATACGTATCAGATTATAGGCTCCTCTTAAGTCGAGCTTAGTGAAGACGTGGGCTCCACGAACCCTATCAAATAGCTAAGTAATTAGCGGCAAAGGGTATTTGTTCTTAACGGTGATATCGTTTAAGCCACGATAATCAATACATGGTCTTAACCCCCCGTCCTTCACGAAAAAGAAACCTGCTCCAGCCGGGGAGGTAGAGGGGCGAATTAATCCTTTCAGTAGATTAGATTTGATATAGTCCGACATAGCTTGGGTCTCGGGTAATGACAAGGGATATGTGCGTACCCGGGGTGGCATTTTCCCTGGGATAAGCTCAATGGGACAGTCCCAGGGTCTATGGGGTGGTAACTGATCGGACGCCTGTACCGAGAACACATCTGTGAACTCCCGATAGGCCTCCGGAATGAGCTCCTCATCCGACTTGGAAGATGCACGGAGCGGGTAAACAGGAGTGAGACAACTAGAGTGACAAAACGAACTCCAGGACAATATTTGTGACGACTTCCAGTCGACCTGATTGTTGTAAATTTTAAGCCAAGGTAGACCAAGAACAAGATCGTGAGGCATCTCCGGAATTACTAGAAACTCCAAATGTTCTTGATGCAGAGCTCCGACCTGCAGCTTGATTGGCTCTGTGCGACTTGTAATAAGACCATTAGATATTTTGGTACCATTGATGGCAGTCAACGTTATAGGTCATTTGACAGACTATCTGTAAACCCAGACTCTGAACACAAGAAAGAGAAACAAAATTCCCTGCAGCCCCAGAGTCCAGCAGGGCCTTAACAGGTTTGGCTATAGACTCAGAAAACAGAGACACGGAGAGTAAACAGTCCACTGTCGGAGAAGATTTACATGTAACCCCTAACTTAACTCCTCCGGAACAAGCTAGGCCTGCCCGTTTCCAGGACGGGACTTACAGAACTTGATAAAGTGATCCGCGGCTCCACAGTAGAGGCAGAGTTTACCCTCACTACGGCGCTGTCGTTCCTCCGGGGACAGCCGGGATCGGTTGATTTGCATGGGTTTGTCCGGACTCGGGGTAACTTTGCTTAGGCGGGAGAAGCCGGAATCTGGATCGATCCGACCGACTACGTTCGCCACCTCGTTCCTGCATGCGAAGATCCACCTTGACACAGAGTGAAATCAACTGTTCTAAAGGATCCGGCAGATCCCTAGTGACCAGCTCGTCCTTCAGACGGTCAGAGAGCCCGTTCCAGAAACGGCCCTGAGAGCATCATTATTCCAGCGTAGTTCTGAGGCAATGGTCTGGAAGTGAACCACATACTGTCCCACAGAACGGGAGCCTTGACGGACTCGGAGAAGGTCCGAGGAAGCAGCGGTCGTTCTGCCGGGCTCATAAAAAATCCTTCGGAATGACGCGATGAAATTAGTGTAACTGGAAACCAATGGGTCAGATGGTTCCCACAACGGAGACACCCAATCCAACGCTGAACCTTCAAGCAAGGAAATAATGTATGCCACTTTGGACCGATCCGTGGGGAAATTGTGTGAGAGAAGTTCAAAATGCACCTCGCATTGGTTGAGAAAATCACGGCAATTCTTTGGATTCCCATTATAGCGAGAGGGAGTGGGAAGCTGAAGGCGTGACCTGGTTCCAGACGAGGATTGAACATTACTGGAGACGACTACTGGAGTGGGTACTGGAGCAGGAGCCGGAACTACTGAAGCCAGGGAGGCCTGAATTTGATCCAGCCTGCCGGATAATTCCTGGAGATACTGAATCACCTGGCTCTGTGCCGCCTCCTGACTCTGAACTCGGGAAGCCAAGTTTTGGATGGCGCTCGACTCTGGGTTCCGATCCCCTGGGTCCATGTGGCCTGAGTATACTGTCACTGACCTGGGTTGGAAGTGTTGAGAACTCAGGGGTTCTTCCGATGATAGGGAAGAGGAACCACAGCTGGGCCGGAGCAGGGATGGCCGGATGTAGGTTTTCCTCATGCAGAACTTAGCCGTTGTAACCGACGTGTAATGCTAAAGAATTAGTTGTGGCCAAGGCTTGGGGGCGATGCTGAAGTATACAGAAGAATGAGGAACTTGTGAGCGATGTTGAAGAAATGAATGAAGATTTGAGAACAATGTTGAAGCACACAGAAGAATGAAGAACTTGTGAGCGATGCTGAAGAGATGAATGAAGATTTGAGACGATGTTGAAGCACACAGAAGAATGAAGAACTTGTGAGTGATGCTGAAGAAAATAAGATTTTACTCACCGGTAAATCTATTTCTCGTAGTCCGTAGTGGATGCTGGGACTCCGTAAGGACCATGGGGAATAGCGGCTCCGCAGGAGACTGGGCACAACTAAAGAAAGCTTTAGGACTACCTGGTGTGCACTGGCTCCTCCCACTATGACCCTCCTCCAGACCTCAGTTAGGATACTGTGCCCGGAAGAGCTGACACAATAAGGAAGGATTTTGAATCCCGGGTAAGACTCATACCAGCCACACCAATCACACCGTATAACTCGTGATACTATACCCAGTTAACAGTATGAAATATAACGGAGCCTCTCAATAGATGGCTCAACAATAACCCTTTAGTTAGGCAATAACTATATACAAGTATTGCAGACAATCCGCACTTGGGATGGGCGCCCAGCATCCACTACGGACTACGAGAAATAGATTTACCGGTGAGTAAAATCTTATTTTCTCTGACATCCTAAGTGGATGCTGGAACTCCGTAAGGACCATGGGGATTATACCAAAGCTCCCAAACGGGCGGGAGAGTGCGGATGACTCTGCAGCCCCGAATGAGCAAACTCTAGGTCCTCCTCAGCCAGGGTATCAAACTTGTAGACTCTTGCACAAGTGTTTGAACCCGACCAAGTAACAGCTCAGCAAATTTGTAAAGCCGAGACCCCCTCGGGCAGCCGCCCAAGAAGAGCCCACTTTCCTCGTGGAATGGGCTTTTACAGATTTAGGGTGCGGCAGTCCAGCCGCAGAATGTGCAAGTTGAATCGTGCTACAGATCCAGCGAGCAATAGTCTGCTTAGAAGCAGGAGCACCCAGCTTGTTGGGTGCATACAGGATAAATAGCGAGTCAGTTTTCCTGACTCCAGCCGTCCTGGAAACATATATTTTTCAGGGCCCTGACTACGTCCAGTAACTTGGAATCCTCCAAGTCCCAAGTAGCCGCAGGCACCACAATAGGTTGGTTCACATGAAAAACTGATACCACCTTAGGAAGGAATTGGGAACGAGTCCTCAATTCCGCCCTATCCATATAAAAAAATTAGATAAGGGCTTTTGCATGATAAAGCCGCTAATTCTGATACACGCCTGGCCGACGCCAAGGCCAACAGCATGACCACTTTCCACGTGAGGTATTTTAGCTCCACGGATTTAAGTGGCTCAACCCAATGCGACTTCCGGAAATCCAACACCACGTTGAGATCCCACGGTGCCACTGGAGGCACAAACGGGGGCTGACTATGCAGCACTCCCTTAACAAAAGTCTGAACTTCAGGCAGTGAAGTCAGTTCTTTTTTGGAAGAAAATCGATAGAGCCGAAATCTGGACCTTAATGGAACCCAATTTTAGGCCCATAGTCACCCCTGACTGTAGGAAGTGCAGAAATCGACCTAGCTGAAATTCCTCCGTTGGGGCCTTCCTGGCCTCACAGCACGCAACATATTTCCGCCATATGCGGTGATAATGGTTTGCGTTCACTTCTTTCCTAGCTTTAATTAGCGTAGGGATAACTTCCTCCGGAATGCCCTTTTCCTTCAGGATCCGGAGTTCAACCGCCATGCCGTCAAACGCAGCCGCGGTACGCCTTGGAACAGACAGGCCCCCTGCTGCAGCAGGTCCTGTCTGAGCGGCAGAGGCCATGGGTCCTCTGAGATCATTTCTTGGAGTTCTGGGTACCAAGCTCTTCCTGGCCAATCCGGAACAATGAGTATAGTTCTTACTCCTCTCCTTCTTATTATTCTCATTACCCTGGGTATGAGAGGCAGAGAAGGGAACACATACACCGACTGGTACACCCACGGTGTTACCAGAGCGTCCACAGCTATCGCCTGAGGGTCCCTTGACCTGGCGCAATATCTTTTAAGCTTTTTGTTGAGGCGGGACGCCATCATGTCCACCTGTGGCCTTTCCCAACGGTGTACAATCATTTGGAAGACTTCTGGATGAAGTCCCCACTCTCCCGGGTGGAGGTCGTGTCTGCTGAGAAAGTCTGCTTCCCAGTTGTCCACTCCGGGAATGAACACTGCTGACAGTGCTAACACATGATTTTCCGCCCATCGGAGAATCCTTGTGGCTTCTGCCATCGCCATCCTGCTTCTTGTGCCGCCCTGTCGGTTTACATGAGCGACCGCCGTGATGTTGTCTGACTGGATCAGCACCGGCCGGTGTTGAAGCAGGGGTCTAGCCTGACTTAGGGCATTGTAAATGGCCCTTAGTTCCAGAATATTTTTGTGTAGGGAAGTCTCCTGACTTGTCCATAGTCCTTGGAAGTTTCTTCCCTGTGTGACTGCCCCCCAGCCTCGAAGGCTGGCATCCGTGGTCACCAGGACCCAGTCCTGTATGCCGAATCTGCGGCCCTCTAGAAGATGAGCACTCTGCAGCCACCACAACAGCGACACCCTGGCCCTTGGAGACAGGGTTATCCGCCGATGCATCTGAAGATGCGACCCGGACCACTTGTCCAACAAATCCCACTGGAAGATCCTTGCATGGGACCTGGCGAATGGAATTTCTTCGTAAGAAGCTACCATCTTTCCCAGGGCTCGCGTGCATTGATGCACCGACACCTGTATTTGTATTAGGAGGTCTCTGTCTAGAGACGACAACTCCTTGGACTTCTCCTCCGGGAGAAACCCTTTTTTCTTGTTCTGTGTCCAGAACCATACCCAGGAACAGTAGACGCGTCGTAGGAACCAGCTGCGACTTTGGAATATTCAGAATCCAGCCATGCTGTTGTAGCACTTCCCGAGATAGTGCTACTCCGACGAACAACTGCTCCCTGGACCTCGCCTTTATAAGGAGATCGTCCAAGTACGGGATAATTATTTCGGCCATTACCTTGGTAAATACCCTCGGTGCCGGGGACAGACCAACGGCAACGTCTGGAATTGGTAATGACAATCCTGTACCACAATTCTGAGGTACTCCTGGTGAGGAGGGTAAATAGGGACATGCAGGTAAGCATCCTTGATGTCCAGTGATACCATGAAATTCTCCAGGTTTGCAATAATCGCCCTGAGCGATTCCATTTTGAACTTGAACCTTCGTATATAAGTGTTCAAGGATTTCAATTTTAGAATGGGTCTCACCGAACCGTCTGGTTTCGGTACCACAAACATTTTGGAATAGTAACCCCGGCCTTGTTGAAGGAGGGGTACCTTGATTTCACCTGCTGGAAGTACAGCTTGTGAATTGCCGCCAGTACTACCTCCCTTTCTCCGAGGGCAGCAGGCAAGGCTGATGTGAGGTAACGGCGAGGGGGAGTCGCCTCGAACTCCAGCTTGTATCCCTGTGATACTACTTGCAGAACCTAGGGATCCACCTGTGGGCAAGCCCACTGGTCCCTGAAGTTCCCGAGACGCGCCACCACCGCACCTGTCTCCACCTGTGGAGCCCCAGTGTCATGCGGTGGACTCAGAGGAAGCGGGGGAAGATTTTTGATCCTGGGAACTGGCTGTCTGGTGCAGCTTTTTCCTTCTTCCCTTGTCTCTGTGCAGAAAGGAAGCGCCTTTTGACCCGCTCGCTTTTCTGAAGCCGAAAGGACTGTACCTGAAAATACGGTGCTTTCTTAGGCTGTGAGGAAACCGGAGGTAAAACATTTTCTTCCCAGCTGTTGCTGTGGACAGGGCCGGCAACAGAAATCTTGGGGCCCGGTACAGTAATATCTCTGCGGGCCCCCCCACCCGGCCCTAAAAACATTGTCTGCACTATGTTCTTCCCCACGGCCGTCACATGCACCTCCCTGGGATGTAGTTATGATCCCGGCAGCCGGGATCCTGGTGGTCAGCATACCGACGCCGGGATCCCGGACGCCAGAATGCCGGCAGGGGGCCCAGCCATATTCCCACTTGTGGGTATCCCGGCGTCAGTATGCTGACCACCGGGATCCCGACCGCCGGTCACCCGATCCCAACCCCGCCTGCCTATTACAATACTGATATATTGGGATCATCTCTTTCCAAAATGAAGATTCCCAGACACACAATGGCCAGGCATTCTGTACTGTCTGTGCTGAGCAGCAGATGAGCCTGAAAGACCAGTCACCACCACACAGACATTCTGCTCTGATCTCATCTGACATGCATGCATGCAGATGCATCTATATGTGCAGAATGCTGCATGCATAATGTGCCTGCCTGCCTGCCCGCAGCCCAACCCAAACCAATCCCAAAGCCCCAAACCAAACCCAAATCCCTAAACATTCTGGAGTTGGAGAGCCTTACCAGCAGCAACACACAGCCGCCGGCGCCGCTAATTGACCAGGCTCAGAATCCCGCAGTACTGTCCTGGGCCACTCCTGCTTGGCGCTCCGGCTCCTTACAGCTCACACAGCAGAGACAGGGAGGCGTGCGGTGAGGACTCGAAGAGGAGGGGCGGTCCGGACGGGCGTCATCGTGTGTGACTGATGCAACGTCAGTGCACAGCATACAGCACGGCCGGGGACTGGCTGGCTCAGGCTGACAGCTGACCTGGCTGGTGCTGTGCACTGAGGGGGTGACCACACGGCTTGGGGGGATGCTGCCGCAAAAAACAACAACTCAACCACACAGCGGGCCGCACGCGGCTGGTGCGGTGCCGCGAGTTATAGAATTATGTACATTTATTATGATATGCTGCCACCGCTAGACCTTGGGGCCCCTCACAATGACGGGGCCCGGGACGGGTGTCCCCTTTGACCCCCCCTGTCGCCGGGCCTGGCTGTGGATACGAGGTCCCAGAGACCATCCCCAAACAATTCCTCACCCTTATAAGGCAGAATCTCCATGTGCCTTTTAAAGTCAGCATCACCTGTCCACTGCCGGGTCTCTAATACCCTCCTGGCAGAATGGACATTGCATTAATTCTGGATGCCAGCCGGCAAATATCCCTCTGTGCATCCCTCATATATAAGACGACGTCTTTAATATGGTCTATGTTAGCAAAATATTATCCCTGTCTAGGGTATTAATATTATCTGACAGGGTATCAGACCACGCTGCAGCAGCACTATTCATGCTGAGGCAATTTCAGGTCTCAGTATAGTACCTGAGTGTGTATATACAGACTTCAGGATAGCCTCCTGCTTTTTATCAGCAGGCTCCTTCAAAGTGGCCGTATCCTAAGACGGCAGTGCCACCTTTTTTGACAAACGTGTGAGCGCCTTATCCACCCTAGGGGATATCTCCCAACGTGACCTATCCTCTGGCGGGAAAGGGTACGCCAGCAGTAACTTTTTAGAAATTACCAGTTTCTTATCGGGGGAACCCACGCTTCTTTACACACTTCATTCACTCATCTGATGGGGGAACAAAACACTGGCTGCTTTTTCTCCCCAAACATAAAACCCCTTTTATGTGGTACTTGGGTTAATGTCACAAATGTGTAACACATTTTTCATTCCCGAGATCATGCAACGGATGTTCCTAGTGGATTGTGTATATTTCTCAACCTCGTCGACACTGGAGTCAGACATCTGTGTCTGCCATCTGAGGTAACGGGCGTTTTTTGAGCCCCTGATGGCCTTTGAGACGCATGGGCAGGCGCGGGCTGAGAAGCCGGCTGTCCCACAGCTGTTACGTCATCCAGCCTTTTATGTAAGGAGTTGACATTGTCGGTTAATACCTTCCACCTATCCATCCACTCTGGTGTCGGCCCCACAGGGGGCGACATCCCATTTATCGGCCTCTGCTCCGCCTCCACGTAACCTTCCTTATCCAACATGTCGACACAGCCGTATCGACACACCGCACACACACAGGGAATGCTCTGACTGAGGACAGGACCCCACAAAGTTCTTTGGGGAGACAGAGAGAGAGTATGTCAGCACACACCAGAGCGCTATATAATGCAGGGATTAACACTATAACGGAGTGATTTTTCCCCCAATAGCTGCTTGTATACACATATTGCGCCTAAATTTAGTGCCCCCCCTCTCTTAACCCTTTGAGCCTGAAAACTACAGGAGAGAGCCTGGGGAGCTGTCTTCCAGCTGCACTGTGAATTAAAAATGGCGCCAGTGTGCTGAGGGAGATAGCCCCGCCCCTTTTTCGGTGGACTTTTCTCCCGCTTTTTTCATGGATTCTGGCAGGGGTAATTTATCACATATATAGCCCTGGGACTATATACTGTGATGATTTGCCAGCCAAGGTGTTTATATTGCTGCTCAGGGCGCCCCCCCCCCCAGCGCCCTGCACCCATCAGTGACCGGAGTGTGAGGTGTGCATGAGGAGCAATGGCGCACAGCTGCAGTGCTGTGCGCTACCTTGTTGAAGACCGAGGTCTTCTGCCGCCGATTTTCCGACTTCTTGCTTCTGGCTCTGTAAGGGGGACGGCGGCGCGGCTCCGGGACCGAACGATCGAGGTCGGGTCCTGTGTTCGATCCCTCTGGAGCTAATGGTGTCCAGTAGCCTAAGAAGCCCAAACTATCTCCAGTCAGGTAGGTTCGCTTCTTCTCCCCTTAGTCCCTCGCTGCAGTGAGTCTGTTGCCAGCAGATCTCACTGTAAAATAAAAAACCTAAAATATACTTTCTTTCTAGGAGCTCAGGAGAGCCCCTAGTGTGCATCCAGCTCAGCCGGGCACAAGATTCTAACTGAGGTCTGGAGGAGGGTCATAGTGGGAGGAGCCAGTGCACACCAGGTAGTCCTAAAGCTTTCTTTAGTTGTGCCCAGTCTCCTGCGGAGCCGCTATTCCCCATGGTCCTTACGGAGTCCCAGCATCCACTTAGGACGTCAGAGAAATAAATGAGGATTTGAGATTCAGTGTAACTCTGGAAGTTTGGGAGGCGTTCCACTTAGGGATACCCTGTAATACTGGCAGCACAGGAGGTGTCCCTCTGAGAGATACACTGTAACGCTGGTAACGCAGAGAATGTCCCACTGAGTGATACACTAACGCTGGTAGCACAGGGAAGGTTCCACTGAGTGATACACTGTAACGCTGGTAGCACAGGGAAGGTTCCACTGAGTGATACACTGTAACGCTGGTAGCACAGGGAAGGTTCCACTGAGTGATACACTGTAACGCTGGTAGCACAGGGAATGTCCCACTGAGAGATACTCTGTAACGCTGGTAGCACAGGGAATGTCCCACTGAAAGATACTCTGCAACGCTGGAACACAGGAGACGTTCAGCTTGAGAACACGCTGAACGCTGCTAGCACTGGTGATCATTGGAAAAGACGATACTCAGGCGCCGGGGCTCTGTACGGCGTCTGCCTTTGAACTTCCCGCCCTCTCCCGATTGGCGGAAGGGGCCGTTGACGTCACCCGCTCACCACGCTCTCGTGGATGCCGGGCGCAATGGCGGCGCCCACACCCCGGGAATCCGCCGAAGGCAGCGCCAGCAAGACGCGACGACCCGGAGCCCACCGGGGGCGACGACCGCCGGGAGACCCAGCGCACCCGGAGCGGTAAGCGCGGCAGCCGCAGCGCCGCGAGTGTGACATCTGGGACTATGAATCACAGAAGAAAGTTGCCTGCTTATTAACCTATTAGCATTTCGGGCCACATACATGATCATGGTTCGGGCAAGGGACGTTCCTAAAGGAAAGCTAGTCCAGATCCGCAGGGCAAGGCAATGGCAATAGTGTACCTCAACCTTCAGAGAGTAATACACAGCTAAAACAACAAGGAAGGAGGCAAGTCACATACTAAAGTGTGCAGAACTCCATCTTCCAGCCTTGTCCGCAGTATTCGTTCCAGCAGTCCTAAACTGGAGAGTAGACTTTCACAGTCGACACGCCATTCAGTTAAACGAATGGGCTCTACACCCAAAAGTCATTTCAGACTCGGGTAGACAAGTGGGGTTTGCCAGAGATGGATCTCTGGAGGTCCCATCGGCAAAACACCCATACAAGGTTCAGGAACAAGGGATCAGGTAGTGATCTTTGTGTACGTCTTTAAGATAAAGTGGGAATTTCATATCACTTGTGTGTATCCTCGGATCATCCTGCTACCACAGGATGGTGAGGAAAAATACAACAAAGGTGCCTTATCTTTTTCCTCCAATCATCCTGCTACCAGGGTAGTGAGGAAGATAAAAGAAGCTAAGGGTGCCGTGATTCTAATAACTCCGGCTTGGCCAGAAGGCGTTGATACACATATCCGCAGAGAATGTCGATGGATGCTTCATTTCTGATTCCTCAAACGCCCTGATTTGCTAATGCAGGGTCCTTGGTATCACAAGACATCTGTATCAGTTGTCTTTTATGGCGTGACTCTTGAAATCTATATCCTGAAGTCAAGAGGATTCTCACAGGTAGATCATACAATGTTCAGAGCAGGAAAGACTTCCTCGGCTCATATTTACCACCGAATATAGCAAGTCTATAATCATTGGTATAATGGAAGAATTAAAGACCCAAAATCTTTTAGAATTTTTAGGGTTCTAGCATTCCTTCAGGCGGGAGTGGATAAAGGTTAAGGATGGCTTCCTTGAAAGTGCTACTGTCAGCATTGGCTGCATGGTTCCAAATTTTCAGGATGTACGCACTTTTTTCAGGGAATGCTGAATATTCAGTCTTCCTTTTGTTCCGCCTACGGTGCGTTGGGACTGTAGTCTAGTCCTCAAAGCCCTTTAAGTTGCTCCATAAGAACCACTTAAAAAAAATAAAATAAGAATTTACTTACCGATAATTCTATTTCTCGTAGTCCGTAGTGGATGCTGGGAACTCCGTAAGGACCATGGGGAATAGCGGCTCCGCAGGAGACTGGGCACAAAAGTAAAAGCTTTAGGACTACCTGGTGTGCACTGGCTCCTCCCCCTATGACCCTCCTCCAAGCCTCAGTTAGGATACTGTGCCCGGACGAGCATACACAATAAGGAAGGATTTTGAATCCCGGGTAAGACTCATACCAGCCACACCAATCACACCGTACAACCTGTGATCTGAACCCAGTTAACAGCATGATAACAGAGGAGCCTCTGAAAAGATGGCTCACAACAATAATAACCCGATTTTTGTAACAATAACTATGTACAAGTATTGCAGACAATCCGCACTTGGGATGGGCGCCCAGCATCCACTACGGACTACGAGAAATAGAATTATCGGTAAGTAAATTCTTATTTTCTCTGACGTCCTAGTGGATGCTGGGAACTCCGTAAGGACCATGGGGATTATACCAAAGCTCCCAAACGGGCGGGAGAGTGCGGATGACTCTGCAGCACCGAATGAGAGAACTCCAGGTCCTCCTCAGCCAGGGTATCAAATTTGTAGAATTTAGCAAACGTGTTTGCCCCTGACCAAGTAGCTGCTCGGCAAAGTTGTAAAGCCGAGACCCCTCGGGCAGCCGCCCAAGATGAGCCCACTTTCCTTGTGGAATGGGCTTTTACAGATTTTGGCTGTGGCAGGCCTGCCACAGAATGTGCAAGCTGAATTGTACTACAAATCCAACGAGCAATAGTCTGCTTAGAAGCAGGAGCACCCAGCTTGTTGGGTGCATACAGGATAAACAGCGAGTCAGATTTTCTGACTCCAGCCGTCCTGGAAACATATATTTTCAGGGCCCTGACTACGTCCAGCAACTTGGAGTCCTCCAAGTCCCTAGTAGCCGCAGGTACCACAATAGGCTGGTTCAAGTGAAACGCTGAAACCACCTTAGGGAGAAATTGAGGACGAGTCCTCAATTCCGCCATGTCCGTATGAAAAATTAGGTAAGGGCTTTTATAGGATAAAGCCGCCAATTCTGAGACACGCCTGGCTGAAGCCAGGGCTAACAGCATTACCACTTTCCATGTGAGATATTTTAAGTCCACAGTGGTGAGTGGTTCAAACCAATGTGATTTTAGGAACCCCAAAACTACATTGAGATCCCAAGGTGCCACTGGAGGCACAAAAGGAGGCTGTATATGCAGTACCCCCTTGACAAACGTCTGAACTTCAGGAACTGAAGCCAGTTCTTTCTGGAAGAAAATCGACAGGGCCGAAATTTGAACCTTAATGGACCCTAATTTTAGGCCCATAGACAGTCCTGTTTGCAGGAAATGCAGGAAACGACCCAGTTGAAATTCCTCTGTAGGGGCCTTCCTGGCCTCACACCACGCAACATATTTACGCCAAATACGGTGATAATGTTGCACGGTTACATCCTTCCTGGCTTTGATCAGGGTAGGGATGACTTCATCCGGAATGCCTTTTTCCTTCAGGATCCGGCGTTCAACCGCCATGCCGTCAAACGCAGCCGCGGTAAGTCTTGGAACAGACAGGGTCCCTGCTGGAGCAGGTCCTTTCTTAGAGGTAGAGGCCACGGGTCCTCCGTGAGCATCTCTTGAAGTTCCGGGTACCAAGTCCTTATTGGCCAATCCGGAGCCACGAGTATAGTCCTTACTCCTATCCTTCTTATGATTCTCAGTACCTTGGGTATGAGAGGCAGAAGAGGGAACACATACACTGACTGGTACACCCACGGTGTTACCAGAGCGTCCACAGCTATTGCCTGAGGGTCCCTTGACCTGGCGCAATATCTGTCTAGTTTTTTGTTGAGGCGGGACGCCATCATGTCCACCTTTGGTTTTTCCCAACGGTTCACAATCATGTGGAAGACTTCTGGGTGAAGTCCCCACTCCCCCGGGTGGAGGTCGTGTCTGCTGAGGAAGTCTGCTTCCCAGTTGTCCACTCCCGGAATGAACACTGCTGACAGTGCTATCACATGATTTTCCACCCAGCGAAGAATCCTTGCAACTTCTGCCATTGCCCTCCTGCTTCTTGTGCCGCCCTGTCTGTTTACGTGGGCGACTGCCGTGATGTTGTCCGACTGGATCAACACCGGCTGACCCTGAAGCAGAGGCCTTGCTTGACTTAGGGCATTGTAAATGGCCCTTAGTTCCAGGATATTTATGTGAAATGACGTTTCCATGCTTGACCACAAGCCCTGGAAATTTTTTCCCTGTGTGACTGCTCCCCAGCCTCTCAGGCTGGCATCCGTGGTCACCAGGACCCAGTCCTGAATGCCGAATCTGCGGCCCTCTAGAAGATGAGCACTCTGCAACCACCACAGGAGAGACACCCTTGTCCTTGGAGACAGGGTTATCCGCTGATGCATCTGAAGATGCGATCCGGACCATTTGTCCAGCAGATCCCACTGAAAAGTTCTTGCGTGGAATCTGCCGAATGGAATCGCTTCGTAAGAAGCCACCATTTTCCCCAGGACCCTTGTGCATTGATGCACTGACACTTGGCCTGGTTTTAGGAGGTTCCTGACTAGCTCGGATAACTCCCTGGCTTTCTCCTCCGGGAGAAACACCTTTTTCTGGACTGTGTCCAGAATCATCCCTAGGAACAGCAGACGTGTCGTCGGAATCAGCTGCGATTTTGGAATATTTAGAATCCACCCGTGCTGTCGTAGTACTACTTGAGATAGTGCTACTCCGACCTCTAACTGTTCCCTGGACCTTGCCCTTCTTCTGGCTCTGTAAGGGGGCCGGCGGCGCGGCTCTGGGACCCATCCATGGCTGGGCCTGTGATCGTCCCTCTGGAGCTAATGTCCAGTAGCCTAAGAAGCCCAATCCACTCTGCACGCAGGTGAGTTCGCTTCTTCTCCCCTTAGTCCCTCGGTGCAGTGAGCCTGTTGCCAGCAGGACTCACTGAAAATAAAAAACCTACTTTAAACTTTTACTCTAAGCAGCTCAGGAGAGCCACCTAGTATGCACCCTTCTCGTTCGGGCACAAAAATCTAACTGAGGCTTTTACTTTTGTGCCCAGTCTCCTGCGGTGCCGCTATTCCCCATGGTCCTTACGGAGTTCCCAGCATCCACTAGGACGTCAGAGAAAGTGGATCTTAAATTGTTAACAGCTAAAGTTCTCTTTCTGCTGACTATGGCATCAGCTAGAAGAGTATCAGATTTAGGAGCATTGTCATGTTAATCTCCTTTTCTGATATTATCCAGATAGTGTAGTTCTCAGAACTTGATCTGGGTATCTTCCTAAGGTGGGGTCTAAATTCCACCTTAATGAAGAAATTGTAGTCCCGTTTTTTTCAGGTATCGGGACTTTCTTCGGAAGATGCGTCGCTGGACGTAGTCCGGGCATTAACCCAGTGCCGTCAAAAAGACAGATTCTCTCTTCATTCTCTACTGATTTCACAAGAGAGGATGGCCTGCTACTAAACAGATGCTGGCAAGATGGCTTCGAATGACGATGTCAGAAGCATATTCTCAAGCTGATCTTCCTGTTCCGGCTAATGTCTCTGTTCACTCTACTCGTAAGGTAGGTCCTTCATGAGCAGCATAGCATGGTGCTTCAGCAGAACAGATGGGTAAGGCAGCCATATGGTCTTCCATTAACTCACTCAGACATTATGCCTTGGATACTTTTGACTCTCATGATGCTCAATTCGGGCGAAAGGTACTTCTACCAACCAGGAACGTCCCCACCACTAAAAATAGGATTTTGGTACTTACCAGGTAAATCCTTTTCTTTGAATCCATAGGGGGCACTGGAGTACTCTTGGGATATGGACGGGCGTGGCCGAACAAGGGCACTGAATATTTAAATTTAGGACCCTCCCCCCCCTCCATATCCCCGAGTACCTCAGTGTACTCTCTCAGTGTTTTTTACTGAGCGAACAGGAACGATATAGAGAGGTTGACAATGGAGAATACCTATAACATAACGGACAAGAACAATGTTGACCCATAACCTTACTGTCAACTAAACAGTTGACACCATAACCGATAGAACTTTATAATTTGAACCAATTGGTGAAAATGTGTTACCATAAGCTCCTCTGAGCTTAATATCAATCAAGTAAAACTTGTTACCCTAAGCTCCCTTGAGCTTAAAACAACCCAGGTAAAACTGCTCTGGGTGGGCGTCCAGTGCCCCCTATGGATTCAAAGAAAAGGATTTACCTGGTAAGTACCAAAATCCTATTTTCTTTATCATCCACTAGGGGTCACTGGAGTACTCTTGGGACGTACCAAAGCTTCCCTCGTGGGCGGGAGAGCTGTTTGATACTTGTAACAGTAGGCAGCCCAAAGCTAGATGCTGATGGCGCCACCATTCATAACGTGTAAACGTGCACAAACGTGCCGCGTCGTAGACGCTCCACGACCCGCTGGGTCTGACATTCCCACAGAACCTGTGGGATGAGCTATTACTGACGTAGGCGATTGTAACTTAGCCTTAAAGTAAGCCTGACTTGTAGACATTATTATCCAACTGGATAATATCTGCTGAGAAACTGGCTAAGCCCAGTTGGCAGCATCATAGAGAACAAACAACGTATCCGTATCACCTACTGTAGACGTTCGGGACATATATAAAACGCGTAATGCGTGTACCACACTCAGAATTCTAGAATGTGCTTTCCACACAGGAAGCACTATTGGTGTGAAGAATACGAAAGCGGAATTAGTCCGAAGATCTGCTTTGTCATGAGAAAACTCAAATACGGTGGCTTAGAATACAAGGCACCCAAATATGAAAACAAAACCCTTGCCGAAGCCAAGGCTAGAAGACAAATGTTTTCCAAAGTGATAAACTTAATTCCCCTTTGTTGTAAGGGTTCAAATATGAAAACTGTAAGAAATCTGAACCCAACCTCAAGCCACCTGGCGCTATAGGTTGGATAAATAGAGTCTGAACTTTGATGACACCTTGTAGAAAGGTGTGTACAGACGCAATAGAGACGCAATAGAGGCAAACATCTTTGAAAATAAGTTTACCATACAGATACCTGCACACTCAGTGCAGATAAACGCAGTTTTCCATCCCACCCCGTTTACCAGAATAATACGGGTAACGTGAAGGATGATGTTGGAAACTTCCGAGCTTTACCACCTATGTACGCATACGAAATTTTGTAATAATGAGCTGCCTTAAGCGGCTCGTAACATGGTTGGTATAACCGTTACTGTAATGCTCTATTTCTTACGAGGGCGGTATGACCTCTCACCGCGTCAACCGCAGCTACGGTACATAGGTAATAGGTACATATGAATTATGGGTAAAAGAACGTTCCCTGATGTAACAGGTCGGACGTATTATGAGCGCCAAGATCGTGTGCAAGTATTCCTTGGATATTTGAGAAGCAAACTCTCGGAACCCATGAGAGATCACTAGTATGACTGTGACGTGTTACGATCCGTTTTGGCAACGGAGAGAGAGAGAGAGAGAGAGCAGCGGAAAAAACTGGTGGAGTTAGATACACGATGCTGAATCACCACATGAATGCGAGAGACTCCACCGCCACTGCCCCTGTTACACATACTAAGCTTTTGTAATTGTGGCGAGATGCCATTATGTATACTTGAGGGTAACCTTCTTCTGTGGACTCACATAGGAAACACCTGTGGATTTAATGTCCAGATTTCAGGATCTAAATCCTGACGAGTGAGATCATCTGTGTGACAGATGTCCCCTCACGGAATGAACGTAGTTGACATTCTCACATAATGGTGTTCTGAGCAATTGAGGATTTGAGTTACTTGCCGCATTGCCATGCGGCTTCTTGGTTCTCCCTGGTTATTGTGTATGCAACTGCCGTTGCCTTGTCTGACTGCCCCTGGTCAGACTGAAAACGAAGCATGTATTGCATTGTAAAATGCACGGAGTTCCAGGACATTTATCGACAGCAATCTGTCGTGATCCGTTTTAGAACCTTTGTCGCTGATCTTGTTTAACTACAAATCCTGACCCTCTGCGACTCTCGTCCAGAGTATATACACCCTTGTCCCTCTGTGGGAAACGCGAGTGAAGGGGCGAACTAAATTGAAAACACATCTTTATTCTTAATAGGTGAATACACCAATGTACCGCTAGTGTGCGTGTTTTGCACTAATTACTAGATGTACATTTGTTCTTGCTGGTGTAGTAAGTAAAAGTCTTTGATTTACCGTATTTATAATCTTACCTAGGCATTGACATCGTTTAGACGGAATTAGATGCGATTGTTTTCGAACTTGATCTGCTACCGCAGTATACCTTAGTAGCGCAAGTTAGAGGAACTCTGTTGAGACAGAGTTCTTATGAGCAGATCATCTAAGGTAGAGAAACTCTGTTGAGACAGAGTCCTTATGTGAGATGAGCTATCATCCCCAACATAACTTTGGTAAATACCCGAGGCGATAAGCAACGGTAGACCTGAAATGGATAATGGTTGTGGCGATTTGCAAACGCTAGAACCTGTGAAGATCAAACCGGAATGGGTAAATACGCCTTGTGAAGATCAAGTGCCATTATGCAACTTTGTGCTCCAATAAACAAATACTAACCGCAGAAAATTCATTTTCCCACTGCAGTAAGTGACCTGCTGATTGAGATTGCGACAGAGCCGTCTGGTTTTGCTCAAACAGAGGGAATATGTAACCCTGACTCTGTTGGTATACTACTGCTTGGCTTATAAAGACAGCTGAAACCCAGCAGAGACTAAATGGCAACCTGCCAAACCGGTCGACAGAGCCAGTATTGTCCTTTAATCTGTAAATAGCTGAGACATCCATGAATTGAAGTCTGGAAACCCCTCAAAAGTAACATGTAAAGACGCGCTTCCACAATTGGAAAAGAGGCCATCAAACCCCTGGCTTGCTGACTGTAGCGTCCTGACGTTACAAGGCGTGACTGTTTTGTACAACCGCCTTTGAAAAAACTGAAGTCTAAAGGGATTAAACGCCGGTACCAGTATTCCGTTTTGATACTGGATGCGGTAATGGCTGAATATCAAATTTAGGACCAAACAAGCTCTGTCCTAGTCGTGCTGAACTAGCTACGATGAAAAACAGGCGTTAGTAGAAGCTTTACAGATATACTCTGCAGCTTCTTTTAACAGTGATCTCATAGCTTCCATACCTAGAGACTAATGACCCAAATGTATCTTGGGACTTTATAGTGTTTAACACAGACGCATTTGCCAATGGCGGATCGCGTTATTTTGAAACCGATTAAATAGTGATCAAAGTCCACTAATTTTTTTCTATAAAAACAAATGGAGACCTTGACTCACTGGTTTTTAGCAATGTATGTTGTCAAAAACCCCGCACTATATAAGTGCTGGTGTAATGCACCCTTCTCACTTGTAGTTATTGTGTGAGATCTGCATTAACCCTGGTACCCAAAGGAACTTGGCCCTTTGAAAAGACTATCTTTAGTTATAGTAGGCGGAGTACTTCCGAGACTCCGATGTTACCGCTGTTTTAATTTGAATTGCCAATGCTTAACATAGGACCGTTAAAATTATTTTTAGTCTGCGCTAGAGCCTTACTAGCTATGCAGACTGACACCACAATAGGCAACAGACAACACTTGCACTACTTATTGAAGTTCTTATGTGTCATATATATATTTTTGTTGCTTCAAAAATTTATATGAAACTCATGGTTATTTCTCTCTACGGACATCTTTAGCAACAGGCGAAAGATTTATTAGATCTGAAGAGAAACCAGAGTATTCTTTATGTGAAAAGCAGTTCACATGTGCAATCCGAACTAAATTCCCACTAACACCCCTTTGCCTCTGGTGGCTTAGAGATGTAGGGCAGGAATGTTCTAGAATTATGTGAAACCTGAACAAAAATTCCCACTAACACCCCTGCGCCCCCTTGTGGAGCAGAGGTGTATGGCCGGAATGTTCTGGAATTATAAACTGGAAGAAACTGTAATGATTAAAAATGGCCCCCATGCCATGCATACACTGAAAAGCACAGGACCTGCTGCAGTGTTAATATATATAGACTTAATAGCCTATTATACAGGTAATATAGGCTTAATAGCCTATTAAAGTGTGATAATCACATTCCAGTTAATAGAACACTTATTACATTATATGGCAGCCTACAGAAAAACAGGAAGCATGCCATTCATACAATTAGAAACATATTTTAGGACATGATCTGTTAAAACTATGTCTTATTAACCCATGCAGCCTTGGTGCTGCTGCTATGGGTATTTACTCCCCCTCACCCCCGGTAGTCTCCCCCATGTTACCTGCAGCGGACGGGAGCGGGTGCAGGGAGAGCAGGGGAGCGCTGTGTATAGCGCTGGGGAGCCGTCCGGACGAGCGGGCGGCGCCTTCATACATCAGTGTGCGGTGTCAGCGCTGGAAGAGCGGCCGGCGTCTGTGAGTGACGTGCGGCCGCTCTGTGCATCTTAGAAAGCGGGAACTTAGTTCTGGCTCGGGCGGCGCCTGTCCTACCTCGGTGCCGGGTAATCAGCGCTGTGAGAGCGGCCGGCGTCTCTGAGTGACGTGCGGCCGCTCTGAGCTTCTAGCGTAGTTAAACGGGGCATATCAGCGGCGGCTTCAGCGGCGGCAAACACCCACACAGCAGGGCGGCAGCGTGAGCTGACCGCCCAGACACCCCACCATACCTTGCCGCACCTCCTGTAAGCTCCGTCCAGCATGTGACGGGGCTTTCATCCTGGCTGTGACGGAGCTTTCTGTCAGCTCCGTCCAGTGTCAGACCTTGTGACTTCCATAGCGGCTGGGCATAGTGCGTATGAGCTCCCCCTGCTGTGCAGCCGGACGGAGCTCCGTATGAGCAGGAGGCATTAACCCCTACATAGCGGGGCGGCAGCCCGCGCTGACCGCCCCGTTTCCCCAGCCTACCTTTCTGATCATGGCTGTGACGACTGCCATTCTGTAACTCCTGGCTGTGACGGGGCTTTTTCTGTGTAAGCTCCGTCCAGCTTCAGTGGTGTGACTCATGGCTGCAACGGGGCTTCTTTGTGTAAGCTCCTGTCAGCTCTGTAGTCTTGGCTGTGACGTCTATCTCCGTCCAGCTCCAGTCAGCTTCCAGTAATCTTGTAAAAATAAAAATTAAAAATAAAAATTAAAAATCCAAGTGTGGCTATACCACAAGCCTTGTTCGTGCTGTGAGCACCGAAAAAACACTGAGAGAGTACACTGAGGTACTCGGGGATATGGAGGGGGGGGAGGGTCCTAAATTTAAATATTCAGTGCCCTTGTTCGGCCACGCCCGTCCATATCCCAAGAGTACTCCAGTGACCCCTAGTGGATGATAAAGAAAATTGCTTTGGGAAGTCCCATTGTTATCCTGTGGATAACCTGTGGACCCTGCCAGAGAAATATACGTTATGGTAAGAACTTACCGTTGATAACGGAATTTCTCCTATGTCCACAGGGATCCCACCCTGATGCACCCGATTTAAGAACCTTTATACTCACTAAACTCTTCCCTCTTGCATGGAAGAGTGTGCATGTGTGTTCATCTCGCCTGAATAGGGTTCTACATAATACTCCTGCCTAAATGCTTTGGAATACAACTGATTTGCCTGAGCTAGTGGGTGGAGATATATATGGACAAGCCCGTTGCATCCTGGGAGGACTGAAAGCTTGTGATCATTTGGTGCCAATCTGCTGTCGCTCCATCATATCCTATTGTTATCCTGTGGATACCTGTGGACATAGGAGAAATACCGTTATCAACGGTAAGTTCTTACCATAACGTATATATCTCTCGGTGTGTAGGCACCAACGATGGACGATGTACGGCCCCATGCTCATTCATCGTTGGTGCAGACTCGTTTAAACATGCAAGCCAATATGGACAATCTCGTCCATATTAGCTTACACTGCTATGGAGCCGGGTGACGGGGTGAGTGAAGAAACTTCACTCCCACGTCACACCCTCCCCGTCGGGTCGCCAGTCGGCCATATCGGCCGTCGGGCACCTCACCATGTGTGTAGTGCCCTTAAGTTGTCTTTAGATCTTCTTTGTACATAATGGGCTGAGTAAATGTTGTTTTAGTTACTGCATTCCCCTCGTAATTCCTCACATATGGATGTTATGTTTATTTAACAAGCAATATCACTGAACACAACATTATCTGTAACATACAGAACCACAGCTCTTTGTTATGTTTTATTCTTATTATTGGAGCATACTTTCCATATTGATCAGCCAAATAAAATGATCAGAAAAGAAAGTGAAGAACAGGTCCCCAAGTACGCTACCAAACATGTTTAAATTTGCAATTCAAACTTGCAAATGCTTTCCTGTAAGTGAAAGCCTGTACGGGCAAATGAGCATACTATGCTAAAGGTGATCACAAATTCTCTTCTAAAGGGAAAAGAAATAGCCCATATAGCACTCCAATGGTCACTGAACCTCCACTCCATGAGAATTATGTGTGCTGCAGTGATCCCTTATTTCAGGGTTATCTGTACGAATAACTGCAGTGGAGAGCTACTTCTATAGAGGCAGTTGTCCAGGAACTCTGGCTCACAGCTGGTGGACAAGGTGTAGCTGTCCTGGCCCTGTGCAGACAACTACTTTCAATAATAATTTAATTACCTGTGAGATTAACAGATCTATTCCACCATAATTTATATCTAGTTCATTTTGCTTCATAGAACAACGGCCAATGATTGCATCGCCCCACCAGCTACAGGCCACAGCGTCCTATACATCTCTACCACAGCAACCGCCACTGCTTCTAGCCTCACTCACTAGGTGGAGGAATCCATGTCTGCAGCGTGCACACACAATATCAATAGTTGTAGCACACAAGTGCACCCTTAACTATAACTGCAGTAACCATTCAACATATTAAAAAAAGGTACATTTTTACATATCTCGGAAAAAGCAACATTGAAAATGGTTTGCTTTTATGTAAATAAAAGGGTCAATTAATTCAAAAAGGGTTAAAAAATCTTGCATCATGTTTCTTGCAACAAAACATTTATGATGTGGATGGGGTGGGGGGGAATCAACACATTTGATGAGATTCACGCATTTGGGTGAAATAATGGTTTAAAATAATATACAAGAAATAAAAGTTCATCGCTGTGTATTCTGTTCCAAAAGAAATTTCTCAGAAAACCTGATTCTCTTAGTCTGGTAGCTGTGGCTGTTAGATGGGAAGCCACAGGTATATAGTTAAGTGGTGCATGATTACAACCTGCTTGCAGGGGGAAAGTTAGACAATATTTAGACTTCTGAAAGCGACTAAAGGATGCACTGTAACTGTTAGCAAGGGAAGAACTATGGGGTGCAAGTCTGCCTGGCAAGTGGTGGTGGGCCCTCTACCAGTCTCTGGAATGGGAGGAAAGAGCGGGATAAAAGGGAACACACCGCCTCAATGCGCAAACACTAGGAGTGAGCAAGACACTGGGCCAGATTGTAGATTTTAGGTATGATTTCTGGGGTCCTCATGCATCCTCCATAGCAGCAGACTTTCTCTTACGTCCTTTCACTTCCTCCTGGGGCTGGGTTTTAAAACACTCCTCAGAGTGGATGTAATGTAGTGCCATTTCACTGTAGGCCTCCAAGATCCTCTGTCGCTCCTCAGTTGTGAAGTCTACGGAATAAGGGTGCACTTGGACTATATGGCGCTTGATAGTGCTGACTTTCAGGGTGGCCAGTGTGCCACCACACACCATACAAATGAGGCCCTCCCTGCGGCAGTCATAGTCCATCATGAACTCTGTACGCCAGCGCACCTGGTAGTTACGCTTCGCACTATTACATGGTGGCGGTAGGGATGTGGCAGATTTAGCAGTCTTGGAGGACGTTGGTAAAATTATTTCGGAACGTGGACTGGAGGCTGATCCATTTGTTTCAGAGGAGGTTGAATCTTCTGTATTGAGAAAGAAGAATATAAAAATTATGAAGAATGTCTGGAAGTGGTCATGCTAGCATGACAAAAATTATTTAATTTTCATTGTTTAGACATAAAGGGGCAGATTCAATTGTTGCGCATGCCCCCTGCAGGCTATTGTACCTCCAAACAGATGCCCATTAGTATTTAACGTGACTGAAATCTCAGAGTTTAGCCGTGCAAAGTGACTAAACCCATCTAAAATTCCTGTTTGGGCTTCTTACTGTCTGGATTTGGCCGCACAAATTACAGACTTTTCACTTATTTTTTTCTCACACCTTCGGAAGCTGTAAGAAAAAAAAAAAAAAAAGGATTTTGGTACTTACCAGGTAAATCCTTTTCTTTGAATCCATAGGGGGCACTGGAGTACTCTTGGGATATGGACGGCCTCCGCAGGAACAGGGCACTGAATATTCAAATTTAGTAACACTTCACCCCTCCATATTCCCAGAGTACCTCAGTGTTTTTTACTGAGCCGAACAGGAGCGATAGAGAGGTTGACAATGGAGAATTACTTATAACATAACGGACAACCATAAAGTTGACACATAACGTACTGACAACGAAACAGTTGACACCATAACCGATAGAACTAGAAAATTTGAACCAGTCGGTGAGAATGTGTTACCATAAGATCCACTGAACTTACCACAACCAGGTAAAACTGCTCTGGGTGGGCGTCCAGTGCCCCCTATGGATTCAAAGAAAAGGATTTACCTGGTAAGTACCAAAATCCTATTTTCTTTTTCATCCACTAGGGGTCACTGGAGTACTCTTGGGACGTACCAAAGCTTCCCTCGTGGGCGGAAGAGCCGTTTGGCACCTGTAACACTAGGTGGCCAAAGCTAGATGCTGATGCCGCAAACGTATCAAACTTGTAAAAGCGCACAAACGTGTGCACTTATGACTATGTAGCCGCACGGCAAAGCTGCGTCATAGAAGCCCCACGACCAGCTGCCCACGAAGTTCCCACAGAACGTGTGGAATGTGTAGGCGGCTGTAACCTATCATGAAGGTAAGCCTGACATATGGTCCGTTTAATCCATCTGGAGAAAGTCTGCGTAGAAGCTGGCCAACCCATCTTGGCAGCATCCTAGAGAACAAACAACGTATCAGTCTTACGAACTGTAGACGTTCGGGATACATAAACGCATAGTGCGCGTACCACATCCAAAGTTCCAGAATCTCCTGTTACACAGGAACTATAAGTGGTTGATTGATGTGGAAAAAAAAAATGACACTACCTTTGGTAAGAAAAGCGGAATTCGTCCGAAGTTCCGCTCTGTCATCATGAAACACCAAATACGGTGGCTTGCATGACAAGGCACCCAAATCTGAAAACACGCCTTGCCGAAGCTAAGGCTAGAAGAAAAATAGTTTTCCAAGGAGAAACCTAATGTCCACTTGTTGTAAGGGTTCAAAATAGGAAGACTGTAAGAAATCTAAAACCAGATTCAAGTCCCATGGCGCTGTAGGTGGAATGAATGAATGAATGAATGAATGAATGAATGGAGGCTGTACTCTGAAGACACCTTGCAGAAGGTGTGTACAGACGGCAATATAGCTAATCGTCTTTGAAAGTAAATTGACAAAGCAGATACCTGCACCCTTAGTGTAGATAAACGCAGTCCTCCATCCAACCCCGTCTGTAGAAATAACAAAAAAGACGGGATAACTTGAAAAAAAGATGTCGGAAACTTCCGAGCTTCACACCAACCTATAAAGGCACGCCAAAGTCTGTAATAATGAGCTGCCGTAACTGGCTTCCTAGCTCGTAACATGGTTGGTATAACCAAACCTGGAATGCCCTCTCTTCTTAAGAGGGCGATCTCAACAGCCACCCCGTCAAACGCAGCCGCGCTAACTCGGGGTAAAGGAACGGACCCTGTTGTAACAGGTCCGGCCGTAGTGGAGCGGCCACGGATTGTCTGCGAGTAGTCCGCGGAGATCCAAGAACCAAGCTCTCCGAGGCCCAAGAGGCGCCACTAATATGACTGTGGCGGACTCTCTTTTGATCCGTCTTAGCAACAGAGGGAGCCTAATAAGCAAAGCTGCTGCAGGTGAGGCCTGAACTCACAATGCTTGCAGCACTCAACAGATACTGTATAATAAGCACCACATGCTGACCAATTGCACCACTGTAGTACTTTACCAGCGGAACGGTGGAAACAGATACACGAGGCTGTACGGCCACGCGATTGCGAGAGCATCCACCGCCACTGCCTTCGGATCTCTCGTTATGGACACATACTGGGCGTTTGGTAATTATGGCGGGATGCCATCAGGTCCTCTTGAGGGTAACCCCATCACTGGATCAACATGTGAAACACTTCCGCTTTAATGCCCATTCTCCTGGATGAACATCCCGACGGCTGAGATAATCCCGGAATGAACACTGCCGACAATATCACTTGGTGATGTTCGGCGTAATTGAGGATTTGAGCTACTTCCCGCATTGCCATGCGGCTTCTCGCTCCTCCTTGCCTGTTGATGAACGCGACTGCCGTTGCGTTGTCAGACTGCACCTGGACATTCTGAGATCAAAGCATGTGTACTGCTTGTCGTAGCGCATTGTAAATTGCCCGGAGTTCCAGGACATTTAGAGACAGCAATCTTTTGTGATCCGCCCAGAGACCCTGGAGCTGACAATTTTGAACTACAGCTCCCCAACCTCTGAGACTCGCGTCCGTCGTGAGAATTATGCAATTCCAGGCGCCAAACCGTTTCCCTGCAGTTAGATGTACTTTGAACCATCAGAGTAGAGAGGCCCACCGGTAGAGCCTGAAACTGGTAATGATTCTGCCGTATTGCAAAACACAAGCACCTCTGATGAGGTGGCAAATCGGAATGTGTAAGGACGCAACCTTGAGATCTAGCGCAATCATGAATTCCTGTGGCTGTAAACTTGCAATCACTGACCGCAGAGAATCCCTCTTTAATCTGCAGGAAGTGACGTACTGATTGAGACTCTGTAAGTTCAATATTAGCCTGACGGAACCATCTGACTTTTGATCCCCCCCAAACAGCCTGGACTAATCACCGTGACCTCGTTGGTGTACAGGGACCGGAATCAAACTGCTGAATCCAATAGAGACTGAATGGCAAACTGCCGAACCGCCTCTTGTCGTCCGACTGAGGCAGTCCTGTCTTGAAAACCCGCAGTGGCAGGAGACAGTCAAATGTACCAGATGACGAATAATTGCGGATCCACCGAGCTGTGGATGTCTGGAACTCTGCCAAACAGAACGTCTGAAGACGTGCTCCCACAATTGGAAATCCGAGATGGGCTGGGAGCCCTTCATGCCAGTGGCTTGTCGGTGACCCTAGCGCCCTGACGACTGGTGTTGGTTTTTTGGAGACCACGTCCTTGCCTCGTCTACCAGGCTTGTCTGTTCCTCTACCACGGCCTTGAAAAGGCTGAGGTCTAAAGGATTTGAACGCCGGGCCAGAGTATTTCCGTCTAGGTACCGTTGGAGGCAATGGTTGGAAAACAGACTTTACCCCCATGGCCTCAGAAATCCTTTTGTCCAATTTAGGACCAAACAACTCTTCGCCATAGGATTCTTTTGACCCCCTGACTCCGCTTATGAAGAACGCAGCCAGAGTGCTCGTGCTGTAAGTAGCGACGATGAAAGCAGAGAAGTGAGCTGACAGCCGATAGGAGAAGCTGTACATAGATACCTAGCAGCTGCTCAGATTAGTGAGAAGTATAAGGTGATCGCCATCTTGAGTTCTGTTATCCATAATTAGCGCCTTAGTTACCCAAATGCCCTTCTATTTTACGATCTGAAGGGTCTTTGTAAGTGTTAAAACAGACGAATTCACCAATGGCGGATTCTCACCTGTAGATGTCACGTGACTGTGGAAATAGGTAACGAGACTTAAATCGGCGAGGTAAAGAACCTGTTATCCGGTTCTTCCATGTTTCTACCAACATCTTATTAAGAGATTTTGACACAGGAAACCCAATGGAGATCTCGGTCGTTTAGTAAATACGACTTTATCAGATATCAGAGGCTCCTTAGTCTCTGTAAACTGCAGAGACTAACACACTGGCCTTTATCAATACTTGTGCTGTCAAAACCTGCAGTATCTGACTGCTAGTCTAATTCGCGCTCCTCACACTTATTTTGCGCAGTGAAGACTAGCATAGAATCTTCAGACTGCAACTAGCAGAAACTGGTAAATTATAAGACAAATTAAATGTATCCCTTGTATCCAAAGTGGACTTGGACCTCCGCAAAGGCTGAGAGCCCTCCGGTAATTCAGGTGGTCTTACCCGAGACTCCCATCTTGCCGCTTCCTGCTCGTGTTGAGCGGCGGCCAATTCTAATTTCAACCCAGCTATTACAATTGCTAACATAGACCATGGAGTGTCCGGGGATGAAACCGGCTTCCGGAAAGGAAACCGACAAAACATACTTCTTTTTCCTCTGGTGCCCTATGCAGACAGACAATACAATATACCCAGACACCTGCACGACTCAGTAAATAGTTACTTAAGGTGTGTAAAATGTATATATATGGCCGAAGTGCAATGCACGTTGCCAGTACTATATGAAACCTGATCCAAACATTCCCACTAACACCCCTTCCGGTGGAGTAGAGATGTAGGACAGGAACGTTCTGAAATCACAAACAGGAAACATGTTAAAAAAGCCCACCATGCCAAGTTTACAGTTATAAACACAATGTAGGTGCAATACATGACTTTATAACCTGCATGGAATATAGACTGAATAGCCTATTAATATAACTTATGCAGTATAAACAATATGGCAGCCCAATTACCTTTGCAGCAGTGGTGCCTCTCCCCTCTACCTCTGAGCTCCGTGTAGCGCTGTGTCTCAGCGGGGAGCGGGTGCCGGGAAGCGGGACCTGGCACATTGCAGGGAGGCGGAGCACGCGATATACGCGGCCGTCGTTGAAGTGTGACCGTGGTCGAAGCAGCGCTATTGTGAGCGGCGGGTGGCCTGTGTTCACGGCGGGTGCGTGCGGGTCTAAGCCCCGTACAGCGCGGATGTAGCGGCTGGGCGGGCGGCCTGTGGTAGCGGCGGGTGCGGGCGGTTCTGAGCTCTGTACAGCGTGTAGCGGCTGGGCGGGCGGGCGGCCTGTGGTACAGCGCGCTGTTAGAACACTTTCCCCACACAGCGGGGCGGCAGCCTGCGCTGACCGCCCCGTTCCCCCCAGCATACCTTGTTTCCTGTAGGGAGGGCTGTGACGGGGCTTCTATCTGTAAGCTCCGTCCAGCTCTTGCAGCAGTCAGTGGGCTGCGTGTGGCTGTGAGGGTGCTCTTTGTGAGGACCGACACGCCATGCGCTGCCTTTGCGCAGCGGCACTATCCCGGACCCACATTTTTAGTATAAACTGGGAAGGGATGTGCTGAAGTCGTAAAACAAAAATAAAAATCAAAAAATATTCACTAAGTGTGGCAGCCCCACACCAGCCCTGTTGCTCCGACGAGCACAGAAAAAACACTGAGGTACTCTGGGAATATGGAGGGGAGGAGTGTTACTAAATTTGAATATTCAGTGCCCTGTTCCTGCGGAGGCCGTCCATATCCCAAGAGTACTCCAGTGACCCCTAGTGGATGAAAAAGAAACACACACATGTGCGCTGCGGTAAATGGTAGTCTGATCAGAGCAACAATTGAATAGCTCAGATAGTCACCCATTCATTTAGACTGCCAGCAGGGGGCACGCTCAAAAATGTAATCAGTCCCAAAGTAGACAAAATCAACTTTAAGATGGACGATTTCACCATGAGGTAGAGATCACTGATCATGAAAATATAAATGGGGATAGAAAGAAGAGTGTTATTGCTACACTCCAACAGGAAAGACAGAACCACTGACTAAAGAGAGAGTCTTCAGGTGCCTGCAAAACAAACCTAAATCAGTGGTAGTAACAGACTGGCTTGCAGCTGCTTATGGAGGTTAGAACAATCTAAAAGATAAATGTAATCTTATACATATAAACCTTCAATATATATATAAAAAAAAAAAAAAAATAAACTAATGGAAGCTATTGTACTGACCCATGGTTACCAAACATTTGGGATGGACTGAAATGCATTATTTTCACCAGCTTATGGCTAGCTTAAGAGGCAGTCTCAGGTTGCGTTTGCAGAGAGATCTTCTGCAGGATGCTTAAGCCATTTACCTTCTAAGCGTAACATAGAAGACTGCAACATAACTCCTCAGCCTAGGAGAGGTCCCTGAAATCTGAGACAACTATTCAATTCTTACAGGGATGTAAACCCCAACCTGATATGCTGGTGGGTTATCTACCATAACTACAGGAAGGGAAGTCACCAGTTTCTCACCAGCAGCCTATGCTGAATGCATAACTAACACCTGAATTCCTTCAGTGACATGGGGACTTTGTGACAAGTACAGGTCCCCAACACACAACCTCCTTACCGTTGATTTCTATGCAGATTTCGTCCTCACCGCCTTGGAAGCCAGCTCCTTTCTTGCCAGCAGCGATTTTCTGCTCCCACTCCTCCATAACCACAGCTTTCTCTTGGTCACTCAGGTAAGTTGTATCTGGATGTTTCTGTTGGATGTGCATCTTCACGGTGCTAATTTTGGGATTCATAAGAGTCACCCCACATACCATGCAAACCAATCCATCCTTTGCTGGGGTGTAGTCCATTAGGTACTCTAGCTTCCAACGGTCATGCTGGTACTTGCGGGGGTCCTTTGCTTTGCCCTGCAATCTTCCAAAAGCAAATTCCCAAGAAGCACCTTTGCCTTCGGGCAACACTCCAGCCCAGCTGCTCTCTTCCTCCTCTTCTTCCACAGGGTTACCGTCCGGCAATTGTATCACATTCATTCCCTGCTCTAAAAGAGAATGAGAGAGATACGGAGTTGAGAACTTCTACAAAGCTTAAGGGAAAATGTATCAACACTGCATTAAGAGTTAAAGTTTGGACTGATTATCAGTAATCTGAAATGAATTTTTATCTGTCTAGTTAATTGGTTTGATATTATATAATGCAAATTTAGCAATATTAGTAATACCCCTTTTCCACCTACGAGCACGGGTCGCAGCCGGGTGCCTGACACGGGAGCTGCCCCCTGCTGCGACCCGTGCTCGGTCCCTTTCCCATCAGCAGTCACAACCCGGCATATGCCGGGTTGGTGACGCTTCTAGTGACGCGGCAGGGGCGGCGCAGGGAGATCACATGATCTCCCAGTGCCGCCCTTCCATACAGTGTAAACGGGAGCCGTGTCGCATCGACACGGCTCCCGTTTACACTACAACCCTACCCGGATCATTCCCGTGTCCTACCCAGGTAGATAGCCGGGTAGGATTCACGGGTCACTTGATCCGGGTTGACCCTTTTCCACTTGCAAAAAACACGGGTAAATGCGCGCCCCCGTGCATTTACCCGTGTTTTTTGAGCTAGTGGAAAAGGGGTATAAATTAGCCTAATATGATTGGAATTAGGTCGGTAAAGAACAATGGAAAGAAAAAAACTTTAGTTATAAAAGTTATAACGTATATGCCCCAAATTTTACTGTATAGCAGAGGCTATTATAATTCTGGGGCACACTGATACCTTGGTATATACAGGGCACTGTCCTGGAGTATGCACGTATTGTCCTCCAGATGAATTCAGAGAAATTTATATAATGGCAAGTACCAGTGGTGGCTGCAGACCGTAGACACACACACTGGATGGGGGGGGGTTAACACATATAAACAAACATGCCATGTGTGCTGGCTGCCTTATCTTCCTTAACTTGGGGATCAGCAGCGCTGTGTTTCACTGAGCCGCCGCTGCACGCGGGACAGCACTCAGCTTGTCTTTTCTCTATAAGCTCGCCCACAGACTCAACCAATGGGAGTCTGAGGGCGGGCTTATACAAAAAGAAGAAGTGAAGCTAAATGCTGTATCCTGGGTGTAGCGGCAGCTGTGAAGCACACAGGGCTGCTGATCCTGATGTAAGGCAGCCAGAACATATTACATACAACATTGCGTGTGTGGTGTGCGCAGTAGCCCACGGGCTAAAGCTGCCACTGGTTAGTACCAAAAATCTTCTTTTCTCATTCACCCTATCTAGGGGGCTCTGAAATACCTTGGGGATGTTCCAAAGCCTAGGGTATGGTATGGTACGTTCAGGCAGCAATAAGACTGTTGCGCAGTCATGAGATACAACATTAGTGGAGTCATGCAGCCGCCACAGTCCGCAAACGGTCCAGTCACGCCTGTGTTGTCCGAACCACACAACCCCCCAACACGCCCCACCTCTGCCTGTCAATCAGGCAGAGGTGATCGCACAAGTGAGATGCTGTCGCATCTCACTGTGTGCGCAGGAGCAGTCCGGCTGCTGCGCGTGCACATACTTCACCGGACATCAGACTGCGAACACAGTCTGAATTAGGCCCTATGTTTGAAACGCCCAATTCACTGCAGCTAGAAGAACTTCATAACCCCAGTGGTCTTCGGCCTTCCGGCACACCCAAGAAAACTAAAGAAAAATGGAATGTAAAAAACAAAATCGCAGTATGAATTCCACAGAGCCACCACAGCATGCACAAGGAGGGCCTGTGGATCCTGGGTGATTTCTCCAAACAGAACCAACATGTAATCCTTCCTAATGGACATCTTGCAGACCCCACACCATCCAGCCTAAGACCATCAGATGGGAGACTCGAGAGGAAAACTGCACGCAGGCTCTGAAACAGTTTCTGTTATATGTAGTTTCACCCATTAAAATAACTGGACTGGTACGAAGACTCCAATATGGGCCGTGTATGCCATGCAGTGGAGAGGTTAATGAGTAAGATTAAGCTTGGAAGCACAGTGTTGAACTCTAAGACCCTACCAGGCCCAACAGAGAAGAAACTATGGGCCTAATTCAGACCTAAATTTAGCAAATCTACGATCAGTCTTCAGACATGCGGGGAGACGCCCAGCACAGGGCAAGTCTGCCCCGCATGTCAGGCCCACCGCCCGCCCTGCACAGCTGCGATACTTTTGTACTGGAAGAGTAGCTCCCTACCAGTACAGCTCCTGCGCGCTGGCAGTGAGCTATTCGTCGCAGCCACTGTAGCCCGCCCGCCCCCCCCCCCCCCCCCAACGTTCTGGGCATGCCTGTGTTGCACAGACCGCGACCCCTAAACGGCGGCCAAACACCGCCAGCCCGCCCAGCGACCGCCTCTGCCTGTCAATCAGGCAGAGGCGATCGCAGGGCTAAGACAGCCAGCACATGCGCAGTTGAGATTTGATCGCTGCTGTGTGAAAACGTACAGCAGTGATCAGGTCTGAATTAGCCCCTATGTACATTGCATAAACTAGGTACAAACACCATCATATGCAGTCTGCAGATATGGTAACATAGATCTGTGATCTAAATCCAGACAGCTAGAACACCTCCGCCCTGGAGAAGACCATGATATCTAGAGTTACAAAGGAGATATACAAAACATACACCATCACCCACTAGGCAGATACGGATCCTAAAGTATTAAAAACCAACTTGAGCATTGAGGGGAATATTTGCTAAAGCTTCTAAAACTGAAAAGCAGTGGTGTTGCCCATAGCAGCCAGATTCTGTCTATCATTTTCTAGGATGAAATAGCAAAAGGAGACTGAATGTGGCTGGTTGCTATGGGCAACACCATCACTTTCATTTTAAGATGCTTTTGTAAATCTACCTCTTAACTGAAACAGGACAGGGGAAAATAGGTTACTCGCTGATGAGTCAGCGGTGACTGCGCTTGGAAAACACATGATCTCCAGGCGCCACCCGTACACAAACTAGAAACTGGTCGCATCGACCCAGCTCCCGTTCACACCGCACAGTGAGCCGGGTTGAACACGAGTTCAACCCTGCTTGCGACCAGGGTTGAAAAACAGAGTCACTCGACCCGCTATTTCAACTCTTGCACCTTTCAGACCGCACCTAAATACGGGTTATGCGCGCTCATGTGCCAATAACCCGTGTTTATAGGTGGCGGTCTGACAGGGGTATAACTGTGCTAACAACCTGAGAAGAGCGTGAAGACTCCATGGCTTGGCTGAATGACACCATCCGTTAGAGCTTGTGACTCACAAAAGTTTTCAATACTGGAGACAGGTAATGCAAGGAGGATGGAAGACAAAAACCTGGATGGAGGCCCAAGAGATGCCTTTGACTGACAATACAAACAGAAGTGAGTGAAAAGCACATGATCACTTCTACCATAAAAGGTCCAGCACAACTTAACAGCTGTGATGTCGACAGAGCTAGTAACAACTTCCCAAGTGACGTGTGGGAGATTAGGATAGCATTGTTATGTCCTGCACATTAAACAGTTAGATCTAAACATCCAGAAGGCAGTAATATAGCCTGACTTGTCAAACTTGTAAAATGCAGAAGAGGACCATGGCTGCACAAATTAGGAAGCAAGGCAGGACACCACATATATGTGGGGAGGGCCAAAACCAAATACAGTTGGTCAAGCAAATCAGAACCCAACCATAACACAATGGGGAGAGTTCTAGTCAGGACCAAATGGATTCTGTATGGGATCCCAACGTTCGGGATCCAGGTGGTCATAAGAATGACGCCGGGATCCCAACAGTGAGTGCAGCGTGTCTCCTCACGGGCTCACTGCACTCGCCGCACTTCATTGTTAAAAAAAATAAAAATATTAAAAAAACACTCCTCTATTTAAGTACGACATTGTAGAGCTATTTGTGTGATATTTTCAAACAGTAGAAAACTTCCAACTGTTCATGAATGTGGACGCCATTACATTGGCTGAGTTTGCAAAATGTCCGACTTTTGTGGCAAAATCGTGCATTCTACAAACTCTGCTCCAATTACATTGCGGCCATGGAATTAGTAACTGGAGAGCGGCTCTCTAATTATACATGAAAGGGGGGCCTTAGTGTTCAGGTATTATTGCAGGTCGCCCTCCCTGTTGTGTAATGCTCCCTGCATGTTTCGGAATTGATGACTTGCACCATACACGTCCCTGGAGCATAGTGCCGACACACAGAGTCTGGGAGCCACCACAGAGTAATAGAAGCTGGGAGGAGCAAACAGCCAAGCGCCGGCCACAACCTAGCCCCCCAGGAAGTGTACACCATTTAAAGGACGAGGGAGGACTCATGGACACAACTGTATGATATAATGTGATTATTGGCACTACTGCATGGCATAATAAGGGGCACTACTGTGTGGAATAATATGAATTAGGGGCACTATTGTGTGGCATGTGAATTTTGGGTGCCAAGTGTGGCATAATGTGAACTGGGGGTATTCTATAGCAGAACATATGATGTAACTTTGATTAATGTTCTATTGCTGATATATATGTAACTGCATACATTAGCTTTAGCAATGCATTCAAAATTTTGCCCTTCAAAACTGAAATGTGCCCTCCTCATTGATCAGGAGAGAGAACACTAAAGACTCAGAGCAGAATACACAGCCACAGACGGATATCTATAAAAGAGTGGTAGAAGGAGGACACCTGCATGAGCTGGAACACTGCTCTCCTACCACAGCTGCCACCTGGTATGACGGATAGTAGCTAGGTGCCAGAGGCATACGCACTACGGAAAGGTGTTTATATTTTTCCACTGAAATATTTTTATTAGAGAAAAATTTTATCACAGAGCATACATGACAATAGATAAAAATAAAGACATTGTCGTGTTAACAGTAAGTCTGTAGTTGTATGTATAAAATAACATCGCTTGGGAATATGTATGAAAAACAAAATTTAAAAGAAGATAGAAAAAAGAAAAGGAATAAAAATAGAGAAAAAGGAAGAATAAAATGGGGGATATGATGCCACACAATGCCTCAGGTAAGGTTCAGAGAGCTCGTGTACAATCGAAGCGTAAACCGAACAGCAATCAGATAAATAGTAGAGCAGAAAGGGTTTAAGCATATAATCTATCCTGTGTCGCCCAGCATATCTGAAGGCGAAACAGGAAGCACTGTCTCCAGCCATTCAAAGAATCATAAACAGAGAAATGTGCCAGTTCCTTGAATTCAAGTCAAGTCAAGCTGTGTTGGGGAGGAGCAAAATAGTCAGACCAGGTCAACCATTTAATCAAAAGGGATTGTGAGCCTAAGGAATATTTGAAACCTATAGTTTCCATTTCAAAGTTGCGTTGGACAGAAGCTATAATTTTGGATAGGTGCGGTGGGTCAGTTCTTATCCAGTATTGAGCAATAGCAGCTCTAGCGGCTATAAGTATGTGTCCTATAATGTATTTGAATTCAGAGGGCATAGAAAAAGGGAAATAGTGTAGAAATACAATCTCAGGGCGAGGAGCAAGGGACACCTTTTTAACCTTTTCAATCAGACCAAAAACTTCCATCCAAAGTGGCTTAATAATCGGGCATGACCAAAATACATAGATTAACGTACCCTCCAACCCACATTGCCTCCAACAAAATTTGGAGGATTCAGGCCAGATCCTATGCAGTTTAGCCGGTATGCGATAGAGATCATATATTAGCTTGAACATCATTTCAGAGTGATTGATGCATCTAGACATCGTAAAAATATTCAAAAAAATCTTATTCCAGTCAATAGCTGACAAGGAAATATTGAGATCTGTCTCCCATCGCACTTGGATAAGGAGTTTCAAGTCATCGAGTGGAGAAAGGAGTGTAGCATACGACTGGGATTTGCCGCCTTTATGAGTTTCGGAGGAAAACTTAGTTCATAAATATGGGGGGGGGGGGGGGGGGGGAGAAGGGGACGAGAGAGGTTCAGGAATGTTTGCCATTATCCAATGTCGAATACGCAGATACATATAGAAGTCTTTTGTCGGTATCGAGTATTGGGCCTGCAGTTGTTGGAAAGTTTTAAGCCCCGAAGTATCATACAGATCCTTGATAAGTCGAATATCAAGCTCTCGCCATCTCTGAATAGGAAGATCTGGGAGTAGTTTTGAAACAGCTAAGAGGGATAAGTGAGTAGAGGGTAGGGGGCATTCACCCAGAGTAGCGACCAATTTGTCCCAGACTGTAAGGGAATTAGCTATACTCTTCATAGTTTTAGCAGAGGCGGGTCTATGTGAGGGTTTAACCCAGATCAAATCTGGCAGAGGGAAATCTGAACAGACATGTCCTTCTATATCCAAGGTGTTTATTTTTAATATGAATAACTCCAAAATAGTCATTAATGGTTACCGAGAAGTAAAGGGCTTTACAATACTAGTAAACATTTAAACAAGTACCTTATTATGGTAAGACATAAGGATGCAATGATTGTAAGCGAACATTCGGAGAATAATGGCCTCTTACAGAGATTATGGGCTGGTAGTCATAGACACGTCCTATAACATCACCGCCTCTTCTCCTCTCGTTTCTCTGGGAACCAATGCAATTGAGAAACATTCTCAAACAGAAGTTTAAAAGACAATGGCGCCTATTCATACAGATGCCCAGCAGGGGGACGTCACGAACGACTGAATCGCCCCCAATGTATTTATTCAAATAACAGGAAAATAAGGATTTTAAATCCCTACCGGTAAATCATTTCCTCAGAGTCCATAAGGGATACTGGGGTCACTTAGTACAATGGGGTATAGATTGGGTCCAAAGGAGCCAGTGCACATAAAACTTCAACAGGGTGTGCTGGCTCCTCCCCTCTATGCCCCCTCCCACAGCCCAGTCTAGGTAAAACTGTGCCCTAAGGAGAATGACATAACAAACCAGCACACACCAACACAGACCTACAAGCAACGTTAAACAGAAAACAACTGCTGATTTCAATAACTTTCACACAGGAGAAAAATAAGATTTTACTCACCGGTAAATCTATTTCTCGTAGTCCGTAGTGGATGCTGGGGACTCCGTAAGGACCATGGGGAATAGACGGGCTCCGCAGGAGACTGGGCACTCTAAGAAAGATTTTGTACTACTGGTGTGCACTGGCTCCTCCCTCTATGCCCCTCCTCCAGACCTCAGTTAAGGAAACTGTGCCCGGAAGAGCTGACATTACAAGGAAAGGATTTTGGAATCCAGGGTAAGACTCATACCAGCCACACCAATCACACCGTATAATTTGTGATAACATACCCAGTCAACAGTATGAACAACAACAGAGCATCAGACAAACCTTATGCAACCATAACATAACCCTTATTTAAGCAATAACTATATACAAGTATTGCAGAAGAAGTCCGCACTTGGGACGGGCGCCCAGCATCCTCTACGGACTACGAGAAATAGATTTACCGGTGAGTAAAATCTTATTTTCTCTAACGTCCTAGTGGATGCTGGGGACTCCGTAAGGACCATGGGGATTATACCAAAGCTCCCAAACGGGCGGGAGAGTGCGGATGACTCTGCAGCACCGAATGGGCAAACACAAGGTCCTCCTCAGCCAGGGTATCAAACTTGTAGAACTTTGCAAAAGTGTTTGAACCCGACCAAGTAGCTGCTCGGCAAAGCTGTAATGCAGAGACCCCTCGGGCAGCCGCCCAAGAAGAGCCCACCTTCCTTGTGGAATGGGCTTTTACTGATTTTGGAGGCGGCAAGCCAGCCGCAGAATGAGCCTGCTGAATCGTGTTACAGCTCCAGCGAGCAATAGTTTGCTTTGAAGCAGGAGCACCCAGCTTGTTGGATGCATACAGGATAAACAGCGAGTCAGTTTTCCTGACTCCAGCCGTTCTGGCTACATAAATCTTCAAAGCCCTGACTACATCTAGTAACTTGGAATCCTCCAAGTCACGAGTAGCCGCAGGCACCACAATAGGTTGGTTCAAATGAAAAGATGACACCACCTTTGGCAGAAATTGCGGACGAGTCCGTAATTCTGCCCTGTCCATATGGAAAACCAGATAGGGGCTTTTACATGACAAAGCCGCCAATTCTGACACACGCCTAGCCGAAGCTAAGGCCAATAGCATGACCACTTTCCACGTGAGATATTTTAACTCCACGGTCTTAAGCGGCTCAAACCAGTGAGATATCAGGAAACTCAACACCACGTTAAGATCCCAAGGTGCCACTGGTGGCACAAAAGGGGGCTGAATATGCAGCACTCCCTTTACAAACGTCTGAACTTCAGGTAGAGAAGCTATTTTTATTTTATTTTTTTTTGAAAGAAAATGGATAGGGCCGAAATCTGGACCTTAATGGACCCCAATTCTAGGCCCAAAGTCACTCCCGACTGTAGGAAGTGAAGGAAACGGCCCAGCTGGAATTCCTCTGTAGAGGCATTCCTGGCCTCACACCCAGCAACATATTTTCGCCGTATACGGTGATAATGTTTAGCCGTCACGTCCTTCCTAGCCTTTATCAGCGTAGGAATAACCTCATCCGGAATCCCTCTTTTCTACTAGGATCCGGCGTCCAACCGCCATGCCGTCAAACGCAGCTGCGGTAAGTCTTGGAACATACAAGGTCCCTGCTGCAACAGATCCTGCCCTAGAGGCAGAGGCCATGGGTCCTCTGTGAGCATTTCTTGCAGCTCTGGATACCAAGTCCTTCTTGGCCAATCCGGAACAATGAGTATTGTTCTCACTCCTCTTTTCCTTATGATTCTTAGCACCTTGGGTAAGAGAGGAAGAGGAGGAAACACATAAACCGACTGGAACAACCACGGTGTCACCAGTACGTCTACAGTTATCGCCTGAGAGTCTCTTGACCTGGCGCAATACCTCTGTAGCTTTTTGTTGAGGCGGGATGCCATCATGTCCACCTGTGGCAGTTCCCACCGACCTACAATCTGCGCGAAGACTTCTTGATGAAGTCCCCACTCTCCCGGGTGGAGGTCGTGCCTGCTGAGGAAGTCTGCTTCCCAGTTGTCCACTCCCGGAATGAACACTGCTGACAGTGCGCTTATGTGATTCTCCGCCCAGCGAAGAATTCTGGTGGCTTCTACCATCGCCACCCTGCTCCTTGTGCCACCTTGGCGGTTTACATGACCCACTGCGGTGATATTGTCTGACTGAATCAGAACCGGTTGGTCGCGAAGCAGGGTCTCCGCTTGACTTAGGGCGTTGTATATGGCCCTTAGTTCCAGGATATTGATGTGAAGGCAAGTCTCCTGCCTTGACCACAGCCCTTGAAAATTTCTTCCCTGTGTGACTGCCCCCCACCCTCGGAGGCTTGCATCCGTGGTCACCAGGACCCAGTCCTGAATGCCGAATCTGCGACCTTCGAGAAGGTGAGCACTCTGCAGCCACCACAGGAGAGACACCCTGGCTCTGGGGGATAGGGTGATTAACCGATGCATCTGAAGATGTGATCCGGACCACTTGTCCATTAAGTCCCATTGGAAGGTCCTCGTATGGAACCTGCCGAAGGGAATGGCCTCGTATGAGGCCACCCTCCTTCCCAGGACTCGAGTGCAGTGATGCACTGACACCTGTTTTGGTTTTAAGAACCAACTGCGACTTTTGAATATATAGAATCCAGCCGTGTTGCCGTTACACTTCCAGAGAAAGTGATACGCTGTTCAGCAACTGCTCTCTTGATCTCGCTTTTATGAGGAGATCGTCCAAGTACGTGATAATAGTGACACCTTGCTTCCGCAGGAGCACCATCATTTCCGCCATTACCTTGGTGAATATTCTCAAGGCCTTGGAGAGACCAAACGGCAACGTCTGAAATTGGTAATGACAATCCCGTACCGCAATTCAGAGGTACGCCTGATGAGGTGGATAAATGGGGACATGAAGGTATGCATCCTTTATGTCCCGAGTCACCATAAAATCTCCCCCTTTCAGGCTTGCAAGGACCGCTCTTAGCGATTCCATCTTGAACCTTTTCAGGTATATTTTCAGGGATTTTAAATTCAATATGGGTCTGACCGAACCGTCTGGTTTCGGGACTACAACATGGTCGAATAATAACCCCCTCCTTGTTGAAGGAGGGGAACCTTGACCACCACCTGTTGAAGATACAATTTGTGAATTGCAGTTAACACTATTTCCCTTTCGTGGGGGGAAGCCGGCAGGGCCGTCGGTGAGGGGGCATCTTCTCAAAGACCAGCTTGTATCCATGAGACACAATATCTATTGCCCAGGGATCTAACAGGGAGTGAACCCACTTGTGGCTGAACTTACGAAGGCGTGCCCCCACCGGGCCTAGCTCCGCCTGTGGAGCCCCAGCGACATGCGATGGATTTTTGTAGAGGCCGGGGAGGACTTCTGTTCCTGGGAACTAGCTGTGTTGTGCAGCTTCTTTCCTCTGCCCCCGCCTCTGGCAAGAAAGGACGCACCTCGGACTTTCTTGTTTCTTTATTCGAAAGGCTGCATTTGATAATGTTGTGCTTTCCTAGGCTGTGCAGGAATATAAGGCAAAAACATGCCCAAAGAGACAAGAGTATACTGGGTCCTAGAGTCACAGCTATGTCGATTTCTGCTTGACTTGTCCTGTAGAATATGCAATGGACAGATGATGCCGACTTAAGAGGCATATGGAAGGCTGAGGATTGTGTGGAGAAGGGTTCTCGGACCTGGTCTCCACAGCTATAGCTGGTAATTCTGATATTTTGCCTTATATTCCTGCACAGCCTAGGAAAGCACAACATTATCAAATGCAGCCTTTCGAATAAAGAAACAAGAAAGTCCGAGGTGCGTCCTTTCTTGCCAGAGGCGGGGGCAAAGGAAAGAAGCTGCACAACACAGCTAGTTCCCAGGAACAAAAATCCATCGCATGTCGCTGGGGCTCCACAGGCGGATATATATATATATATATATATATATATATATATATATATATATTAAAGATGCTGTCTTAAGAGATATGTATATATAAAACATGCCCAAAGAGACAAGAGTATACTGGGTCCTAGAGTCACAGCTATGTCGATTTCTGCTTGACTTGTCCTGTAGAATATGCAATGGACAGATGATGCCGACTTAAGAGGCATATGGAAGGCTGAGGATTGTGTGGAGAAGGGTTCTCGGACCTGGTCTCCACAGCTATAGCTGGTAATTGATATTTATATATACATATCTCTTAAGACAGCATCTTTAATATATATATATATATATATATATATATATATATATATATCTCTATATATACAAATATATATCTATATGCATACTAGGGTCTCAATCTCTGCTGATAAGGTACCTGTCCACGCTGCCACAGCGCTATAAACCCATGCCGACACAATTGCCGGTCTGAGTAGTGTACCAGAATGTGCACGCTATCTGCAGGATCCCTGAGAATAGCTAGGGCTACCTTCTGGGCAAACGTGACACCCTAGGGGAAGATTCCCATCACATCCTGGCCCTAGTGGGGAAAGGATACTGCCTGAGAATACTTTGTGGGAAGCTGCAGTCTCTTGTCTGGAGATTCCCGCTCTTTTTCCTCATGAGAGGAGGGAAATTTACCTCAGCTTTCTTCCCCTTAACATGTGTACCCTTGTGCCAGGGACAAATGAGTCATCAGTGATATGCAAATCATCTTTTATTACACTAATCATATATTGAATACTTTTCTGCCATTTTGGCTGTAACTTTGCATTATCGTAGTCGACACTGGAGTCAAACTCCCTGTCGATATCAGTGTTTATTATTTTGGATAGTGAGCATTGTGAGACTCTGAAGGTCTCTGTGCCATAGGGACAGACATGGGTAGATTTCCTGTCTGTTCTCTAATCTTTTGTGCAATAAATTCACCTTAGCACTTACACATATCCAAACAGGTGTCGGCGTTGTCGACGGAGACACCCTCTCACACATATTTGCTCTATCTCCTGCTTAGGGGAGCCTTTTACCTAGACATGTCGACACACACGTACCGACACACCACACACACAGGGGATGCTCTATTTGAAGACAGTTCCCCCACAAGGCCCTTTGGTGAGACAGAGAGAGAGTATGCCAGCACACACCTCAGCGCTATATGACCCAGGAATCACACAGTAACTTAGTGTTAACCCAGTAGCTGCTGTATATATTGTTTTTACGCCAAATTTGTGCCCCCCCTCTCTTTTTCACCCTCTCTATCGTGCTTCTGCAGGGGAGAGCCTGGGGAGCTTCCTCTCAGCGGAGCTGTGGAAAGAAAATGGCGCTGGTGAGTGCTGAGGAAGGCGGCCCCGCCCCCTCAGCGGCGGGCTTCTGTCCCGCGATTTTGTGTAAAAATAATGGCGGAGGCTCATGCATATTACAGTGCCCAGCTGTATATATGCTGCTTTTTGCCAGGAGGTACTCAATTGCTGCCCAGGGCGCCCCCCCCTGCGCCCTACAGTGACCGAAGTGTGCGGGTTAGTGTGGGAGCAATGGCGCACAGCTGCAGTGCTGTGCGCTACCTCATATGAAGACAGGAGTCTTCTGCCGCCGATTTTGACGTCTTCTTGCTTCAACCCGCCAGCTTCTGTCTTCTGGCTCTGCGAGGGGGACGGCGGCGCGGCTGCGCGGCTGCGGGAACGGACGACCAAGGTTAAGTTCCTGTGTTTGATTCCATTGGAGCTAATGGTGTCCAGTAGCCTAAGTAGCGCAACCTAGCCGCAGTTAGTAGGTTTGCTTCTCTCCCCTCAGTCCCACGTAGCAGAGAGTCTGTTGCCAGCAGAAGCTCTCTGAAAATAAAAAAACCTAACTAAAATACTTTCTTAATAGCAAGCTCAGGAGAGCTCGCTAAAATGCACCCAGCTCCTTCCGGGCACAGATTCTAACTGAGGTCTGGAGGAGGGGCATAGAGGGAGGAGCCAGTGCACACCAGTAGTACTAAATCTTTCTTAGAGTGCCCAGTCTCCTGCGTAGCCCGTCTATTCCCCATGGTCCTTACGGAGTCCCCAGCATCCACTAGGACGTTAGAGAAATAGGATTTTAAATTACATACCGGTAAATCCTTTTCTCATAGTCCGTAGAGGATACTGGGGATCCATTTAGTACCATGGGGTATAGACTGGTCCACTAGGAGCCATGGGCACTTTAAGAATTTGAGAGTGTGGGCTGGCTCCTCCCTCTATGCCCCTCCTACCAGACTCCGTCTAGGAAACTGTGCCCGAGGAGACAGACATACTTTGAGAGAAGGATATAAAAGAATAGTGGTGAGATTCCAAACCAGCACATACACACACAAACAATAGGAAAGCTAAGCTAACCAAACTTGAAACAGGAACAGCTGAACCAAACAATAATACTTACCCAAGTAACAGTGCAGGAAGAACAAGCATTGGGTGGGCGCCCAGTATCCTCTACGAGAAAAGGATTTACCAGTAGGTAATTAAAATCCTATTTTCTCTTACGTCCTAGAGCAGGGCTGGCCAAACCGGTCCTCAAGATCTACCAACAGTTCATGTTTTCCAGGCCTCCTGGAGATCTGTAGAATTGTCAGTTAGGAATGAATGCAGCACATCTTAATTAGTAATGACTACACCTGTGCACCCGCTAAGTGGTCTGGAAACTGTGAACTGTTGGTAGATCTTGAGGACTGGTTTGGCCAGCCCTGTCCTAGAGGATACTGGGGATCCTTTTAGTAACATGGGGAAGTACCAACGCTCCCAACCCGGGTGGGATAGTGCTGCGGTTCCTGCAGAACTGATTGGCCTCTGAGGACCTTCAGTTTGGTCAAAGTATCGAACTTGTAGAACTTTGCAAATGTGTTTGAACCTGACTAAGTAGCTGCTTAGCAGAGCTATAAGGCAGAGACACCGCAGGCAGCCGCCCAAGAAGAACCCACCGATCTACTCGAGTGGGCCTGTACAGCTTTAGGAACCGGCAATCCTGCCGTGCAATAAGCTTGCTGGATAGTGAGCCTAATCCAGCGCGCAATTGACTGCTTTGAAGCAGGACATCCAATCTTATTGGGATCGTAGAGAACAAACATCAAGTCCAATTTACTGTGACGAGCTGTTCTCTTTACATACACCATCAAAGCCCTCACAACTTCCAAAGACTTTGAAGTACCAGAGGTGTCGGTAACAACCGGAACCACAATAGGTTGGTTGATGTGAAACGCAGACACCACCTCAGGAAGAAATTGCTGACGATGCCTGAGTTCAGCTCTATCCTCATGGAAAATTAAATAGAGGCTTTTGTAAGACAATGCCCCCAGTTCCGACACACGTCTTGCTGAAGCCAAGGCCAACAGTGTGAACGTCTTCCTCGTAAGATATTTTACATCTACCTCCTGTAACGGTTCAAACCAGTCCGATTGGAGGAACTCCAGCACCAAATTGAGATCCCAAGGTGCCAGGGGAGGCACAAAGGGAGGTTGGATGTGCAGAACACCTTTCAAGAACGTCTGGTCCTCAGGAAGAGAAGCAAATTGTTTCTGAAAGAAAATGGCCAAAATCTTGACTTTTATGGAGCCCAAACGTAGGCCGACATCCACACGCGACTGCAGAAAAAGCAGGAAACGACCCAGATGAAATTCCACCGCAGAATAATTTCTGCTCTCACACCAAGAGACGTATTTCTTCCAAATACGGTGGTAATGTTTAGACGTTACCCCCTTCCTGGCTTGGATCATAGTCGGGATGACCTTGTCAGGGATGCCTCTCCTGGCTAGAATCAGCCGTTCAACTTCCATGCCATCAAATGTAGCCGTGGTAAGTCTTGATAGACGAACAGGCCCTGTTGCAGAAGATCCTCGCGAAGAGGTAGAGGCCACGGATCTTCGAGGAGCATCTCCAGAAGGTCCGCGTACCAGGCCCTACTTGGCCAGTCCGGCGCAATGAGAATTACTTGAACCTTTTCCCTTTTTATTTTTTTCAGAATTCTTTGGATCAGAGGAAGTGGAGGAAACGCGTACACCATCTGATAGACCCATGGAGTCGTCAGAGCGTCCACACTGCCACTGCCCGTGGGTCTTACGACCTGGAACAATACCGCTTGAGCTTCTTGTTGAGACGAGAGGACATCATGTCAATTTGTGGATATCCCCATCGATGTGTCAAGCACCTGAACATCTCCAGGTGAAGGCCACACTCCCCCGGGTGCAGGTCGTGTCTGCTGAGGAAGTCTGCTTCCCAGTTGTCTACTCCCGGAATGAAAACCGCTGACAACGCCACAGCGCATTTTTCTGCCCAGAGGAGAATTCTTGACACCTCTGACATTGCTGCTCTGCATTTCATTCCACCCTGTCAGTTTATGTACGTCACTGCTGTCATATTGTCCGACTGGACCTGAATAGCCCGATCTTGAAGATGATATGAGGCCTGCAGAAGAGCGTTGCATATAGCCCTGAGTTCCAGAATGTTAATTGGAAGGATGACTACCTGACTTCACCATCATCTCTGAAACTGCACCCCCTGGGTGACTGCTCCCCAACCTCTGAGGCTTGCGTCCGTGGTTAGCAGAATCCAAATTTGAATCCCAAACCGTCGGCCCTCGATTAGGTGAGAAGTCTGCAGCCACCACAGAAGGGAGATTCTGGCCTTTGGCGACAGACGGATCCTCTGGTGCATGTGAAGATGTGAACCGAACCATATGTCCAACAGGTCGAGCTGGAAGGGTCTTGCATGAAACCTTCCGTACTGAAAAGCCTCGTAAGAGGCCACCATTTTCCCCAGAAGGCGAATGCATAGATACACCGATATCCGGGTTCGCTTCAGGACATCCCGAACCATCGACTGGATTACCAATGCCTTTTCCAAGGGAAGAAAAACTTTCTGCGACTGTGTCCAGTATCATTCCCAAAAATAGGGAATGATAGGAGTTGGTTCTAAGTGAGATTTCGGAAGATTTAGAATCCACTCATGATCCAGGAGTAGTTTGGTTGTGAGGCCAATGCTGTTCAACAACCTCTCCCTGGATGGAGCCTTTATCAGAAGATCTTCCAGGTATGGAATTATGTTCACTCCCTGCTTGCGAAGTAGAAACATCCTCTCTGCCATCACTTTAGTGAACACCCTCGGTGCCGTGGAGAGACCAAAAAGCAGGGCCTGGAACTGGTAGTAACAGTCTTGAAGTGCAAATCGTAGATAAGCCTGGTGAGGCGGCCAGATCGGAATGTGAAGGTACGCATCCTTGATATCCAGAGACACTAGGAATTCCCCCTCCTCCAGACCTGAGATCACCGCTCTCAGAGACTCCATCTTGAATTTGAACACTCGTAAGTACGGGTTCAACGACTTGAGATTCAAAATCAGTATTACCGAACTGTCCGGTTTCGGTACCACAAAAAGTTGGAATAATAACCCTTGTTTTGGAGAGGAGGTGGAACTGGAACAATGACCTGAGTCTGTACCAGTTTTTGAATGGCATCCTGTAAGGTTATACTTTCCTCTTGTGAAACTGGTAAGCCTGATTTGAAGAATCTGTGATGTGGGAGCTCCTGAAACTCCAGTCTGTAGCCCTGGGAAATAAGATCTATTTTCAGTCGGGCTCCCACCTGCAAGTCTTCCAGGCATCACGGTCCACCATCATGCTGAAGGCTTTGAGGAAGCAGAGCTGGAGCTCTGTTCCTGAGAACCGGCAGTTGTTGGTTTGCAAGGTTTACCTCTTGCGCCTCTGTTGGCTGTATAACATTCTCTGACTTTGCCCTTAAACTTGGCAGTCCGAAAGGACTGTAGAGTAGGTCCTGAGTAGGTCTTCCTGGTTTGGGGAGCTGCAGAAGGAAGATATGTGGACTTACCCACATTAGCTTTGGAGATCCATTTGTCTAGTTTTTCTTCAAATAAGAACTCTCCTGTGAAGGGTAGACCTTCCACGCCTTTCCTGGAGTCCGCAGTGCACTGGCGTAACCAGAAGCCCCTGCGTGCTGACACTGCCATAGCAGTGGTACGTGCATTAAGCAAACCTTATTTTATGGCTTTGCAGAGTCCTGTATATGTTGCAGGAGTAAAATAATCTCCCCCCAGATAAGGAATACAACACCTCAATTAGGTCACCTGACCATTTAGCAATGGCTTTAGTAATCCACGCACATGCTATAGTGGGTCTCTGGGCCACCCCAGCAGCCGTGTACAAGGATTTGAATGTAGTCTCAATTTTACGATTGGCCGTGTCTTTCAGGTAGGCTGCACAAGGGACAGGTAATACAATTTTTCGTGACAACCTGGACACTGATGCATCCACTATCAGTGGACTTTACCATTTTTACCCTATCCTCAGGAGGAAAAGGAAAGGATGAGAGTAATCTCTTATAAGGATTAACCCACGGTTCTTCAAACACGGTATTCAATTCCTTTGACACAGGAAAGTGACTGAGGACTTCTTTTTTAAATTAAAATAAGATTCCTCACACTCCTCTGCCACCTTATCAGGAATTTGCAGAACATCTCTGATAGCTTCTATAAGAGCCTCTATTCCCTGTGACAGAGCAGCATCCCTCCCCCTCTGAGTCCACCTCCCCCTCCTCCATGTCTGACCCTTCAGCATCGGAGTCAGACTGCAGGATATTGGCCAGAGATCGTTTTTGCGGACAAATAGAGTACGGAGATGCTTGTTTGGGGACTGAGTCTCTGTTCATAATCTCATCCACAGACTGTCTTACGTATTGCGTCTCTTTCTCATGGCGGGACAATTTATTAGAGATATTGGAAATCATTCCATTAATGGAATCCAGCCACGCTGGTTCAGCCCCGCTAGCCTGAGAAGGTGCACTACACTGAGTACATAGTAGTGAGCTCCCTGGGGAAGAGGAACACTTTGCCGTACAAGAAACACACTCTTTCCCTGACACATTGTAAAGGTAACAGCGCGCACACACACACACACACACACACACACACACACACACACACACAGAGGAAAGGTTAAAAACACAATTAACCCACAAAGATATTGTAGCCAGCACACTTATTGCTAATGCCTAGCTAAGCGGGTCACAGACTAAGTACCCAGATTGGGGACTTAGTACACTAATAGTCGCTTCCATCCTGCTATGACCCCCTGGTACCGCTGAGGTAATCTGGAGTCACACCAGAGGAGCTGCGCGTCCCTGTCAGTCAGCGTCTGTGTCCACTCTAGAAGGATAATGGCACTGGTGAGCTGCTGGATCCGCTCATAGTGAAGCTCACGTCCCTTCAATGGCGTGCGGTCTTCCCGCATTTTTTATACTGGCTGAGGTAATTTTGTGCTCAAAATGGAGACAGAGCCGTTTTAAGGTTTTGATTGCCAATCTGGGTACTGTGTACAGTGTACTGAGACGCAGTTGTGTACAGAGTCTGGAGACGCAATCCGCCCCGGTTAGAAGCTATGCGTCTCCGTACCCTCATGCCGCCATAACGGCCGGCGACTCGCTAACCGGTACGCCGGCTTTGTATTCACCACTCTTCTTTCTTCTGGCTCTGTTAGGGTTGGCGGCGTGCTGTGGGATGTACGCTCGCCGTGGTGGGGCTTGCGAATAGTTCCTTCAGGAGCTAGCGTCCTGTCAGCGGGGAACGGGACCATTAACCCTTCAAGAGGTTGGGCCGCTCCCTCCCCGAAGTCCCACGAAGCAGGCAAGCTGGTGCCATCCAGTCCTGCCTGAAAATAACAAACTGTAAAATAAATGCAGAAAACTCTTCAGGAGCTTCCATAAGCGTGACCGGCTCCTCCGGACACATTTTCTAAACAGAGTCTGGTAGGAAAGGCATAGAGGGAGGAGCCAGCCCACACTATCAAATTCTTAAAGTGCCCATGGCTCCTAGTGGATCTGTCTATACCCCATGGTACTAAATGGATCCCCAGTATCCTCTAGGACGTAAGAGAAAGCCAAATACCACCTGCAGAGTGGCATACTACCGAGATGGGCGCCCAGTATCCCTTATGGACGCTGAGAAAAGGATTTACCGGTAGTAATTTGAAAATCCTATTTTCTCTATCATCCATAAGGGATACTGGGGTCATTTAGTACAATGGGGACGTCCCAAAGCTTCCAGAACGGGCGGGAACGTGGCGAGAAGACTGCAGCACCACCTGCCCAAACTGGGTATCCTCTTTGGCCAGTGTATCAAATTTGTAAAGCTTTACGAACGTGTTCTTCCCAGACTGTGTAGCAGCATGGCACAATTGTAAGGCCGAGACTCCGCGGGCTGCCGCCCAGGATGAACCCACTGATCTTGTTGAGTGGGCCCGGATAGACTGTGGAATAGGCAAGGCAGCCGAAGAATAGGCATGTTGGATAGTCAGCCGAATCCAGCGAGCAATTGACTGCTTAGAAGCAGGGAACCCCTCTTTCTGAGCATCATGCAGCACGAAAAGGGAATCCGTCTTTCTAACCCGAGCCGTCCTCTGAAGATATATCTTCAAGGCTCTCACTACATCCAATGACGCTGGAAAATTAGACGTATCAGACTTAGCTGGAACCACAATCAGTTGATTCAAATGCAACGCAGAGACCACCTTCGGCAGAAACTGCTGTTGAGTACTGAGCTCAGCTCTATCCTCGTAAAAACATCAAATAGGGGCTCTTGCATGATAAGGCCCCCAATTCTGAGACACGTCTGGCAGAGACCAAGGCCAGAAGCATCACCGTTTTCCAGGTGAGGAACTTCTTTTATACCGTAGTCAAAGGCTCAAACCAGGAAGACTGTAGAAAATTCTGATAAGATCCCGCGGTGCCGTGGGCGGCACAAAAGGTGGTTGTATGTGAAGCACACCTTGTAAAAAGGTCTGGACCTCCGGTAATCCTGCCAATTTCTTCTGGAAGAAAATGGACAAAGCCGAAACTTGAACCTTAAGGAAGCCAAGGCATAGACCTTTATCCACGCCAGCCTGCAAAAACCACAGAAAACAGTCCAATTTGAACTCCACAGGAGAACAGAGACTGTCCTCACACCCAGACACATATCGTTTCCAGATATGATGGTAATGTTTGGAAGTTACTGGTTTCCTGGCCTGAATCATGGTCACCACGACTTTGTTCGCAATACCCTTCCTAGCTAAAATACTCCACTCAACCGTCATACGAAGCCACCGTAAGTCTGGATAGACAAACAGACCTTGCTGAAGATCCCTTCTTAGCGGTAGGAGGCCTTCTACTGACATAGCTAGAAGGTCTGCGTACCACGCTCGTCAAGGCCAATCTGGGGCGATTAGAATCGCCTGCACTCCTTCCTTCCGGAGCCTCTTGAGAACCCGTGGGAGTAACGGAATGGGAGGAAACAGGTACACCAGCTGATAAGACCAGGGCGTCGTCAGGGCATCCACTACCGCCCGAGGGTCTCTGGATCTGGCACAATACTGCCGGATCTACTTGTTAAGCCGAGACGCCATCAGGTCTATCTGCGGACAACCCCATTGGTCCGTCATCTGTCGTAACACATGTGGAGGAGGCCCCACTCCCCTGGATGAAGGCCGTGACGACTGAGGAAATCCGCCTCCCAGTTGTCCACACCTGGAATGAATATGGCAGATATTGCCATTGCATACTTTTCTGCCCAGAGGAGTATTTTGGACACCTCTTGCATGCAGGCCCTGCTCTTTGTACTACCTTGACGATTTATGAACGCCACAGCCGTGGCGTTGTCCGACTGAATCTGGATGGCTTGATACACTAGCAGGTGCGAAGCCTGAAGCAAAGCTCGACGATCGCTCGGAGTTCCAGGATGTTTATGGGAAGAGTGGCTTCATGGCTTGACCATCTGCTCTGGAACGGTGCCTCTCAGGTGACAGCTCCCCATCCTCTCAGACTCGCATCAGTCATGAGAAGGATCCAATCCTGGATTCCGAATAGTCATCCCTCCAACAAACGGGAAGACTGCAACCACCACATCAGCGAGATCCTGGTCTGTGGTGACAGACGTATGATCTGCTGCAGGTGTGAGCCTGACCACTTGTTCAGGAGATCCAACTGGAACATCTTAGCATGGAATCGTCCATATTGGCTTGCCTTGTATGAGGCTACCATCTTCCCCAGCAAGCAAATGCAAAGGTGTACTGACACCCCGATTTGGTTTCAGAACTTCTCGGACCATGTCCTGAAGTGCCCTTGCCTTGTCTGCTGGCAGGAACACCTTCTGAGCCACAGTGTCCAGAACCATACCCAGAAACTGAAGCCTCTGGGTCGGCACCAGCGGAGACTTGAGAAAATTCAGAATCCACCCGTGGAGTGACAAGAATTGAGTGGTACAGCCGATGCAGTCCAGCAGCTGTTTCCGGAGACCTTGATTTTATTAGAAGATCGTCCAAGTAGGCAACGATGTTGACTTGGTGAAGACTATCGGAGCCGTAGACAGGCCGAATGGCAGCGCCTAAAACTGATCATTTTCTATCTGCAGAGCAAACCTGAGGTATGTTTGGTGAGGAGGCCAAATTGGGACATGAAGGTATGCATCCTTTATATCTAGGGACATTAATTCCCCTTTTCCCAGCCCCAAAATGACCGCTCTCAGAGACTCTATTTTGAATTTGAATATCCGAAGACACGGGTTCAAAGCTTTTAAGTTCAAAATGGGCCTTACTGAGCCATCCAGCTTCGGTACCACAAAGAGGTTGGAGTAATACCCCTGGCCTCTTTGTTGATGAGGAACCGAGGCAATTACCTGGGAACGAACCAACAGTCGTAGTGCTTCCAGCAACATTACTTACTACCTGGGAAGCTGGCAAACTTGAATTGAAAAACCTGTGAGGTGAGAAGTTTTGGAACTCTAGTTTGTACCCCTGGGAGACGAGTTCTTTCACTCAGGCATCCTGGCAAAACCTCTGCCAAATGGTACTGAAAGATTTTAAGCGAGCTCCCACCTCGAGATCCCCCCGGGATGGAGGGATGACGTCATGCTGAAGTCTTGGGAGGGAACTGAACCGGTGCTTGGTTCCCGAGAACTTGCCACGGCAGGTTTGCGTGACTTGCCCCTACCGCCCCTTGCGGCATTTGAAGCACCTCCGGCCCTTCCACGGTAAGAGGGTCTGGCCGGTGGAGCTGCAGATGGGAGAAAACAGGATTTTGATACCTACCGGTAAATCCTTCTCTCCTAGTCCGTAGAGGATGCTGGGGTCCACTTCATGACCATGGGGTATAGACTGTTCCGCAGGAGCCATGGGCACTCTTAAGACTTTTCAATGGGTGTGAACTGGCTTCTCCCTCTATGCCCCTCCTCCAGACCTCAGTTATAGGAACTGTGCCCAGGGAGATGGACATTTCGAGGAAAGGATTTACTTTAATACTAATGGTGAGATACATACCAGCTCACACCTCAACCATGCCGCACAACATGGCATTCAAAATAACACACGCCAACAGGCATGAACCAATTACAGCAAACATGCTGAAACTAATAAAACACAACATGTGTAAAACAAAACTGCAGGTAAAGTACGCACTGGGACGGGCGCCCAGCATCATCTACGGACTAGGAGAAAAGGATTTACTGGTAGGTATCAAAATCCCGTTTTCTCATACGTCCTAGAGGATGCTGGGTTCCACTTCGACACAGAAGGAGCAGTACTTGGCAGACAGGCAGTTTTGGCCGTAGCCAAGTCAGCCACAATTTTATTTAAATCCTCCCCAAACAGAATATCTCCCTTAAGGGAGTACCTCAAGGGTTTTTCTAGAGTCCAGATCCACAAACCAGGATCTCAGCCACAATATCCGGCGATCCAGGACTGACGTAGTAGAGGCCTTGGCTGCCAGGATACCGGCATCAGAAGCCGCCTCTTTAATATAACGAGAAGCTGTGACAATATAAGACAAGCATTGTCTAGCATGGTCAGAGGAGATTTCAGCATCCAACTCCAAGGCCCATGCTTCAATGGCCTCTGCAGCCCAAGTAGCTGCAATAGTGGGCCTTTGTGCAGCACCCGTGAGGGTGTAAATCGCTTTCAGACAACCCTCCACACGTTTATCCGTAGGCTCTTTTAGAGACGTGACGGTGGTGACCGGTAGAGCTGAGGAAACCACCATCCTAGCCACATGTGAGTCCACTGGAGGAGGCGTTTCCCAATTCTTAGACCGCTCCGGCGCGAGAGGATAGCGAGCCAGCATCTTCTTTTGAGGCACAAACTTCACACCCGGGTTTTCCCAGGGTTCCTGACGTATATCAATTAGGTGGTCAGAGTGAGGTAAAACTTGTTTAATCACCTTCTGACGCTTGAACCTATCTGGTTTCTTAGGAGGAACGGATGGCTCGGGATCATCCGTAAAATTAACTGAATAGCCTCCAAAAGATCATGCACATCCACATGTGAACCACCCTCCCCATCAGCCGTATCCGAGTCAGAACCTGTGGGGTCAGTGTAAGTGCCGTCTTCATCCGACGAGGTGTGACAGCAGTGGATTGTGAGGAGACAAGCGCTCGCTTAGAGGACCCCTTGGACGTAGGCGAGCGACGGTCAGACTTTTTAGTAGTCAGGGACTGGTTCAACTTCTTTATTTGAGCAGATAAATCGTCCGCCCACGGCGGGTTAGCTGCAGGGATCACATTCGGTTGCACCGGCATTGGGGGTCCCATAGGGGGTGTTCGTTTATTAACTAGCGTATGCAGAAGCGTGGAAAAAGCGGCCCACGGCGGGTCATTATTTGCCCCCGTTGCCACCGTCCCACTGGGGGGCAAGGAGCCCCCAGAACCAGAGCCCAAAGCTGCTATATTCTCCTCATAGGTATCTGTGGCTTCTGCAACACCGGCAGTGTGTTCAGCCCCAGAACCGTTGCCCTCAGAAGCAGACATGATATAACTTGCAGTATCAGGTAACACAGTACAATTTGTCAGCAGCACAATACCTCTAGCCCAAACCCCTGCGCAGTGTAGTCAGCACCAGCAGAGATAAAGGAGAGATATGGTGACTACATCACAGAGGAAAATACGTAATACAGTATATCTTTGTGAAAATCCTATATTAGATAAAACCTGACGCACCAAGCCCCCTCAGGTTATAGAATATAGGGATAGCAGGTTGAAAGAAAGACACGAAATGGACACCACTCAGCTATCAAATGCTCACACAAATAGTCACAGTCTGTACAATGTAGAGGTTATTACTAACAATAATACTGCACTGGACTAGCTTACACAGCTATATAACAATGGATATAACAGTACACAGTAAGAACTGGATGTATATCACAGGGTAATTGTACTAGGAAACCCTGACTAAGTGCACTCTTTCTTAACTAACACTGACTAAAAAAGGCAGGTAGAATACTTAAGTGTCTTGTAAAGTCACAGCACTGACAACCAGGCGGCTTTACATAGGAGGATTTGCCCAAGCATTCCCAGGAACAGTGAGCTGAGGGATAATCGCGCCGCAGACACTGCCAGGGAGGGAGAGACAGATATGCAGCTCCAGGGCGGGAACATTTGCAGAAAATGGTGCCCTGGGGCTGGGGGAGGGGCTTCAGGTCTAAGCCCTATCCCCTATCCCCCTGCTGGCAAAACCACCAGGTACTGCGGGCTCTAATAAAACGGTTTATAAAGAAAACCTGACCTGTCCCATGCCCTGGTGATCTAGTGGGATCGCCTGTACTGCCAGTGTCCACCGCCAGCGCGCGCGGCCCGCCTCCAACTGACTGCGCCGGATTGCGATAAAGACCGGGTCCCGCAAGCGGGACCCACTTACCACCTCCCGAAGCGCGGCCACGCGATCCCCGGAGAGCCCCAGCCGTGTGTGACTAACTTGGAAGAAAACCGGAGCCTCCTGCTGTAGGTACCCGGCAACCAGGGCACGGGAGTGTACAGCGCCGCTGGGGGAGAGATGGAGCTGCAGCAGGCAAGGTCTACTGACATCCAGCACAATCTGTGCCGCTGCTGCAGCCCTTGTAGTCTTCTTTTTTCCTCAGACAAAGCTTTTTCTAGAGCTGCTGTGAGCAGCTCTTCCTGTTTATATGCTTGCACTGCAAGCACCAACTACAAAACTGAGCTCCTGTGCACAAGGGCGGGGTGATATAGGAGGCGGCGCTATGCATCTTGGGAAGAAGGTCAAAGCTTTTGAGCCTGTTGGTGCTTCGGCTCAAGATCCTACTCTACACCCCAATGTCTATCCTTGTGGAGCCCAGTGTACCCCGCAGCAGAAATCCTGTTTTCTCATACGTCCTAGAGGATGCTGAGGTCCACTTCATGACCATGAGGTTTATACCAAAGCTCCAGTACGGGCTGGAGAGTGCGGATGACCCTGCAGCACCGATTGACCGAACTTGAGGTCTTCATCGGCCAAGGTGTCAAACTTGTAGAATTTTGCAAATGTGTTTGACCCCGACCAAGTAGCTGCTCGGCAAAGTTGCAATATCGAGACCCCCTGGGCAGCCGCCCAGGATGAGCCCACCTTCCTAGTGGATTGGGCCTTCACAGACGTCGGTAACGGCAATCCAACCGTAGTATGAGCGTGCTGAATCGTACCTCTGATCCAACGCGCAATAGTCTGCTTGGAAGCAGGACACCCAATCTTGTTGGGAGCATACAGGACAAACAAAGACTCTGTTTTCCGTATTCGAGCTGTTCTAGCAACGTAAATCTTCAAAGCCCTAACCACCCACATCTAAAGACTTTTACTCAGTGAACGTGTCAGTAACTACTGGCACCACAATAGGTTGGTTTGTGTGGAAAGATGTAACCACCCTTGGAAGAAAATGTTGACGAGTCCTCAACTCTGCCCTATCTTCATGGAAGATCAGGTAAGGGCTCTTGTGAGACAAGGCCCCCAACTCAGACACTCGCCGTGCGGATGCCAATGCCAAAAGCATCACCACTTTCCAAGAGAGAAACTTCAACTCTATCTCTTGTAGATGCTCAAACCAATCCGATTGAAGGAACTGCAACACCACATTAAGGTCCCATGGTGCCACTGGAGGCACAAATGGAGGCTGGATGTGCAGAACCCCTTTCACGAAGATCTGAACCTCTGGAAGAGAGACCAATTGTTTTTGGAAGAACACTGACAAGGCAGAAATCTGGACCTTGATTGACCCCAATCGGAGGTCAGCCTCCACACCAGCCTGCAGAAAATGGAGAAAACGTCCCAACTAAAACTCTTCCGTAGAAGCCTTCTTGGATTCACATCAAGACACATATTTTCTCCAAATACGGTGGTAATGTTTCGATGTTACTCCTTTCCTGGCATGAATAAGGGTGGGGATGACTTCCTTGGGAATACCCTTACAGGCTAGGATCCGGTGCTCAACAGCCATGCCGTCAAACATAGCCGCGGTAAGTCTCGATACACGCACGGCCCCTGCTGCAGCAGGTCCTCGCGAAGAGGAAGAGGATCTTCTATGAGCAACTCCTTAAGATCTGGATACCAAGCCCTCCTTAGCCAGTCTGGGGCAATGAAGACTGCTCGAACTCTTGTTCTCCTTATGATCCTGAGCACTTTTGGGATCAGCGGAAGTAGAGGGAAGACATACACCGACCGGAACACCCACTGGGCCACTAGCGCATCCACTGCTATTGCTTGAGGGTCTCTCGACCTGGAACAATATTTCTGTAGCTTCTTGTTGAGACGAGATGCCATCATGTCTATTTGAGGAACTCCCCAAAGACTCGTCACCTCTGCGAAGACTTCTTGGTGGAGGCCCCACTCTCCTGGATGGAGATCGTGTCTGCTGAGAAAGTCTGCTTCCCATTGTCTACTCCCGGAATAAAAAATTGCCGACAGAACCTTTACATGTTTTTCTGCCCAGAGGAGGATCTTTGTCACCCCTGCAATTGCCGCTCTGCTTTTCGTTCCGCCCTGCCTGTTTATATACGCGACTGCTGTTACATTGTCCGACTGGATCTGCACGGAATGATCTTGAAGAAGATGTCCTTCTTGTCTAAGGCCGTTGTAAATGGCTCTCAATTCCAGCACGTTTATGTGAAGGCAGGCTTCCTGACTTGACCATTTTCCTTGGAAGCTTTCCCCCTGAGTGACAGCTCCCCAGCCTCGGAGACTTGCATCCGTGGTTACCAGGACCCAGTCCTGAATCCCGAACCTGCGTCCCTCTAGTAGGTGAAAATTGTATAGCCACCACAGGAGCGAAATCCTGGCTTTTGACGACAGGATTATCTTCCAGTGCATGTGTAGGTGGGATTCGACCACTTGTCCAACAGGTCCCACTGGAATACACTGGCATGGAACCAGCCAAACTGTGTGGCCTCGTAGGCCGCCACCATCTTCCCCAACAACCGAATGCACTGATGGATCGACACATTGATGGTTTCAATATCTGTTTTACCATTTTCTGGATTTCCAGAGCCTTTTCCACCGGAAGAAATACTCTGAACTTCTGTGTCCAGAATCATCCCGAGAAAAGACAATCTTGTCGTCGGTTCAACTGTGACTTTGGATAATTTATGATCCAACCGTGTTGTTGGAGTGAGTATTGACAGGGAGAGTGTGATGTTTTGTAACAACTGCTCCCTGGATCTCGCCTTTATCAGGAGATCGTCTAGATAAGGAATTATATTGACTCCTCTTTGACGCAGGAGAACCATCATCTCCGCCATCACCTTGGTGAATACCCTCGGTGCCGTGGAGAGACCGAAAGGTAACGTCTGGAATTGGTAATGGCAATCCTGAACCGCGAATCTCAGATAAGCCTGGTGAGGAGGATAAATGGGAACATGCAGGTAAGCATCTTTTATGTCTACAGACACCATGTAGTTCCCCCTCCTCCAAACTGGAAATCACTGCCCTCAGTGGATTCCATTTTGAACTTGAATCATTTCAAGTACAGATTCAGATTTTTCAGGTTTAGGATCGGTCTGACCGAGCCGTCCGGCTTCGTAACTACAAAAAGGCTTGAATAAAACCCCTCCCCTTGTTGTGACAAAGATACCAGGACTATGATCTGATCCTGACATAATTTTTGGATTGCCGCTGTTACTGCTTCCCTTTCTGGAAGAGAAGCTGGTAAGGTCGATTTGAAAAATCGGCATGGGGGAACGTCTTGAAACTCCAGCTTGTATCCCTGGGACACTATTTGCAACACCCAGGGATCCAGGCCAGACAGAATCCAACCTTGGCTGAACAGTTTGAGACGTGCCCCCACCCGAGTGGCCTCCCGCAAAGGAGCCCCAGCGTCATGCTGAAGTTTTGGCAGAAGTAGGGGTAGACTTCTACTCCTGGGAACCTGAAGCTGCTTGTGGACTTCTTTCCCTTTCCCCTACCTGCAAAGAAGTGGGAACCCCTTGCTTTTTTTTATTTATTGGGCCAAAAGGACTGCATGTGCGGGTGATATGTCTTTTTTGCCGGTGCAGGCGCAGAGGGCAAAAATGACGACTTACCTGCGGTAGCCGGCGAGACTAACGCATCCAGTCCATCGCCAAATAAGGCCTCACCTTTATATGGGAGAGCCTCCATATTTCTTTTGGAATCTGCAATCGCGTTCCACTGGCGAATCCACAACGCCCGCCGAGCCGATACTGCCATGGTAGCGGCTTGTGAACTCAAGAGTCCAATATCTTTCATCGCTTCTAGCATTTATGCGGCAGCGTCTTTGATATTCCCTAACTTAAGGAGTATCTCATCTTTATCAAATCGTGTCAATTTCTGATGACACGCTTTCTGACCATTTTTCAATAGCGCGACTCACCCACTCAGGTGTCGACCCCGCAGGGGGTGACATCACATTTATCGGCATCTGCTCCGCCTCCACATAAGCCTCCTCATCAAACATGTCGACACAGCCGTACCGACACACCGCACACACACAGGGAATGCTCTGACTGAGGACAGGACCCCACAAAGTCCTTTGGGGAGACAGAGAGAGAGTATGCCAGCACACACCAGAGCGCTATATAATGCAGGGATTCACACTACCCACAGTGATTTTTCCCTTATAGCTGCTATAATACACAGATTTGCGCCTACATTTAGTGCCCCCCCTCTCTTTTTAACCCTTTGAGCCTGAAAACTACAGGGGAGAGCCGTCTTCCAGCTGCACTGTGAAGAGAAAATGGCGCCAGTGTGCTGAGGGAGATAGCCCCGCCCCTTTTTCGGCGGACTTCTCTCGCTCTTATAATCATAATGTGGCAGGGGTATTTTACACATATATAGCTTATTAGGCTATATTATGTGTGATTTGCCACTCTTAAGGTACTCTAATTGCTGCCCAGGGTGCCCCCCCCCCAGCGCCCTGTACCCATCAGTGACCGGAGTATGTGGTGTGCACAGGGAGCAATGGCGCACAGCTGCAGTGCTGTGCGCTACCTTAATGAAGACCGGAGTCTTCTGCCGCCGATTTCCTGAACGTTCTTCTTGCTTCTGGCTCTGCAAGGGGGACGGCGGCGCGGCTCCGGGACCGGACGACCGAGGCTGGGCCTGTGTTCGATCCCTCTGGAGCTAATGGTGTCCAGTAGCCTAAGAAGCCCAAGCTAGCTGCAAGCAGGTAGGTCCGCTTCTCTCCCCTAAGTCCCTCGTAGCAGTGAGTCTGTTGCCAGCAGATCTCACTGAAAATAAAAAACCTAAAATATACTTTCTTTTCTAGGAGCTCAGGAGAGCCCCTAGTGTGCATCCAGCTCGGCCGGGCACAAAATTCTTACCGAGGTCTGGAGGAGGGTCATAGAGGGAGGAGCCAGTGCACACCAGGTAGTCCTAAAGCTTTCTTTAGTTGTGCCCAGTCTCCTGCGGAGCCGCTATTCCCCATGGTCCTTTCGGAGTTCCCAACATCCACTAGGACGTCAGAGAAATACGTATTAGAGTATATCTTGTGAATATCCTATATTATTATAAGACCTGACGCACCAAGCCCCCTCAGGTTATAGAATATAGGGATAGCAAGTTGAGTGAGAGACACGAAATGGAAACCACTCAGCAAGCTAATGCACACACATATAGTCACAGTTATACAATGCAGAGGTTATTACGAACAATAATACTGCACTGGACCAGCTGATATAGCTATGTAGTCAATAGATATAACACTGCACAGTAAGAACTGGATGTATATCACAGGGTAATTGTACTAGAAAACCCTGACTAAATGCACTCTTTCTTAACTAACACGGTCTAATAGGCAGGTAGAATACTTAAGTGTCATGTAAAGTCACAGCGCTGACAACCAGGCGGCTTTACACAGGAGAATTTGCCCAAGCAGTCCAAGGAACAGTGTAGCTGAGAGAAATGGCGCCCCAGACACTGACAGGGAGTCAGGAAAAGAAGATATGCAGCTCCAGGGCGGAAACATTTGCGGGAAATGGCGCCCTGGGGCTGGGGGAGGGGCTCCAGGTCTAAGCCTTATCCCCCTGCTGGCAAAACCACTAGGTACTGTGGGCTACTATTAAAATGGCTTTAAGAGAAAACCTGACCTGCACCCATGCCCTGGTGATCTAGTGGGATCGCCTGTACTGCCACAGTGTCCACCGCCAGCGCGCGGCCCGCCTCCCACTGATCGCGCCAGATCGCGATAAAGTACGGGTCCCGCAAGCGGGACCCACTCACCACCTCCTGAAGCGCGGCTACGCGATCCCGGAGAGCCCCCGTCGTGTGTGCCTGACCATGGAAGAAAACCGGAGCCTCCTGCTGTAGTTAACCAGGGCTCGGGAGTGTACAGCGCCGCTGGGGAGAGATGGAGCTGCAGCAGTGAATGTCAAAAGACATATACACACTGCTGCTGCCCTTGAAGTCTTCACTTTTCTTTTAAAAAGCTCTTCTCAGGGCTGCCCAGCGCAGCCCCTCTGTTATGTGCCTGCTGTCTGCGGCATTAACTACACAACTGAGCTCCTGTGCAGGGAGGCGGGGTTATAGAGGAGGCGGCGCTATGCATTCTGGGAACAGTCAAAGCTTTTCAGCCTGTTGGTGCCTCGGATCAAGATCCTACTCTACACCCCTATGTCTATTCCTTGTGGAGCCCAGTGTACCCCGCAGCAGAAAAGAACTTTAAATGAAACTGAAGAAAAAAAATCCTCTGGAGCTCAAAAGTGTGCATCCTCTCCTGAGGGCACATTTTTCTAAACTGGGCTGTGGGAGGGTGCATAGAGGGGAGGAAACAGCACACCCTGTTGAAGAAGTTTTATGTGCACCAGCTCCTTTGGACCCCCATCTATACCCCATTGTACTAAGTGACCCCAGTATCCCTTATGGATGATAGAGAAATGGTGATTGACAACACCACCCTAGAATCTACAAAGTATATAATAAAAAATAAGATTTTACTTACCGGTAAATCTATTTCTCGTAGTCCGTAGAGGATGCTGGGGACTCCGTAAGGACCATGGGGAATAGACGGGTTCCGCAGGAGACATGGGCACTTTAAGAAAGAATTTAGTTCCTGGTGTGCACTGGCTCCTCCCTCTATGCCCCTCCTCCAGACCTCAGTTAGAGAAACTGTGCCCAGAGGAGATTGACAGTACAAGGAAAGGATTTTGTTAATCCAAGGGCAAGATTCATACCAGCCACACCAATCACACCGTATAACTTGTGATAACTACCCAGTTAACAGTATGAAAACAACATATCATCAGTGCAAGACCGATGCAACTATAACGTAACCCTTATTGAAGCAATAACTATATACAAGTATTGCA